>NW_024884756.1:5092213-5265503 GCF_019232065.1 Centrocercus urophasianus
AGGGAGACCTGTGGAATCGTAGATTCACTGAGGTTGGAAAAGACCTCCAAGATGACTTAGTCTAACTGCCAATGTATCCCCACCATAAAACATGAGGTGTGGTCCTTAGGAACGTGGTTTAGTGAACAGTGGTGACAGAGGGATGGTTGGACACAATGATCTCAGAGGTCTTATCCAGTGCCGTATGAGCTGAGAACGAATAGGTGCTGGAATGAAACATGTAAACCTTACTCTTCTTGTGGCGTATACAACAAGGCCTGAACTACACGTTGCTGTAATGTAATGAATTTCACAGTGACTGCTGCATAAAGGCCCGCGTGAGAAGCTCAGTGCCACCCGCTGCTGCTGGCTCCCACAGCCAGCTGCTGTGAGGGGCTCCTTCATCGCGTTCATAGGAGAGGCTTAAGAACTAACCTTCTAATCTCATTTTTTAAATAACAGTCTCACCATCTGTTCCTTTTGCTGCATATTAATACTTCTATTTAATTTTCGGTTTGTATTTCTACTGTGTAAATCAGATTATTTCTGTCTTTCAGCAGTCTTAAACTAGTAGATTTTAGAAAGCATGGAATTGAATACGAGAAGCCTAAACGTAATTAAATTGTTACTGACCTCCTTCCTTTTAGCTGCTACAAGATTATTCATGATTCAGAACAAAATCGGGAAGCGAGAACTTGGAGTTCCAATCTTACAGCTGCCGTTGACTCATTTGTTGTCCTTTACCAAACCATTTTCTCTAGGCATTCTGTCCAGGAGCCTGGAATTCCTAGCAACAACACTTTCTGTGAAAACATCAGAAATATTCAAATCAATCTTTTAATTAATAAAGCACAAAATGCTATTTAATTTCCAAGTGTTTAATCAAATATCTATAGGAATATGTTTACATAAAGACTTTTCCTCCTATTCTGAATTCATTTAAAAACAAATACTAATGTTTCCGATTACAGTAAAGATGTTTCCCATGTAATTATACCCTAAGAAAAAAGAACAATGCTATTATTGAACCATAGAATGACTTAGACTTAAAGGGACCGTAAAGCCCACCCAATTCCAACCCCCTGCCATGGGCTGCTTTGTCCCCATCAGCTCAGGCTGCCCCATCCAACCTGCCTTGAGCACCTCCAGGGATGGGGTACCCACAGCTTCTCTGAGCAGCAGTGCCAGGGCCTCGCTGCCCTCTGAGCAAAGAATTTCTTCTCAACATCTAACATAAATTTCCCTTCTTTTAGTTTAGTTCCCCCTTGTCCTATCACATCAGACCATATAAAAAGTCAGTCCCCCTCCTGTTTTTACACTTTTTTTCTTATTTACAGCTGAAAGAAACGGCAGCCAATTTTTAATCCAGCACTGAATTACTTCTGAGCCACATTCAGTCTACTGGAACTTCCAAATAATAACAGCCAACCCTCTATATTGCCAAGTGGAATGGCTTTAACATTGTGACAGTTCATAGTGAAGTTGTGGGTGTCATATTAAAACACCGGTGTGCTAACATCCCAAATTTCTCTCCCTGAAATAAGTAGGAAAGCTATGGATCACGATGGAGACCAGGCTGCTCGATTTTAGTAAGGTTTGCTCTGATAGTATTCTCTGGAGAGCTTTCAGGCTCTCTGTGACTACTAACAGTTCTCAGGTGAAAGCAGTCACAATTGCTCTCCATGCTGCACAGATAACAACAGGCTGAAGCATGAAAAGAAAACATTTCTGACTCGTTCTCTTCTATAGTAGTGGCAGAGCATCCCGTTTTGACCCCCCACGCTATTCATGAGATTATTCACACAATTTTGTCTTAGGGAGCACCTCTGCTTGCTATAATTTTTAATGCAAACAGTGCCAAATCAGCTGCTTTTCTTGAGAACAGACTGAATATTGCAAGAGGGAAGGGAGCAGTACCAGTAAGCAAGAATCTGTGATATGAGGAATTTTTACTACCTTGCAGCTGTACAGACCTAGTACTAAATAGAATATTATCTGAATTATCACCTTAGCATGGTTAGTTGGTCTAATATTCAGGCAGATACATTAAAATGAAAAATAAACTCTTCATGAAGCCTGACTAAAGAGACCAGGGTGTCCCTTACAAGCCTTGGCAGAACAAGGTTTTCTCAGCAAGGTGCTGATTAGAAGAAAGAGGCGTATCTCAGCCCTGCTAGACCAAGATGTGAAAGGCAAGTTCAAAACTCCCTGACAGACCATGTTTCTGCCCACACAGACACAAGATGCTGCTGGTCACGTAATTGGCAGCATCTTGCTGATCTGAGTGTTGGGACCGGTTTTAAGTTAGGAGCTACAAAGCATGCTTTTTTCCTCTTGCTTCTAAACCCTTCACTGCTTATTAGAGAAGGAAAATGTGCACATGTGCTAGGAAAGATAGAATATAGCTGAAAAGTTGTTTTTCTTAGAAACAGCATCAAAAAGAAAAACAACTCCACAACCTTCTCCCTTTGCGAACAGAGCAATCCCAGGTACAGAAAGCAGCTGTTACTAAGATTAAACTTTGTTCAAGTGGTTGTATTTATTTAAGCTGTCAGCAGAATTTATCACTTCTAATGGCTATACAGCAAAGCTCACGTCATACCAGTTTTGCAGGAGCCTTATGCAGAAGTTGCTGGCTTTGTAAGTATAGGTTTTCAGCAGGAAGTTCTATTGGAGGTTGGATTACAAAAATGTGTGTCGTACAACTTGGGCTCACCAGTCTAGCACCAAGCACACCGACAAAGTGGCAACAAAAGCTTTGTCAGTAACAGCATAGCTCTTAGAGGTGTGGCAAAACTGAAGGGAAAAGAAAAATGCAGCTATTATCTTTAAGACACAACCATTTGCTTGACTTGATATTGATGATTCACATTCAAATAGCTTACTATACTCATTACAAAAGTACAAGCCTAGGATAAGTTTCAAGAAGTTCAGGTTCGGTTTGTGCTCAGCTCTGAACCTTTTAAAGCCAACTTTCTGTTCCAGGGTTTAACAATTCACCGAGGGGCTTTTGAGTAATGAAAATTTCACTTGAGAATTTGAGAAGGAGAAACACAACATCAAGCAGTTCCATATGCACCAACTACATCTGGTGTTTTGCAAAGCATGTATATTGTACGTATGTACACTTTTCTAGCAGTGCTACTTGGAATATGCAATGATCAATTCACTACTGCAGAGCAGAGTGCACTGTCACCTCGGTCCTTGCTACCTTTCTAACTTAGACTTCCCTCTCTGTATTTGCTTGCCTGTCTGCATTTTATTCTTCGTTTAACTTCTGACTTGGGGACTATTTCAAAACTCATGACTGCAGTGAAACAGTGGCCGTCAGGAGCTGCTGACAAGTGACTTAGCATGATCCACTGCCTGGCTTCTGCCAATCGGCCAGCAGAGCCCAAGGAGCAATTCTTGCACAGACACCTCTTGTTCAACATCTCCTTTCCGAACAGAAATCAAAACAAAGCCAAACAGTTCTCTGAACCAACTAGAGCTTCTAAATCATCACCACCATAATCCCAATTAGTTAATGTCAGATATTTGTTTGTCAGTAATACTTAGGCTAATGTTAATCTTGCATCTAAAGGCACACATGCTGCAAACTTCACCATACAAAGTCTGTGCCATTGTTTCACTTACCTACAACAATAATAAATAGCATTAAACAAATGCAGTTGTCTTTATCAGACAGGCTTTTGTTCCGAAGGGGCAGATTCAAAAGGCCTATCATGCTCACTAAACCAACATGACACAGATTCATCATATTTCAATCTACAGTTTCTCTGATGAATCTCAAACTTTTTCATTCTTTAAATTCTCAGGAAGTTACCATGTCTGCAGTTTTCTATATCCCTTTTTCCCCCTCTTTTAATAAGTATTTTGGCATTATTTTAATTTATACTGTCATTAACATCTGAGCTTGTATGTGTGTCTGCTCCTTGCTTAGTTTTTTGCATGTCTAAGTAAGTTCTAATTGCTGAGGCTGTATACGATGCACAGCCAGTTGCACAGAGATGCTAGGCCTTTGAACTCCAAAGAGAACATGAAAGAGATGCGCAGAACTGGTTTGAAAATGGTGAAGAGTATTATAGCAGCTGTTCTGTAATGCACTGCAGAAACCTGCTGGTTTGAGAAAGCACAGGCACTTCTGCTCATACTGGAAGGACAAGTATAACGAGCCTGCTCCAGAACACCGAGTCCTATGCTATGCCAACGGGCCTCAGTCAGTAGAGATGCAGGATGTTAGGAGCATGTGAGAGCTGACTTTTTCAGTGTATCCCGGGTCCGTGATTTACCACTAATTAATGGCAAATCAATTGTCAGTCTGGAAGCTGCTGAAGTCTGTGGCAGCAGGAAGAAAATTAGTTATGTGTGAGCTAGCAGTATGACTAGATAGAAGGAAGTCAGGAAGGTTTGACACAGTAGGATATGGCTCACTTCAGCATGAAGCCTGGTTACTTCTGGACCAAATATGGGTTAAAAATGCCAGCCTTAGGTCTAATAGTGCAGTTTCAGAGTTTGGGTTACATCTGGTTCTTGCACAACTCAGTGAACAGAAGGATTAAAGAGTTTTTTCTCTGAATGTTAAACAAAGCTTAGGAAGCCTGTCGGAATGAGTCACCCAACCAAATTAAGGTCCTGATCTGATATGGGCGTAGACCTTACATCAGGTTTCTAGGCAGAGGTTACATCACTACTTTTGAATATACCTTGGTAAATATTGGAGCCAGAAAGGGCACTGGATTAGGAGTCCACGTAGCACAAAGCGTATTTTACTTGCAGTTTCCTTACAGACTGCCAAGTCAAGAAAAGGCAAAAGCCATCTCTGAGGTACTCATGCAGCTACCAAGTAGAGACAATGCCTAATATTTACCAGAAAGATGAGTTAGGCTGAAGGAACTGGCCACTGACTAAAGTCAAAAATAGTCAGTTAGCAAAGAATAATCTCCATCCTGCTCAAACCTGGGGTGAGGTCAGAAAGCAGCGAGCTGTTGCTGGAATACAGATGGCAGCTAATCAAACAGAACCTGCCAAGGTCACCCTGCACACAACAGCTGTGGGGCTCCCACTGGCCCCACAAGCACGTTCCTGCATTTTGGAATATCGATGGAGATTTCTCTGAGGAGCACATAGAACCTCATGCTCTGACCTACTTTCTTTAGGCTTTGTTACACTTCTGTCCTAGGCAAATAACCTATTAGAGGTTTCTTTGTCTCCCCACGGGAAAGCTGGGGAGTAGTACATACACCTTTAAATACAATAGCTTTCATAGTCTCTCTAAAGATCAAGGAAGAAGTTTTCTGCACTATGCTTTCCTTAGATTTAGTAGAGGAAAATTTTAGTCAAGGAACAATCTGAAAACTAAGTGCTATCCCCCACTGTTGCTAGGAATCATGTTTACCAACCAGTGGGAACCCTGAGTACCCATTGCAGTAAAAATCGAGCTGCACTGTTCTCTTTAAAAGTCTCAGGTTTACATATGACAGAGCAGTCCAATAGTAGGTTTTTTTATAGAAAGGAAGCGTGTGGAAAAAAAAAAAAAAGCAAGCTAGTGGAAGATGACACCAGAATCACCCAAATTGTCACATCCACGTTCCATGTCAAACGGGGGGGAAAAAAAAGTAAAACCTGTGACAGCTATCCTCTACATCTCCATCTGTAATGTTTTCTGCATTTGACAAAAATATGAATCACTTGAGGGTATAGAAAACATAACACTTGTTTCACACAACACAGAAATATACAACCTAAACCTGTCATGAAAACAATACTGTGATAGAGATGACAGACTATCTAGTATGCAGTGTGAATCCGTATGTGTGGAGAACTAACTAATCAAGTTCAATGTTTAGAGTTAAACAGGAGACAGCTGTTCAATCCCACTGAACACTGTCAAGTTCTGAAATTAAGGTAAAACCAAGAACTCTAAATATTTCTAAAACAAGAGTGACTGGTGGTGCTCAAAATATGAAGCAGCCTTTTGGGTGGGATGTTTTCTCATCATTCAAATTTGATAGATTTCTTTCACATTCAAATCAGTCTTTTGGTTATTTTGAAAATGTGGATAAAAGATGTGGGGGGGAACCCAGGAAGAAAAGGAAATACTGTTGTGACTTGTTTTGATAAGACAGCATCAAGGGTAAGAAATCTTCCTAATTAAGATTTTGTTGAAGTAGTAAATTAGTTCAAATTAATCCATATTGATTTCCAAAATTTTTAATTTTCTGCCATTAGTCTAAGACTAAATTAACTAGACTTTTTCTCAAATAAATCAGGAAATATTTCTATTGCACCTTGATTTTTTAGGCATAATCATTTTATTAATATACTTACTTGTTTTCCTGAGAAAACAGAATGGAAGCCTTTGGTTACTTAAAATCTTGATTAAATAAAATGGAGTATGGAGTAACAAAGTGATCCTGTCCTTTCTTTTTTTTACTGAAATACCCAAAGCAAAGGCATGTTGAAATAGAAACAGCAACAAAAAGAACAAAACCCTGACCTTTCAACCTGTCTGCTTATTGAAGAAAAATATTGAATGCACTGTAAGAGATCACTTAGGTCAGTCTGGATCATTCTTTGACTGTGCAATATAGCAAAAAGAATTCATTTTTTCAGGCTCTGAGTACACATGCATATTCCAAGCTGTCATCTCTTTTTCTAGAAGTGTCTTTCCTGTAACTTTTATCACTCCTTGTTTTTGAAGCCTTAGTTTCCAGAAACTTTCAGCTGTCCCTACAATATCAATAGATACATCTATCACAGTCCCCATAATGACAATAAATCCCAGCAATGTAACTACTTTGCTGACACAAACTTAGTTACGATGGAAATTTTTATCCCATCAACATCATTGACTAGAAGGGCTTTAATTCATCATCTGTGATTTACTGTCTCTATAATTCACAGATATAATCTCTAGGGTCGGGAGTCTTATGGAATTAAATTAAAGTGATTTTAAGAAAGAAAATTAGAACACACGGATTTGCTCAGACCAGAAATCCATACAGCTCAATACCCTGTATCTAACTCATGACTCAAAGAACGGAGCCCACAGGGAGAGTGTAAGCACAAAACATCCATCTGTGCTTCTGCAAAATACACTCCCAGGTTACCTACAGCTTGTGGCTTCGTGAGACAGGGACACCATCTTACATGTCATGCAGCTGCTGATCCACTCTTGTGTGGATGTGTCCATTGCTTTCTGCACCCACACAGATTTATAGCAAAAGCTTAACAGTGTCTAGAGCACAAGGATATAAAGGAATAAGCCCACTACTGCTTGAATATATTACTTTTTTGAGATGGAATGAAAAACCAGGTTTCTCCTCTTTAGTAGCTCTGGCTGGATCAAGCTATAGATGTGGAATGAGATAGGGTACAGATAACTACATTTTCCTTCTCTGCCTGCAGGGAACTTCCTCCCACGTGTGAGCATACAGGCACAATGCAATATTAGCAATATGTTAAGGCAAGAAAAGGACATGTTGAGAAGCCATACTCTCCAACTGCATTTTGGTACGAAGTGAGATGCTATACTCACATGTGTTACCCATGATTTTAACTGCTACTTATACAAGACATCTCTTAATTGTAAACAGTAAGAACAGGTTCTACTTCCATGACTGACTGGCTACAAGATAATTCTCCTACTGCATTTGAGTTTTGATCCTGACATTAAATACTGCTAGAAGCTGTGATGGTTTCCCTGTTGAGCTCTGAAGCTAGGAAAACTTGTAATGCATCCAATAAGTCCTAATATTAATATTCTGTTATGCCTTTTGAACTACACAGAAGCAAAACCTACACACAATTTCACAGTTCTTGTTGCATCTTAACTCTGATTTGACTTTCCAGCCTGCAGGCTTGGCCTTTGCTGCCAGAGAAACCTTTGGGGACTTACAATCCGCAGAAGTAGGCTGTGAGAAGCTGAAGCACAGAATGGACGTTGCTCTTTCGACTGTGCTGGTAAAACAAGAAATTCTGAGTGGTCTAATGTTCAGCCATGGAAGAACAGTTTTACTTTTATGCTTGCTTTTTGGTTTCTGTTCTTGACTGCAAAACAAACCAAAGAAAACTGTGCTTTGGATTCCAAAGGAATTGAAAACATTACAGAAGTTCACTTAAGTTAACTTGATTTCTCTTGAAAAGCTTTTTTCTCAGTGATGGTTTTGAACCCTACACATTCTTTTCAGGCCATACTACTAAGTTCACTTCTCTGAAATCTCTTTCTCTTTACTGAAGGTATTCTTAATATACAGACACACAGAAATGCACAGAGTGGCTGAGACTGAGGCAGGAGGAGACCTCTGCATACCAGCTGGTGGAGAATAACTGCCCTAGTGATTGACAGTCTGTGCTTGCTGCATAATTAACAATCACTCATTTACAGAGTAGCTAGCACAAATGGAAGGCATTTTGTAAATGGACATCTTTGGTACAGTAATGATGGTACAGTATGATGTTTTTCTTATCTCCCCTTTCCCTGATTAACTCCGTATCTCCACTGACACAAACTGTTTTACACTGACATTTAAGAAAACATGATCTTTATATGCTTATCCTTGCTCATACAAGAGCACAGTGAAGCAAAATGAAGAGCTTCTGCAAAAGAGTAACTTGAGTATAAGTGGGAGTGGAAAGCAGATTCTACTTTTTTAAGTATACATAGACAGGAGCTGTGCCAGATCTTCCTCACACCAGGTCTCAAGGATGCATTAAACACTTCAGTTTTGCAGTCCGCCCCACTCATCAGCACTCATGACTCAACACGATTTCTGACACATTATAAAAATACATGTCTTTATATCAGTGAATCAGCCTGCTCATGCAGGTGGATTGCTCACAAAGCGTGGTGAGAACAGAGAGGAATGCCTCAGTAAGTTTTCCTGAAGTCCTGACTTGGATTATGTGCTCGGCTTTGCTTCTGGGGAAATATCCCTGCAGCACCATGTGGAGACATCCCAAGGGGAACACCACTGGTTCATGCTGGCAAGAACCAGCAAACTGTTGGAATAAGTAACAAAGTGAAGCTGCCTACCTTCATTGCAGGGATAGGAGATAGTATTTGGAGTAGGTCAACAGCCGTACCCAAGATTATTAGGATGAAGGGTCTCCAATTGCTCGCAGTCTTTTGAAGCATAAAATTGTCTTTCATGTTTGTTATCAGAGTAAGATGACCAACTTACTGATCCACTCCACCGTTCCCCTTCCTTCCTGTGATCCTAGAAAAAAAAAAAAAAAACAATCTGTAATAATTAACAAGCTTAGTTTTTTAGGCCTGTACAGCTCACCTCAGTGATGTGATCTCCACGCACAAAAAGGGACAATCCTAGCAGGTTTATCACTCTTCACAACACCCAGTTCAGAAGAGTCCTTGCTACAAATTCGTTCCTCCCTGGGAAATGTCATTTCCACCTTCCGTCCACACTTGAGTAGCGTATTTATTACTTACATTTTACACTTCCTGAAGTTCCCAGGCACGTTACCGGGTACCAAGACTAAGTAGGGAGTATCTGTTCCTTCCTTCGTGATGCAAGACAGAACTACACAGCTGGGCTGGAGGACAGTTCATTCCTGAGTGACATTGCTCACACTTTGCTGGGACTCTAGTTCTCTTCTAGAAAATTCTTTTCATTCCTATCAGAAGTAGACCCATTTCTATTCATAACAAGTCTTAAGCATGAAAACTAACAGGTAAGAATCAGTAGCTGTCTCTCAGTCAAACTTCTCTACGTGAGGGAGATGGCACAGGACACGGATGTGTACAAAACAAACGCCTCTGACTAGAACTACGGCATTCTGTTCCTCTAGACTCGCTCTAGGCATCCTGCTACGAAACATCTTGTCCTGCTGCTTAGGTTGTGAATTATTCTGACCTTATTCCTCAAAGCTCCTGTCTTCTTCAGCAGTAGGAAGGGCAGCAGGAGTAGGCATTGTGTCTTGACAACTTTGCAAAGCTGAAACTGAGACTCTGCACCAGGTTATGGCCTCCACACTGTGTGAGGCACACCATTCTGGAACGTACAAGGCAGGGAAGTCACTGCTGGAAGTATGCAGCAGCACAAATGATAGGGAAACATTTATTATGCCAGAGGGTTGTGCTGTGCCAGAAGGTCAGACATGACCTGCCTGTTCCAAAGGAATCATGTACCACCAAGTGCTTTGTCAAGTGATGAACACATGCAGTATGATTTACGATGTAAGTTACTCCTTGCACTTGTTTCAAATTTCTTGAATATGATCATCTTCAAATAGCACAATGCATTCCAGAAAAGGCTTACAAGAACCTCATAAAACAGCACTATTACTCCCCCCTCCCACTCTGATTACTTCCCGATGCATTCCATGGTCATGCTTGTCTTTCTCATCAGCACAGTACATTCATGATTCACAGTCATTCTGTGATCAACCAGTACACACAGTTATTTTCAGCTTGTCACTATTTTCAGCTTATGAACTTCCATACTACAGCAGAGGCTTGTATTGTTAGTTAGATATTAACTAACAATATTTTGATTTTGGCATCATTTCTCTTACTACAGTCCTCAAAATCATCTAGTTATTTCAGTTGGAAATGTAATATTAATAGCATACTACCTGTGTTTCATTCTCTGCTTCAGTTAAATTATTGCTATAAGCAATCTATCATAAATTCTTGGTGCACTTTGCAATCAAGTTCAACCCTCTACCATGCACATTCTTTGCAGTACAAGGCTAGTTTCTCAAAATCAGCTATCTGGAACATCTGACTATTTCTGATAGAATCTGGCTCTTCTGCATAGATGAGTAAGAGCAGTATCTAGGCCAGAATGAACAGAAGGAAATAAATACAGCAGAGAGATGATATTGTCACATGGGCTTTCTGAATACATACATTTTCTGTAACAATTACCTTTTTTGTTTTCTATCTGACAAACATTAGAACAGGTTCTGCTAAATTTCTTGACATAAAACAGAAGAACTATGAACTTAAAGACAGCTTACAGCTCTACTGCATTGGTAGAGAGCTTGTTCAAGAACTGAAGATTCAGCAAGACTATAAACACACTCACCCAACAACAGGGAGACAGCATCCAACTCCTGTCACATCTTTAGAGGAGTTTTCTATCTTTGATAAACAGTGCAAGAAAAAGTGTTCACCTGTGAAATGAGATACCAGTTTAAAACTCCAATCTCACAATCTTTTCTTCTGTCACGTAATATATGGTATGAACTAGACAGCAACAAGTAAATGCCTGCATGACAAAAAAACAGGTGCTTGTTAATATCTGGGCTTGTTAGCTTTCAGTGTGTTTACACTGACACAGTAATCAATATCATATGAATTCCTCAATGATTATCTGCAGAATACTTGCACTTCACAGATAACAGTACAGATTTCGTGTCCAGCAGGGACCCCTGGTGGTTAGTGTAGTTATGGCAATGACAAACATTCCTGGCAAAAGTTGGATCAGCCCCTCTGAAACCAGCTTCTTTACTGCGTTCACCTGAACTGCAGTCTTCCTCAGGTGTAAAGGAACAATATATAATCGTACTACCATCTTTTAGCCGTAGGAACCTTACATGTCTGTAAGAGCTTAGCCTTACAAGCTCTCACGCCCTGTACTTGCGTGGTGCAGAAGCCAATTACGAGGCAAATCCTAGAGCCCTGCTCCTCCGGAGGCAGGCTTCTGAGTCTGAACTGCAAGCAAATACTTTGCCAAGTTGCCTGACAGAAGAGGTCCCTTGCACTCTTGCAGGATACTCTACAGCTCTTGGTCTTTCTGTTTCTCAAGGACAGCTGTAGCAAACCAATGCACCTTAAAATCATATGCTATCAAACAGCATTCGCTTACTGCCTTTCAGCTGACCTACCTCATCAAAATTATCTACCAGGCCTTGCAAAAAAATAAAACTTTTAAGTCATTAATACTTTAAGGTAACCACTGTGTGTAAACAATGAATATTAAGATGTTATAACCACAAGAGAGTTAGGCAAAATAGACTAGGACAATAAAGAGAATAAATGGAAGACTTGCCTACAGAAAGCACCAGAAGAAGGGATCTCCAGAAGAAACCCTTCCCCTCTGGTAGCCAGCTCTTAAATAGGTCTAGGAGGGGCCCAGGCTGCACCCCTTCCGGCAGCACAGCTGAATTGCCTTCACCTGTACTCCTCTGGCTGACTCACGGCTTGCCTCAGGTGATCAGAGGTTCAGGCCGTAACTCAGCAGTTCCCATACACACTGTAAGCCACAACTCACTTTCAAGGAGGCTATTAAATACACATCTGTCGTGCAGGATTTTACAACATCTCACGCTTGTATTTAGAAAGTACTTTCGGATGTAGACAAGGATTGCTGTAAGTCACACGTAGCCTTCTGTCGGCATCTCTGCTCCGTGCTCCTGTCCCTACCCTGATCCTTCTCCTTGGCTTTATCTCCTGGTTTTGACTCTTGCTTTCCCAAACACAGCAGCATTCTGCCTTTCTCAGATAAACCTCATTTCATAACCGAATTCCTGTGAAAGAATCGCCTCCGGCAGAGCCCAAAATAACTCACAGCGCTGCAGTCCCCAGCACTATCCTCCGCTTCTTGAACTGCATTTGTCGGCTTCCTTACCGGAGCTACAACGCCCGGCTCGGTTCTGTAGCTGCTTCTGGGGAAGGATCATTTCAGAGCCATCGCACGGATATTTAGGGATATTTTAACATCAGAGGGCACGGTGAGACGTAGTAATTCACAAGCCTTTATCCCGCGAACCGACACGGAGGATGTCGCCGAGAAAAGAAGCGCCTTTAACGGCGCCCGCCTCCCTGAGCGCGGCGAGGCGGGCAGCGCCTCTTCTACCGCCCGCCCCCTCAGGGCCGCGCCCGCCGCGCGGCCGCGCACCCAAGCGCCGCCCTCAGCGGGCCGGCAGCCGGCGGGGCCGCCTCGTGCGCGGGGCCAGGCGGCGGCGGGCAGCCGAGCGGCCGTGCCATGCACTCCCTCGCTCAGGAGATCAGGAATTTCTCTAAGGCCAACCTGCGGAAGCAGCGCACGCGGGTGACGACGCTGACGGGCCGGAGGATCATCGAGACGTGGCGGGGCGCCTGCCTGCAGGTGGAGGAGGAGGCGGAGGCGGTGCCCGGCGGCGGCTTCGTGCGGGACCTGAGCTGCGACCTGCAGGTCGGCGCCGCGCGGCCCTGGCTGCTGCTGGGTGAGTGAGCGAGGCGGGCGGCGGGGCCTGTCGGCGCCGCGGGGCCGCCGTGCGACGAGTTGCTCTCTCCTCAGGGTCGCAGGACGCCGCTCACGATCTGGAGACCCTCAGGAAGCATAAGGTAACGCCGCAGCGCGTCTGGCATGCTGGTTTGGCGCGGGTTTCGTTCTTCGAGACTGACATATTTTCGAGTGGCGTGAAGGGAAGTGGCAACGTCGTAGCTGCGTGTCTGAGGGCTCGGCGAGGAGCTGGGACGTGTCGCTGTTTTACGCGGCTGATCCCCGCGTTGCCCTCAGTGCAGATGTCAGCTGAGCAGAGCCAGACGTGCGTGCCTGTGGGGCTGAGAGAGGGAAGGCAGCGGCTCCAAGGCCGTCCACAGCACTGGTGCTTCTACCCTCCTCCATCAGAGCGAGGGGACAGTAAGGCCTTTAGGACGTTCTGCAGGACGGGGAGTGCGCTACTTGGGTGGCTGTTGGAATCTAAACATCAGTTCCTTGTAAATGACAACAATGTAAGCCAGCCATGGCTTGAGCAGAGTAGAGGTGGTAGGAGGCCAGACTTAGTCTCTCCTGCCAAGCACAGGAGTAGTTTACTCAGGGATCCTCGTGATCCAATAAGCTGTGCAGGTACCTGAGCAGCACAAATGGGAGGCTGATGGGCGAGGGCAGGCTTAAAATTTGGGGAGTTACTGGATGATCTCTGCTCTCCCACCACTTCTCATTTTCCACCTGTATGCTGGCGATTCCCTTTGCTGCTGAAAGTCCTTCCTTCAGTCCATGTGTTTGGGTAAGCACAGATCTTTACATTTCCTCGTATTCATCCTGAGAGGGTAAAATAGAGCTTTTCAAGCACATGCTGTGTAGCAGGAATTTTAAAGCTCATTGTCCAGATTGTTTGACAGATCTCGTGCCAGTGACCTTCCCTATAGAGTAAGTCTTCCTCACCGTCATACTCAGCACTGAGGTGTTAACCATCACCTATCAACGTTTTATAGAATCAGAGAATGATTTGAGTTGAAAGGCACCCCTGAAGGCCTCCAGTCCAAGTCCTCCACAATGAATACCTACAGCTTGATTAGGCTGCCCTGAGCCTGATTCAGCCTGATCTTGAATGAACTTGAAGAAAAGCACACCATAGATGGACATACATCTGAACAGTGTTGTTGTAGAAGTTACAATCTGTTTATGTCCAAAGAATAATATACCTTTGTTCCTGCTTGTTTTGCTTGCTGTCTTCAGAATCTTTTTTTTTTTTTTTTTTTTTTTTTTTTTTTTTTAAATTTAGGTTACACATATTCTAAATGTAGCCTATGGAGTCCAAAATGCCTTCCTTAATGACTTCATATACAAGACCATATCTATATTGGACCTTCCAGAAACTGATATCACCTCCTATTTCCCAGAATGCTTTGAGTTTATTGAGAAAGCCAAAATCCAGGTACAGTATATCTATACAATATAACTATACAGTATGGTTATTTATTACCTCCTCTTAAATCTAAACAGCTGCCTCTGTCAAAAGCCGTGTATCCACATACAGTTATGTACCAAGACTATCAGAGAATGGGTTAGTAGCTTGAAGCCATCCAGTGATTTTAACTGCTGATAAAATCCTGAGAAGTCATCACACAGGGAGTAGGATGAGTGACCTGCGTTTGGGGGTTGGTTAGCTGCTTTACATGTAAAACCAAGAGGGATGACTCCTATTTGTTAAACTTGGCCTTACTGTTTAATTTATATCAGTGGTAGCTTTGACACTATGACCTGACAACCAGACATTGTTATACATTATTTGACTATTTCTACCATATTCATTATTTACGCAGTTTGAGATAAAAGAAGACAATCTTGCCCCCGTTGGCTTTGTGTCACACAATGTTCTTTCCTTCTCTCATGTATCATTTACAAGCTATGTGATACACATTATCACTTAGTGACCTGCTGGAGGTTTCTTGTTACTGTTTCCACTTCATTTCTAAATGAGACTTGCCATTCATAACTCCACAAAGTTGATTTCTACCTCTGGTATTTATGTTCCAGTTACTATTTTGTAAACTAGGGAGTTCTCCTGCTTATTTCCTCCCCCCCACCCCTCATCAGTACTAGTGATATCGTAATGAAGATCAGGTAGTGGAATAGGTGTTCTCTAAGATTAGCTCATGAAAAATATAAGTAAAAACCACCTCACATTTTTCTCTGCATAATACCGTTGGCTGTGTCAAGTCAATGTTGAAAGACCTTATGATGAGATGTATCACGAAGTGCTATTTTGTGTAAATAATTACAAAGAGATGCTGCAGTTTCATCTCCTAAGGTGGGGGGCAAGGGATATTCACTGATGAGAAAGTTTAGATGTATAAGAAATTGTAACCAGGACGTGGTTAACTTAGGAGAAACACTTACATTGAAGAAGTGAGAAAAGTGTGCACTGTGCTATGGGTCCCTGGCAGTTATTGCTTGTAACAGGATTGAGTTTACTAACACTTGTTAACTGCTCGAGTCTGTAGACATTGTGGTACAAATGCTGATTCTGGTCACCACCTCTTTCTCTAGGCTGCAAATTAGCAGACAGATTTTCCATGACATGCTAGGTAACCAGTGTCAATAATATTGCTTGTACCTAATGCAAAATTAGTGCTAAAGTCACCTCTGTATAAACCAGCAATAGATTTTACCAAGGAAAAGTAAATGTGTTCAGTGTTATATTTGGTTTAATATTATTGGCATGTTTTCAAGTCTACTCTGTGGAGTAAGTGTGAGAAGGAAAATGAAAATGTTCCCAATGGACAGTGGGAAGGGGATGTGATTTCCATTGAAGAAGAAAAGAGGTAGTATTGTGATCAGTGAGGACTGTAAACTCAATTTCATACTTCATCTTGTAATTTAGGTTGGAGTATTTTTGGAGCAGGAATCATTTTACGCTCTGTGTATATCAATACAGCAGATAATTGGAACTTCCAGGTCTGTGTAAATCATAAGGTTCCTGCAGCCCAATTGTTCTTTTTTTTTTTTTCTTCTAAGTAAAAAGCCCATTTAATAATTTGTGCACAATAAGGACAGACAGAACAGACTAGTAATGTCAAGAATATATTTATGTAATCTCAAATAACTGAGTGTGTTCTGTCACATTTCAGTATCTTTATTTGACATCTGCAGTAGCCAATCTCAACAGCACCACCACTATCACTTGGCAAGCAGCTTGGATTGAGCCTTTACCAGGCCAGAATCTGGTATACAAAAGTGACACTATCACAACACCTGGTCGTTGTAAAGCTGGCCTACACCATACTGAGTTGTCTAGATGTCTTTGTGCCTAGTATTTTGTAAATGAAACTTACAATGTCTTTTTGAAGATTCATTCAGGTGTCTCAAGGGTTGTGTAAAAAGTGTTCAAGCAGGCTGAAAAATACTGATTTTTGTATGTAATTCAAGATAAGCTTGAATTTAACCACTAGGAGAAAGATTTGTGAATTCCTGGGAAGTTGAGTACAGATGGATACTTAATCCCCAAGTAAGGGGCCTTAGTCGAACCACCTGCACCAACAATTTTACTAGTCATACAATAGCAAAAAGGAGATTTATTGCACGTCATATAATATTTTGTCTAATTTTCATGTTCCTATCTGCAATTCCGCTTAACCAAAATTTAAATAAAGAACTCCAGAACACAAAATAAACATGCAATTAACATTACAGGATGTTCTAATACCTGCCTCTACATCTGTTTGCAATTATAACGCTATAAGGGACGGAAAATATCACAATAATAGTAGGGTAACAAAGCCTCTAGCTACAGCAAATGAGAAAGAACCCAATGACAACTGGTAGAAGTACATAAGGAAAGAAAAAGAGCTGCTTATTTAAAGAAGACCTCAGATACTTGGGGATCTCCAGAAAAATCCTCTCGCCTCCACTGCCAGCCCTTAAATGAGGTCTGGGAAGGGGTGGATCCTGGCTCCAGCCCTTCCGATCGCTCAGTGTATTGCACACACCTGAGCTCCCCCAGGTTGGCCCTGCCTTCCCACCAGGTGCTCAGTCACTGCTTTAGGCCACGACTTAGCATTGCCACTACAGCTGCCTTTTTGTGTTTTTAACTTGGTAACAATATGCAGTCTATTTCCTTCCACGTTTCAAATAAAGTAAATTTTAAAGTTAGCGCCCAAGTAGATCAAGAGTCTTAGTGTCCCAACTGTCCATGATCTGGTGTTTACGTGAGGAAGCTACTGCAAGGTCTTAGAGAAGAGAACAGAGAATGCTTTTTAGTTCTGAAACATTAGTGAGGTGTGAAGTATTGACTAATCATCAAGTGGCCTAGGCTAGAAAAATATTTAGTTTGGGGCTCACGTATCTGTGTTTGGAGGTATTTATTTATGTATATATTTGCTTTGAGCTAAGCAAGGAACTTTTACAAAATATATTATAAATCGAGTTTTTTAGCTATAGTTTTTTGGTTTTATCTACTTCATGAATGTCCTCACTAATGTTTCGTTTGTTTCTCAAAGGATGGTGTGGTCCTGGTCCATTGTAATGCAGGAGTCTCCCGTGCAGCAGCAATAGTCATCGGTTTTCTGATGAATTCAGAAAGACTGAGTTTTGCTTCAGCCTTTTCCTTGGTAAAAAGTGTAAGGCCTTCTATTTGTCCCAATCCTGGCTTCATGGAACAGCTTCACAAGTACCAAGAACAGAATATAAAGGCAAATGGAAGCATAAATGATCACGACTGATGGAAAGGGAGAAGTGAAACAATCTGTTCTGACTATATAGTACCAGATGTTGGACGTACTTTAATCTCTTGTTTTGCAGTTCTCTTACAGGTGCACTTTAAAATCTTTCTCTATGTATTTTTTTTTCTTATGTTCACCTTTACACTCCCATTTTTCAGCATCTGGTGTAGAGGCCAAATGGTACTCGACTGACTTCACAGATGTTTTACCCAAGAGAAAGTTCTTCCCGGAGCAATGAAAAAAGATAAAGTTTTTCTTGCTGTAGCGAGGAAAGAGACAGAATGATTTTTTTTTTTTTAATGAATCACCAGAGAATGCAGGCAATGCAGAGAGGAAATAAAAAGGTAACTGGGATTATAAAGTTGCCCCAGTTACTTTCATGCTAGACCAAATCTTTACATGTTCTAGCTGGTTGTAACACCTGGATAAGGTGTTTATATAAGGAAGTAGCTCGATATTGGGTCTTACATCTATGGAAAAACCATGGAGGATTTTATTGAATGTTATGGGCTAGCCAGCCATTAAATATGTATAAAAAATAAAGCAGATAGAGTCCACTGATGGAAGTAACAAGGTGTAGGATGCTTTAATGCCTCACTTCTTTATCCTGTTTCCCATCAGGCAGCAAATGGAAGTGCACTAGCATGATGTTTTCAAAGTCCTAGGAAACAAGCCATCAGGGTTTTGCTGTTGATGGTTTTATAGATCATTTGGGAGCAGGTAGGTAGTCACAAACATTTTTCTCATCTCAAAACTCTTTTGCTTCAGTCCCCTCTACCAATGCCCCCTCGCTCCATTCCATGCAGTATAAAGAACACACATCGTAGGACAGGAACTCGGTTTATTTTTTTGTCACCCTGCTGACAGATCTCAGACGAGGTTGTGTTGTGAGGTAGCATGTTTAAAAAAGAAAAATACAGAATCTGTGACAAAGACTTTGTTGATAGCAGTATTTTTGTGGCCTTTGTGCCTGTTCTAAGCGGTTGGATACATTAACTTTCAACACACCAAAATAAACGCTGTGTGTGTGAATAACTGTGGTTTTAAATGAAAAATATGTGAAATCTGGTTACTATTCCCTCGACTTCATTTCCGAGGCGAACCGATTACTGCGTTTGCACTAGGACGCGGCCCTGGGACGCGGCCCACAGCACCGCCCCGCAGCCGCCTCCATTAGCGCGGCGAGCGGAGTGGGCGGGCACAGCTCGCGCCACCCTGCGTCACAAGATGGCGGCGGCGGAAGTGACGGCGGGAGGAAGTTCCGGTCTGTTTGAAAGCGCCCGGCGGAGCTGCTGCTGTCTCTTCCCGCCGCCCGCATGGCCGGCTTCGCCATGGATCCGCCTCCCGCAGGTGAAGCCGCGCCGCTTTTCGCGCCGCTCCGTCGCGCGCGCAGCGATCGGGCGCGTGCCGGGCCGTTGGGCGGCGCGGGGCACCTCAGCGCTTGGCGCCGCTCAGCGCCCTCAGACACCGACGCGGGCCGCGGCGAGCTCGGCGGCCATGCGGGCCGCAGTTGCGAAATCGGCTAGGCGGCGATGAGGCGGGCGAGGGAAGGAGCCCGGACTCGGTGGGGTTTCTTGCAAGTAGAAAGCACTCTTAAGGAAACCGCTGTGGGAAGCGGCGTGGCGCTGCTCGTTCTTCCATTCTTTTTATCGAACGGGCCAGAACATCACCTCACTGCTCCTTCTTTTCGTTGTCCCAGGAGCGGAGCCCATGACGCTGGGTTCCCCCACGTCCCCCAAGCCGGGCGCCAGCGCTCAGTTTCTGCCCGGCTTCCTGATGGGCGACCTGCCCGCGCCCGTCACCCCGCAGCCGCGCGCCCTGAGCGGCCCTGCCGTGGGCACCATGGACGTGAGGTCTCCTCTGCTCGCAGGTCAGTGCTCTTCAGGTGCCGGAGAGTTGTCCCGAGCGTCGCGGCTGGGTTCGTCCTGCTGCTTAGCTTGGGTTCTGTGCTAAGCAGCTGTGTTATAACAGCACACCTGTGTTCAGTGGGGTTGGCTGGAGCTCTTCACCGTGGGTTTACGATTAATGAATGCTTTGTACTTCTCCCTTAAGTAGAAGCCTTGTAGGAAACTATAAATAGACAAATAATTGTGTTTTATTGCACTGAATTGTTACCGCCACAGAATATCAGCTATAGAAAAAGAGGGATGAGTAACGTAACTAAAGTGTGTGGTTAGGGAAATGTCATTGGAGCTTAGGCTGTGAACTTTTAAAGAAGAGCTTTACGTAATGTGTTCTGGCGGTTTGTGAATGTGTTAAACTGTTGAGAGAGGAGTACTGAAACTCCACTGAGCATCACGAGGGACTTCTGAAAGGCTTAGCTGCCCTGTGTTTTGTGAGAACTGTTAGGTCAAACTGCTTTCTTTGGGATCAACACAATAAAGCGGTTCAAAGGTTTATCACCATTTTTTTAGTCAGCGTAATTGTCTGTTACATTGGAGTTCTCACAGTTCAGTATAAATATATGGGAATAATAATAAAGGAGATTAGCTGACTTAACTTCATCTTGTCCAAATTCATGCTAGTTCATGCTTTCAAGAGCTTATCTTTCTATTTAATGTAAAATTTCATGGGAAGGAAAGAAGTTTGTTCAGTGGGAATGCGATGGCATGGGCAATGTCTGTGCACGTTTTGATGTGGCTTTTTAGTACGTAATGTGCCTACAAAGTCTTAAATGCTTTGCTTTTGCTTTTCTCTCTTAGAGAAGATTGTCTGGAACAGTTGAATTACGTTAATAATCTGTTTTAGAATGGGAAAATGTTGATATGATCAAAACTGCTTAAAAAGAACAAGTGCGCGTAGGATGTGTTTGGCATGCAGAGATCTCAAAGTTTTAGGTGGTAGTTCTGTAAGGAGACATTTTCTGATAAATACATGATATTCTTGCCTAAGATGTTCAAAGCTGAGCAGTTTGGTCAGCTGTTTTGTGAGCTAATGAAATGACTAAGTATTTCATAGCTAAATACATTGTTAACTCTGACTGAAGAACAACTCGCAGAGGCTAAAGTTAAAAGCTTCCTTTCATTCTGTTTTAACTTCAGGTGGCTCTCCCCCACAGCCTGTAGTCCCTACACATAAAGATAAAAGTGGTGCTCCACCAGTTAGAAGCATATATGATGAACTGTCTAGTCCTGGACTTGGATCTTCACCACTAACTTCAAGAAGAGCTGTAAGTGGTTTGCGTACTGTCTTTTTTATTAGCAGGCAAGGTCGGTTATCTTAGAACTTCAGTGAGCACTTTACAACAGTTATTGCAACTGAGTTAGCAAAGTGACTGGTGAGTCTTCTGATCATGCAGATATGCACTCCAATCTTCTTATGGGCCTGTTCCTGTGTCCTCTGAGAGCTTTGCTCATGGAACTACCTGTGATTTTTAAGGTATTTTTAAGAATGAGAAAATATGAACCGTGCCTCTGCTGTGATTTGTATGTGGTAAACTCGGATTTGTTACAGCTTTTCATGTTCTTGTCAGTTTACGATGTTACTGTGTGGTCCGAATATGCTTTCCTTTTAGTAGCTGTAGTGGAAACACTAATCACAGCCTGAAGCAGTGATTGAGCACCTGATGAGAAAGCAGGGCCATCCTAGGGGAGCTCAGGTGTAAGCAATGCACTGAGTGACTGGAAAGGGCTGGAGCCAGGATCCACCCCTTCCCAGACCTCATTTAAGGGTTGGCAGTGGAGGCGGGGGGGTAACTTTTACCAGAGATCCCTGCCTACCTGAGGCTTCCCAAAGGTAAGCAGCTCTTTTCCTTCCTTTCTGTACCTATGGCTGTTGCCTTTGGGCTCGTTCTCATTTGCTGTAGCTGAAGACTTTGCAGCCCTGCTATTGTCATCCCATTATAGTAATACAGTAGGTAATAGCAACAGTATTACCAAAATGCGAGTACATTTATACTGAGTAAAAGATCTGATCCAAACTTGGGCAGTGAGATGGGGTTAATCTTGAAAGAGCAACAGAAAAACATTTCTAGAAGGTTGTGCTAGTAGGAAACTCCTCTGCTTACCTCAACTGAGCAATCAAGTGTTAGTGGATATTTTTGTCAATGAACATCTATTGATGTAAAGAGAAGGCATTTTTCTGAATGAACAGATTTTATTAAATGTTGTCTTCTGAGAGGCTTATTCTGAAAGTTTTCCAAGGAGGAGATCCACTACTGCTTAAAAATAATAATAATAATGGTAATGAACAGCTCACAGTTGGAATGCAGTTGGAATGCAGGTTGCTAGGCAGACAGGTGCTCCAGTTTGTTTGATCCTTTGAAGAAATGCCATCACTAAATATAAAAACACACTCAAATTGTTTCAAGAATTGAAAACTTTATATGAAGAAAATAACTACTTGAACAAATAGAACTTGACATTAGATTTCCTTAATTAAATATTGAAGTTACACTGATTAGTTTAGAGGGAAAGAAAGTAATGATGAGTACATGTAGGGGTATGCTCCATGATTCATGCATTTTCTAGAAGATGAAAATCAGATGGCTGGAAATCTCTCATGCTGACATCCTTTCCGTTAAGATGCATGTAGTGCAAATTGCTGGCTTACAGAAAGTCTTAGTAATCAGTTGGAAAAACTAAAATGTAGTAGTTGAGATCTGCTGGGTGCTAGAATGTGTGAAATGAAGTTATGTTCATGTCTGATATTGATCTAAAAGGTTAGAAGTAACAGATGGCAGACACTGTTACTGCCTGGTGGTTAAGTTTGCCTGGAAAAGGTCTGTTCTGATCTGAGGAGTGTACTTATAAGTATTATTTACTTTCTGTATTTTGATGCAGGGCAGCTTTTCTTTAACCCAGAGCCCATTGGTTGGAAACATGCCATCAACTCCTGGAGCAGGTAGATGTCCCATCAAAATTGTGAATGTATTTTCTTACTACTTTTCTTAATAGACAATGTTCAAACTGCATCAACTCCTTGCAAATTTGCAAAGGAGCTGCAGCTGTTCTTTTAACTAGCTTTTCAAAAAGTACGTGGATGTGAATAGAAAATACCTTGAGTTGTACTGATAGAATTTCAATCAACTTCACTTGTTCCTCACTCGGCATCTCTTGCTTGAGAAGTGTCTGTATTTGAGCGAAGCTGCTGAGGTTGAAGGGTGGTTGTCCTTGTTGATAAGGCTTCCAGTTTTCTGTATGAACACGTGGCTTCTTGCTAAGCTTAATTCTGAGTGTCTGGCTTGCCTTTGATGTGTGCTGTGTGGGGCTAAAGGAGGAAGCCTGCTAACTAGTTGGAAAACTGACACAATCTGGACCGACTGAATGTGTTTTTGCAAATAAACCTCCTCTGCATTCTTCTGTGTACAAGTGAAATACTTAGTACTGAGTTTATTTTTCTCTGACTTGTCTTACAAATGAATATGTTAAACGGTTAAATCATTTTAACTTAACAGCTTCAAGTATGTTCAGTCCTGCAAGTATTGGGCAGCCTAGAAAGACTACTCTGTCTCCAGCTCAACTAGATCCTTTCTATACTCAGGGTGATTCCCTAACTTCAGAAGATCAACTTGACGACACGTGGGTAACTGTATTTGGGTAAGTGAATTTCTGAAATAGTTGAGAAACTGTGGGCAAGGTCTTAGCAATGTGTGGAAACAAGTAGTGCTTTGGCACTGCTATTACTGGATGTTCCTAGGTCCTTCAGAAAGCACAACTGTGGTTAAAGGCAGCAGGTACACGTACCTGCTATTTTAATGGAGAAGCTTAACTCTAAATGTACGTTATTAAGTTAGAAAGGCACCGTTCTACCATTCCATTTATGGCAGGTTAAAAATACGTACAAGTTATTCCTTTTAAAATGTTATTGAAGTACTGGTCTGTTCTGGATTTCTAGAAGCCCTGAGTGGAGTTGTATTCAATCACAGAAAATCTTACACAACTCATCATTTTTTGGGGGAATTTTTCTTCTCTTTCAGATTTCCCCAAGCATCTGCTTCCTATATCCTTCTACAGTTTGCTCAGTATGGAAACATATTAAAGCATGTGGTATGTCTTAGTCTGAAGCTTATTTCTGAAAACATTCTGGCTCATTCTTTAAAAAGGCTAAGCTAACAGTTGTTATTTAATCACATGCAGATGTCCAACACAGGAAATTGGATGCATATTCGATATCAGTCTAAGCTTCAAGCCCGAAAAGCCCTAAGCAAAGATGGAAGAATATTTGGTGAATCCATCATGATTGGTGTAAAACCTTGTATAGATAAAGTAAGTTAACTGCTGCTCTCTTTTAAATATAAGCACTCTGCCTTTGGAATTCCTCTTCATTTCCCCTACTCACTTTTTCTATTTGAATAATAGAGCATATGTAGTTAAGTTAGATAAAATGTATTGTATTATATGTGAATTTTTCTTAGTTATTTGATGAAATGCTGCTGAAGAGTATCACTAGGGATGCACTCTCTGAGGTATGGAAGCTGTAATGCGTGGAGTTATGTTGTTGTACATGATGTGAATTAAGATTATAACATCAGAGAACTGAGATATGTTTCCCAAAATGAAATTTGGTATTATTTATGTTGCTCACATTTGTTTCTTGAATCTCTTGCCTCCTTTTTATGTGACTGCTTACCTGACTGACTCCTAAGTTTATTGTAGCAACTTAGGCTTATAAATTTGTTAGCAGCACAGTCCCGATTCTGTTCTTCAACTTGTACCATGGGAACACACATCCTGTTCTTGTAAGGCTTAGGCATGGTTGTATTTGAGACTAATTTTTTAATAAACAGTGATTTTCTAGGCATTTCCAGTGCTCTTAGCACTGATTCCTGCAGCACTTTGTATTGAGTACAGTACACAGGCAATTGAGTCATTCTTCTGTAGTTGACAGATTTTTATTTTTTAAGTCTCTTCTTATCCTAAGTGACAGTAAGGAGTAACACCAGCTTTAAAATGTAAACCCATCTCGAATAATGCTCTAGAAATGGAGCTTGAAATTACTTGGTGTTTTATCAGTTTGAAACATTTCTTATGCAGGTTCAAATTCAGAAAACAACTTCAGTGCCCCTTTCCTTCATGGGCTTCTGGTCTCTTTTCTTACCTCACCTACTATCTTGCTGTTCAGTGTCATTGACCGAGTTGCCTGTAACCTAATCATGTAAGACAAGGAATTCGCAGGCATCCCGTCTCTTAGTTGCTTTTGAATTCTTACTGTGTCTTTGGGTAGTGTTCACTTTAAAATACGAATAAATACGTCCATAATCATCTGTGTTTTGGGGGCAAGAGATTGTGGGGATGAAGATGTCAAGCTACTTCTGTAGCTTCCCGGCACTGAAAAAAGTTGCTTCTCCAGGCTTGCTGCAAGTTTTGCCATTTTTTGTCTTCTCCATACTGTTTCAAACTTGTCTATTGATTTGTGTACTGATCATCAGACTATGAGCTTCCACTAGTTCTCAGTGGCATATGCACCTTTTGCACCCTGTATTAAGTAGGCACTTGAGTGTAATCGTTGCTTTCTATGGGATATGACTATACTTATGAATTGGAGATAAACTTCTGAAGATTTAAATAGTGCTTTTTAGTATTGGCTTACATTACTTCAATCCTCTTTTTAAGAGTGTGATGGACAACTTTGAAAGAAGCTCTGCATCCTCAATGTCTTCAGTTTTCACTCCACCTTCAAAAACTGTAAGCACACCAGTACAACCTGCAAGTACTACAAAGATTTCTACTATGAGACCTCTTGCAACAGCTTACAAAGCTTCTACTAGTGACTACCAGGTATTTTAAGGGAAACAAGCATGTGTTTTTGTGTAATCTTCTGTTAAGAGTGTGAGGCTGGGTACACGTGAACTTTAATGTGACCTTAGCCTTTTTTCTCCTGTTATCACTGGTAAATATGTGGTTTATGTGTATAGGCTTACAAAATCATTTAATAGATTTATTTACTTTTCAGAGGTTGAGGGCTTGTTCTGAAACTTCAAGATACTTTGTCAAAATACAGTAATGTCTAGGAGAAGTGTGGTTTTTTCACATTAACCCTTGTGTGAACTAATTCTTTTTTCTTCCTTCTTTTTTTCCCTGTTTTCTAGGTGGTTTCAGACAGACAAACGCCTAAGAAGGATGAAAGCATTGTATCCAAAGCAATGGAATATGTGTTTGGCTGGTAATTGGCAACAAGAAGTAACACACTAAGTTGGTCAGGGTTGGAAATCTGCTGCTGGCGTCAGTGGTTAGTTGTATAACTACTAGTGTCAGTATTTTAATTTATATCACCTTCAGTGATGCCTTCATGCCTTCAGTGATTTCAGCAGACATGTAGCTTGCACTTTAAATGATTGCAATATACACATGGTTTTAGAAACTGCATCAGTGTAAATAAGTGTTTTTTTTTTCCTGTTTGTGCTCTGATTGCATGATTGTAGAAAAAATACAAGCACTGACTTGGCTTCTATGATGACTTCATGTGAATTGCTTCCCAGTAAAGATGATGGGCTACTTGCAGGAAGAACACTATGTATAGCAGGCTTGCAGGGACTGTTCTTAATATGTGTGATTTTAATTTTCTCATTTGGATTCATTGCTGTTCTAAAACTATCTTTGGCATCCTGTTCTAAACGTCACAGTGACTTTTTAACGGTTTTATTAATAAAGCTAAGTAAAGTTTTTCTAGGTTGTTTTTTGCACAAGTATGAGTTCTGCTAGGAAATACTGTTTGTGTCACTCTTGAAGAAGTAGATGCTGCCTGATCTTTTTAGAAGTCTTTGCAGAGCAGATGCTGCTGACTATTGAAGTACCAACCTCAGTTAAAACTAATTACGGTGCAAGTTTTGTTATAAGTAAGAATATACGGTTTAAATATTGGTATGTAAGTTACCTACATGGGTGTTTTACAGCAGTGCACTCAATAATAATTATCAGTTTGTAGCCTTCTACACTGCAGAACGTGGAGCTAAAGTAGCTGAATAGAAAAATGCAGCACTGGTGACCAGAGCTACTTTTGTTTTGGGATGCCTCGATGAATTCCTCCTAAGGCACTGGTTTAATGAAATTATTTGTATTTGACACTTAGCCCTTCCTGAAGTTGTTTTTATGGAATCATAGAGTGGCTTGTGTTGGACCAGCTCCCCTGCTGTGGGCAGGGTTGCCACCCGCTAGGTCAGGCTGCCCTGGGTCCCATCCAACCTGGCCTTGAACACAGTGAGCACATCCAGTGATGGGGCATCTACAACTTCTCTTGGCAGCCTATTTCAGTGTTTTACTACTCTGAAAGAAAAAATTCTTCTTAACATCTAATCTAAATCAACCCTCTTTTAGTTTAAAGCCATTCCTTCTTGTCCTATCCCTATCTACCTGTGTGAAAAGTGTCTTCCTCCTGTTTATAATCTAATATTGTAAGGCCACAATGAGGTCTCCCTGGAACCTACTCCAGACTGAACAAGGCCAGCTCTTCCAGCTGTTTTTCATAAGAGAAGTGCTGTAGCCCGCTGCTGAACTCGGTGGCTCTTCTCTGGACTTGCTCCAACAGCTCCACGTCTTGTAATTGGGGACCCTGGTCCTGGATGTAGTACTGCAGATAGGACCTCATGAGAGCAGAGAATCATCTCCCTTGACCTGCTGGCTGCCCCTCTTTTGATGTCACCCAGGATGCAGTTACCTTCCAGGCTGCAAGTGCACACAACTAACTCACGTCTAGCTTTTTGTCCACTGGGATCCTCAAGTCTTCAGCAGGGCTGCCTTAAGGAGTTCTCTCAATCTGTATACATACCTGGGATTGCCCTGACTTAGGTGTACAGTACCTTGTGATTGGCCTTGTTGCATCTCCTTAGTTCTGTCAGCCTGCTTCACAAGCTTGTTCAGGCTGTTTTGCACAGTGTTACTTTCTTCTGTTGTATCAACTGCATCACTGAGCTTAATGTCTGCAAACTCGCTGAGGATACACTTATCCCACTGTCTCAGTCATTCATTAAATGCTAAGGAGCACCAGTTGCAAGACATACCTGGGTGGCACTGCTTTTCACCAGCCTCCAACTGGGTTTAGATCTGTTGACAATAACTGACAGCATCCAACCAGTTCTTTACCCAAGAAACAGTTCAGCCTTCAAATCTGTATCTCCAATTTAAAGATAAGAATGTGATGAGGAACTGTGTCTGGATAGTTGACATCAAGTCTGGATAGATGACATCAGTTGCCCTTCTTTTGTCCACGGATGCCGTTATTCCATTATTGAAGGCCACACGGTTTGTTGTAGATGTGCTCGTGGTAGAGCCATGCTGGCTGTCTCATATCACCTGTTTGCCTGGCATGTGCCTCAACACCATTTCCAGGAGGACCTGTTCAATGAACAGAGTTCAGCTCTTGAGTAACTGTTGATCCAGTGAGCACACAGTCTTTGAGATGGCTTGTCCCTCTTCCACTTGGAAAGAGAGTATTTTGAATTTCTGTGATTTTTAGAATGTTTTATTATTTTAAAACTTTTTTTTAAATATAATTCTGTGGTTGTTCTAGGGGTAGGTCTTTCAGTTTGTGCTGGCAGTGAACTCAAAGTGAGGTTCCAGTCGCACCTGATTGTCGTGTTGCATCACACTGCGATATCTCAGTGTTCATCCGCTGCTCTTTTGGGATGAAATTGTTTGGTAAGATGAGTCCCAAAGCATGCTGATGTACCTCAGATGCTAAGAGGCATGTAGTTTACAGGGTTAAGCTAGAGATAGTCGTGAGTAAAATCCACAAACCAGGAGCAAAACTATTAGCACTTACTGCACTTGGGCTTTATGGCTTATATGAGCTGACTTAATGTACTTTGCCTGTGCTCCTTATGGCTGGGAGTGGTTGTGAAAGGAGGAAAAAAAATAGCTGGAAGCTTGTAATGCAAAAGCACCAGTGCTTCTGCATAAGGTTTATGAATCCTGAAGAAAATATACAGAGGCAAGTTGGCATTCATTAGTTTAATAGAAAGGTACTCATGTTTTGGGGGTAGCTGGCCAGTCAGTCTCTGCCAAGTTCTCAGTCCCAGTGGTGGCTGACTGTGGTAGTGTGTCTGCCCTGAGATGAACCAAGCAGACACTGGTAGTGGCAGATGGGCAAGATGTCTACTAACCCCCCTTAGTATCATGGCCATACGTAACAGCTAGAGACAATAAGGCATTGCATTTCAGGGTAGACAAGGTCATTAACAGAAAGTAAGGATTCTTAGAGCTACAGAGGTTTCTCACAAACAAGTTTCTTCCAGGTGCATACAAAACACAGAGGCCATTTACTTGCTTTCCCAAGCTAACACCTGTTAGGGTAATGATCTGCATTTTTGCACACACATGCTGAATGTCCATGTATAGTGGAAATAATACTAAGTCACAGCTTGAAACAGTGATTGAGCACCTGGTGGGAAGGCAGGGCCCAGCCAGGGGAACTCAGGTGCAGGCAATGTACTGAGTGACCGGAAGGGCTGGAGCCAGGATCCACCCCTTCCCAGACCTCATTTAAGAGTTGGCAGTGGAGCAGGAGGTTCTTTCTGGAGGTCCCTGCTTTCCAAAGGTAAGTAGATTTTTCCTTTTGTTTCTGTGCCCATAGCTGTTGCATTTGAGCAAGTTCTTACTTGCTACAGCTGAGGACTTTACTGCAGTGCTGTTATTGCTGAGCTTTCCGTTGTGTTAGACCATGTTTATCACTACATCAGATAGCCTTGTGAAAACTACTTTATCATAGAAAGAACTAATGCAATTTCTCCTTCAGTCTTCCTGCAATGGGGAGAACCCGAATCAGGTTTGTATCCGGTTAAATGAGGTTGAAAGAATGGTGACGTGCTGAAGCAGAGAATAGGATGGATGTCTGTGATTAGTGTGTGTAATTTACTTTGCTCTAGAAGTAATAAACAGAAGGAGAAAACTGATATTTATGTAGAAACGGATAACAACTATGTCCTTGTGTACAGTAGCATTACTAACTTCTCTTCATATGGCTTTGGTATGGTAGAAGCCTCCACTTAATATGTTGGCTTAGTGTAATGCAGTAGGTAAACCCTTATGTCTGATTTGGGCTTTATATGAGGACGTAGCAGTACCACACTGCAGAAACCACCACACAGTTTTGTTGCAGTGTGTTCTCGAGAGGTCTTTATTATTTACATGAATGTACGGAGGCCATGTGTGATGAAAGGGCAGGTGATAGAAAAGTACATGTGTGAAGATTCTGAAATACACGGGCTATCTTCAAGAAAACTTATTCAGGGTTGGCTGCTGTTGGTTGGTAGCATTGCTTTTAAAAATCCAGTTCTTCCTGTTTGCCTATCTGTCTGCTGCCTGGTAAAGGTTCTTTTCTAGCTGTAGCGAAATGTGATTTACAGTAAAGTCAAAGCTAAGGACTTCAACTACTCACGTGTAACATTCACAAAGTTCAGTTCTGGTTTCAATTGTCTTCAGTCTCACAAGCCCGGTGTTTGTGTCGTTAGGATTGTGGCTTTAGTTTAAAACAAAATCGAAATAAGCATTTGCTTTCTGTTCTGTCTCAATTGCAAGGAATTGCAAGTTACTTGTGAATCTAATCCACTTACTGTTATCTAAATAGAATAAATACAACAAATCTAAGGATTTGTTAATTGTTTCTGTGGTCGTGTCCTTATTAACTACTTATGGTTTGGTTTCGTAACAAATAGAGTCTATTCATCCCCTTTTCATATCACCTCTCTTCAATCTAGATTTCTTGTAATTTTGAATTTGAGAGACGTTTATTTGGGTAATAAGTCTGTGATGATGTAGAATGAAGATAAAATGTTGGAGTTGGTCATGGCTGCCTCTAGTTTAAACTCTTTCAAACTGTAGGTGTCTACCTCCATCTTGTGGCAGCTCATCAGAACTTCAGTAGCAGGTGTAAGTGAATGAGCTATGGTTTTGCACATGGGCTAGGCAATGATTTCATAGCAGAAGAAAGGGTTTGCTTCTGAGTTTACTATATACATAATCTACTATGTTTAGGGGTAATTCAGACTTATAATATCTGCTTCAAAAGATTGATTCTTTAAAATCTTAATGGTGTTTAGTCATCTTGTTATTTGGAGACAGATAAAATGAAGAAATTGTACTTTTGCAGAAAATAACATAAAATCCTTCTTGTGTTTTTTGGTTGTTTTTTTTTTTTTTTTTTTTTTGTAGTAGGTATGTGTATGAAAATAAAAACTTGCATCATGTATGATTTGATAGGGACAACTGGACCAGAGATGGAGCTGCAGAAATGCGCTGCTTAAATGCGTTTTTAAAGAACTAAACTGTTCAATTGTTAAGTAAGTGAAAACTAACTGATTTGGGTTGCAGGTAGCTTAGAGTCAGGATTGGGTTTACTAAATTTCAGACTGCGTGCGAGAAGGCATTGGGGTAAGTGTTATAATGTTTTCTGATAACATCAGTCCTGGGGCAACTTTGTGGTGATGCTGCTATGCTGCTTTTTTAATTGTTTGGATGAGTGTAAGAAGTGTTCTTCTAATGAAGTACGAGTCACGGTGAGTATTAAGGTGTAAGCAGTACTGACTGCTAAGTACCTCTTAATGTTCATAAATGAGGGTTCAGCCTCCTAAGAGGAATAAAAAACAGCTGTACATTAAGTAACGAGCTGGAAATTGTCAACAGCTTGATGGAAAGTTGGTGAATTTACCTTTCCAAGTGATTGCATTGACAGGTAATATAGAGAACTTATTGGTAGTAAGAGCAGGTGCAGTGAAAGTGATCCCAAAAACTTGGGTATGTGCAGACAAAGCACTGTTTTCTGTCCGTCCTTTTGTTCATAAAGGTAGATATTCTGTTGATTAGAAACAGCACAGAAAAGTTGAGATTTGCTTTGAACAGTTTGTGTTTTATTTTGTTCAGTTTTTTATTACATCCTATTTTGGTGTATCTTAGAAATATAAACTTGTGGAAATGCTTTTTGTTGTAGGAATGAATGTAATTTACGGTAGGAAACAAAAGGGATCTTTTTCAACAGTGTTTTTCTTCCTTGCTATGTGTACTTCAGCTTCCTAATTACCATCTTGTCTAGCTGCTTTTGGAGCCCTGTGTGCTCTCTGTGCATCTGCCCCTTGGATTATTAAAAAAACATTAAATACCTTTTTTTCTTGAAGACCACTGCCAACCTCTGTGGTATTAAGAAGGCAACAGTGAAAACCTGAAGCGAGGGTAACCTGACAGATGGGTTCCAGAGGGAAAAAAAATAAAAAAAAATATATATAATGTAGTGTGGGTTATGTAGTTAATTTTTATGGGTTTTTTGTTCTGAAACTTAAATATCATCTAGATTGGTTATCAGATAAAATGCTGTAGCAGAGTATTTTAATGGATTTGAAGTTTTCTTGAGTGCTAGTACGCTATATATTGCCAAATGGTCCTTGTCCCTTTGCCAAAACTGCTGGCAATTAAGCATGGAGCCGGCTTGGAATAGTCATGATTGTAACATTGGGTATCATGATGAAACACGGAAATGATTTCATTAAGTTGTTTAAGTCTTTGATAGTTAGTAGCGTATGTTGGTCATTTAACTACTGTCAGTTTCCAGTCTAATCCTCAAAAATATTTAGCAGTCCTGCAGAACTCAATCCTTGCTTTCGTGAAGTTGTGAGTATGGTTAAGGTTTGGAGATGACAGCTTTGGTCTTAACTATCATACTATAATGAGAACTTGCTCTTCAAAAGCAAGCAAGCAGAAAAAGGACTGCTGCAATATGTTTTGCTTCTCTTGCACGTGTCTCTTAGCTGGCAAGTACTTGGGCTTACCAGGCTTTCCTGGTAAGCAGGCTCAGCTCTCTCTGAAGTGAACAAATTGCATTTGTTAACCCTGTGCGATTGATCCCCGGAAGCACCACCATGGATGAGAGTGTACTGCTGACTCAAGTGAAGGCCTACAAGATTTTCCAAGCATGCAGCGTGCGTGTCGGGTGATGTTTCAGTAGATGAAATGCTTTTAAAATTACCCATTGTAGGATAATGTAATAGGCTATTGATTTCAAGTGCCACGATTTCTTTCTTTGACTTGTACTCATGAACGTATGGAGACGTTGATTTGCAGATTGAAGGTGGTCAAATGAAAACTGCACAGAGATCTGTTCCACATGCAGATTTGATAAATGTAATGGTAATTATGTGTTTGTTTTCAAATGGATACGTTATTAACAATGGAGTTCTCAAGTCTTGAGCAGCATAGGCTTCATTTTTGCTGATGGTGAAGTGGAAAAGACATTGGCTGTTATTTCTATGCACCTATTTAGACATGCTGGGTTTTCTAGCACATGCATTTCTCTCTTCAAGTGAGAACTGTCAAACAGTTTCAGTCCTAAGGATTCTTGATGTCCTGTCCCTGGAGACTTTCAAGGTGAGTCAAGATCAGGCTCTGGGCAACCTGATGTAGATGTGGTGTCTTTATTCACTGCAGGGGAGTTGGACTAGATGGCCTTTAGAGGTCCCTTTTAACTCTAAGGATGTTCTGATTCAAAGTGGACTGTAGAAGTGGGATGGGGTGAGAACAGGTCTTGGCTTACTCATCTTTCTAAAAATCATGTTAGAAACAGGCATTTGCTTGTAATTTCAGTTACTTTAAATGTGTGTTAAATTATTTTCTTAGGGAGACAACTGGCTTAGTGGATATATAATAAGTGCTATATTAGTATTTTAGTGGAGTAAATGATGTTAATGACTGTGTTTTTATCTCTGCAGTTTTACTCTCTAGGAGACTTGAAATGCTTTTTGCAGCTATTTATAGAGTTGCCACTGGATAACATCTTGATAGATGTGGAATGGGTGCATGTTGCAGCTTATTACTTGTCTCTGTACAGTGGGGGTAATTGGTATTCTGTGAAATGAAAACACATTTACTGGGTGGATAAATTACAACTGCAATAGCATGTCACAATGCGCTATGGGAGCAGCTGCATAACTTCTTTGTTTCAAGAAGAGTTGTGGCAGGTGACTCAGGAGATGGGCGTGTAATGAACCTTCAGAAGTATTGTGTGTATACCAGATATTCAGGGTACTATGAACAGAATATATAATGTGACAACAAAGAGGTCAAGTAAAACTATTTCTTGAAAAACAAAAAACAAGTTTGAAGGATGAGTTTGAAAAAGGGTTTGGGAAACTTCTCTACTGTGCAGATATCATAGAGCTACTTGAAAGTTGAAGTATTGCTAGCCCACATTTTGGTATCTTCAATTTCTAATGTATTTGTAAAGGTATAAAGCTCCAACTTATGTTTAGTTTAGCGAAACTGTAGGAATGGTGGTCTTTTCTCCAAACCTCGCATGACAAATTGAGGTTACATAACTTTGTCTTTTGCTTTTGGGTCTACCACAGCATGAAGGAAGTAAGAAATGTGGTGCAGGATTATTTCCCTATATTCTTTCTCTGCCTTTTGTTTTTGGTGTGTGTGCATTTGAAGTAGCGTGATAAAAATGTCACCTCTATTTCTGGAAGGACTGCCACCTCTGTACCGTTTGAAGTGGCAACTGCACGACTCACAGTTGACCTAGCAACGATGTAAATGCCTGTAGGGAAAGAAGCGCACAGTGTTACCACACCTAGCATGTTTTTGTGTGGCATTGTGTGCCAGCTCTTTACTTGCTGGATGAAGGATTTCTTTTTGGCAGTTGGAAGTGGTTTTGTGGGTATCATTCTTTGACCATCTGCAGCTGCTAACAGTTGAGTCCCTATAGGATGGACTGAGTTAACTGTGCACATTGTTTGTATGTCTTTGGACAGGAAACAAATTCTGTGTAGGGATTTGATACCACGATCTCTTAAATTCTGTTAATCTTTTTTTTTTCTCCCTCCTCTGTAAAAAGTTCTATATTGTGAACTGGGAGAGGTCAGTTGCGCTGAAGACTGTGCCATTCTTTGCTAGAAATCTGACAGCAGTGAGATAATCCTATTGCTGTTGCAATGTAAAAGCTGCTATTTTAGCCTACTGAAGTTTGAGTTACCAGTGTAAATTACACCTGGCAGTCGCTATTGGCTTTGGGTCAAATATTCCTGCTGAATGTCCCTGTAAGATGGTGGAGATTGCTTGTATTTATATACATGTTTATATAAAATCACACAAGTGTGGTAAACGCAGTAAACTTAGTCTTAAACAAAACATATTTATTGCAAGTAGTGCATGGATTTCTGGTAAGACTGATTGATGTGATTGTTTACTGATACTGCAATTGAAATTCCAATAGAGTATTTTGTGATTGCTCTTTCAAGGCACGTAACAGACAAAATCATCTCATGTCAACTGTAAATCTCAAGACTTGCAATACTATATTTTGTATCGTGTGTTTTTAATCATTAGAATGTTTTCTTCAAACTTATTTTTTGAAGTGATCGGCAATCTTAAAATAGAAATTTCCAGTTCTGTAATGGTAAGACTTAGTGAATGGCCAGCATATTTAATGCAGCATGTATTTACTATTGACATCAAAGGGAGTTATGTAGAAGCTGTTTAAGTTTGTATGCAACTTGGAAACTAGCAGAAGAAGGTCTTGTTTTCAGTACTGCCTTGGCACTACTTGGGGGGAAAAGCTTGCCTTGGTACACAGAGACCAGTAGTTGAGAATTTGTATGCCAAAACCAGGGAATTTGTGGCTGTGTTTTACTTTTTCCTTGCCTAGCACTTTGGCAGTTACAAAAAAAAAAAAGTTGCGTGGTCTTTACTGTGATTGCTTTAAATTACTGGTAAAGTGCTTAAAATGTGGTGGCCTTGGAAGCTTTAGATTGCTTTAAAAGTATATGCTTGTCGAGTTTCTCTGTTAAGTGGAAATCTTGCTATTGTAATTCAGTCAGTCTGTAAGCCAAAGATCTCTTGTATTTGCTGGAGATTGTCCTCAGCAGCAATTCTTGGAATCGTCTGATGAGTCTCAAGTGCTTCATGGGTGTCTGGGGCCTGCTGGAACACAGAGCTGTTGTTTTGGCGTCTGTGCTCTCATACTGTCTTTCTTTAGACTCCTGTTTTTGTGATAGTGGCTCTCCTAAGCACTGCATCAACATTTGATAAGCGTTAGGTTCTGCCCTGCACAATGTGCAGCCTGGAAACATGGGATTGATGGAAATGTATTATGGCTTTCAGTCGATCCGTTTCTTTGTCTGTAAAGTGAAAGATGAAATTACTAATTCCAGGTTATGCACTAGATGTGAAGTAGCATAATGCATATAGTCCAGAGTTTGGCTTAGCACTGCAGTGGTTTTTTTCCTGTGTTCCTTACCTCACTATGGAGCTATCAGATTTGTTTAGGACACCTCAGTGCTGGTTAGCAGCTGCTAGAAAACTTAATGTTATATCACCTTTTTAGCTGCATAAGTATGCAGAGATGGAAGTGCCTGCTTCCCTCTTTTTGTAGCCAGGAAGGCAAACTTGTTGAGAGAGGCAGAAATAATGCGCTCTTGAAATATATTTTACCTGGCCAACTTAAAATGCTATAGCGTTTCTTATCAGCTACAAGCTAAGAGCTGCTTACAGGCAGTGTCACAGGCACAGGCAATGCAGTGTAGAGTAACAGAGGAGGGTGGTCATAGCAAAGGGGATTTGGTGTGTCACAGCAGCTCCAGATATTCAGTACATTAAGGTTAAGTCCTACTCTTATGCAAAAATGTCTTATGCTTCTGCCCACTAGAAATCAGAGGGAGAAATGGATGTTGCTTTGTGAGTGACATGGATTCAGAAGTCTAATTCACAGCACTCTAAAAATTACTTTATCGACTTTGAGATTTAGGCCCTATTAATAGCAGTGATGTTAGATTGATTTTGAACTGCATGCCCTATGTCATATACAAGAGAGAAGAAATTGAATCAGATAATCAAAACTGTCATGGTTTTTTAAGAAAATAGATTGCTGTGGGAGTGGTAATTAGGGTCTTTGCTGTTGTATTGAAACGAACAAACTTTTTTCCCGAAATTGGGCATGTCATCTAAATGGTGAGCATCTATCCATACCCTTTACAGTGTGGTTAGTAATGCTGTTTATATTGCCAACACCCGATGAAAAAATTCTAAGCTCTTGTTTTGTTTCTGCATCACCACTGAGGACTCTTGAAACTGAGTTCTTTTATCAACTGAATGCTTTCGTAGAGTTAGAGTTGCAATATGCTAAAACAAATGTTGAAGGAAGGTAATAGGCTCTCACACATTGTGTCAAGCTGACTTCAAACAAAAAGAGTCAACTTGCTTGGAGGGTATTGTTTGATAACAATTTTGTTATTAGTGAACTTTGGAAGCTTTCATTGTATTGCGCGTGATGGAAACGTTAAGTTTATGATGTTATGTTGAAAAGTGAAATATACTCATAGCCCAAATGAGAAGTTAGGTATCTGATTAATTCATAGTCAATTGTAGTTTCTAATCGTATTCTAATCATAATCTAATCCTTTGTCACTAGGTGCAGCTATACTGCAAAAAAGTGATGCTTGCATGACTAGTCTATCACGTTGTCCCATGTTCCAATGAATGTGAACAGTACCTGCTTTCTTTTGGGGGACAGGAAGAGAGTACTTCTATTCATGGGAACATCAGTTAAGTTTATCAAAATGAAGTGCTCATTTATTCAATTTTAAGATGCTTATATTGTGTTCACAGAACAGAAAATCTGTAATTTGAAGTATCACCTATGCTCTATTTTTTTCACCTCTCGTAATTGATTTGCAAATACTGCGCGTTTTGAGTGTCTGTCTGGCTTTGTGGATGTGCTGTTGTCCACCTGGGGTTCCTACTTTCAGTGTTACTTTGTGTTAATGCAGTTCAGGATCTGAGCAGGCTCTGCAAATTCTCCAGATATGCTGAAACTGGTAAGCTCTGCTGGCATGGAATGTGCAGGGGTGTGAGGCAGAGAGGCCCAGCTCTTTGTGGAAGTGAGTGTCTAGATTGGATTTACGCCAGTTGCAATCAAACCGAAGTAATGGAACAGTAATCATATAAAACCATCAAGGTAAGTGATATCATGCTTGTATAGTAGATAAATATATTTTTCATCTATATATCACTATTCAATTATTCATGCCCACTAATATGTTTGTGTCCTGCTTTGTTTTAAGAAAAGTAGAGCAAAAAGTGGAGGAGAAAAAAGTATGCAAAAATAGGAAGAAGGTGGTACTGGGACTGTTATAATTTCCAAGGAGGGGACTGTCGTGGGGAGACAGCCAACAGGGCACCCAGCATGTTTTGGTTGTTTCCACTTGGCACCCACCACTGTTTTGGCTGTTTCCATTGAATGCCTATCCTTCAAAATGGTGTTTAAATCAAGCATCTTCTACTGATATTTTCTCATATTGATAACTAAAATCTTGGGGTATGATATACCTTAATGCTATTGAGATGAGCTGGTGAGTACTGCTGAAGGATTTATTCCCGTTTAAACTACAGGGCAGTTTGCAATCCATCTTGGTTTCTTGGCTATGATTAGTTAGGGTTCATTCTCACTCAGCGTGAGGATATGTCCTAATTCATGGAAAAATATGAAAGTTCTTAAGAAATCCCAGTTTAACAGTTATTTCAGGATACGTTCCATCTAAACCATGTAATAAAATACCATTGATTCAGGTGCGGGCTTTGCGAGGAGCGTGAAGCTTAGGTAATGCATTGATGCCTTACAGAATAGTAAAATGTTGAAAACCAGAAATGCTATGAAAATATAATTATTTGGTTCACAGGAAAATGCATTAAAAATTGCTTGTATTTATGCTTACTGTGCTAATATAACTATGTATTAGTCATACAGTGCAGAGCCTGCGTATGCCTACATGCATCCATATGCCTAGTGCACCTGTTTTGTGGTTTTACCACATGAAAGTATGCAAAGCAATGTACACAAAGCAGAGACTCGATAGTGATATGTAGTAAGGCTTAGAAAAGATATTTTATGTTGAAACTCAAGGTGTGTTTTTTCTTATCTGAGTTTGAAATGTTGAAGATGGAAACTTGTTTTAATTCTGTTGCTTAAGCAATATGACAGCACCTAATCTGAATGGAGTGGGCTTTGTTTTCAAGTTAATACTTCAGAAAATGCATTCAGTAACAGCTTAAACTAAGCAAACTTAGGATGTAGAAGTAAACTCTATTTCATCATTAGCTTTTCATGGTTCATTAGTTCTAACATTGGAAATTGGAGTGCCACCTGGGTAAGAATGCATTAGATTATTTTCTGCAGTGCTGTCTATCTTGATATAATGCTGACTCTGTTATTCTTGCGTTTAATGTATTCAAGTTGGCATGGCTGTAAAAGGCATAATTCTCCTTACATGTGCTAAGCCAAGCAGCAAAGGAAACAAGCTACTAAATGCTTGGATTTGAACCGGTGGTGTAGCGAACTGATGCTGGTTCTGAAAATGAAAAAACTATTCCTGTGTTTTCATGAGTTGGAACGACTGAGAGCTTTAACAAATAGTTTTAAAGCAACAGCAAAAATGAGGATGGGGTTTTAGGAACGTAATGCTTCTCAGTTTAAAAACATGAATATGAAAATTACTGTGAATAATATGGGTTCTTGTTACTAATGACAATTGGTTATTTTTACACTGAAGGACATCCTGAGCAGCACTTGTATTTTGAGAGTTGATGCAGTCCTTGGCAGCAGCAAACAATGAAAAAGGATAGGAGTTTTTGGTAGCTGCTTCAAGAACTCCTGTAGGTCAGTTTTTCAGAACGCTTTAAAGCTAAGAAAGTTGCATCAGCAGAGTTCCAGTTGTCCTTGAGAGCCCGATAGCAACTTCGAACTCCTCGCTTTCACCGCAGTATGTAATTGTCCCACTGTGTTGGTGGGCTGGCAGTGCTTTCAGTAAGAGTACTGCTCTGTTCTTAGAAACAAATGATTCTCTCTTACACAGCTGAGCTTCTTCCATAGCTTTGTTCTTTTCCAAATACCTGCAGAGTTCATGGTTATTTATTAGAACGTGTGACAGCTTAAAATGGCTCTTGTCAACAATTACCATTTGGATAAGTGGCAGTCGGTGGTGGTGGTGCAGTAATGAACATGATCTCAAAAGGTAAGTTCTTAGTCTAGAAGCATATAGAATTGACAGCTACTACCCAGCATATGTTAACAAACACTTTCACATGTAGAATGTGGAAAGTGTATGTCTCTGTTCTGGTAATAACAGCCACCTCTCTGTTTCGTCTGTGTATCTGCAAGAAGCTCTGTCTGTCTTCCCGGATCTAAGCAATTTTTTTGTGAGATTTTAATTTTAGGTTTTTTTAAAATTTTAAATAATCCAACAAACTTCTATCCGTCTACTATAATGTGAACCTGTTTACGTGCTGGTGAAATGAGCCTCCAATCCTCAATTCTTCTCTTGCTTTTTGCAATCTCTTACTTGATAATGACTTCAAGTTGTTTGTAGTTGATTCCAGGCCAGATAAACACACTGATTGTGTGGATGGAGAATATGTATACTTAGTAGAGTATCTGTCCATTTGAAGCAGGTAAAGCAGTTAAAATAGCTTAACCATTATAATTTACGTGCATATGTACATGCATAATACGCATGTCATTTTCATGTAGACGAGGGAAGAGAAATTGCTGTGCTGGGGAGTTGTGCTCAGAAACTGGGGAGGTCAGTTATCACAAGATGTGAGAGATGATGGCAAGATGAAGGTTCGTTATTTTACTTTTCATTTTAATTGTTGCTATTATATGGGTCAATTTTCTGTGACAGGGCAAGCCCTAACCAAAACCTTTGTTTTCAGGAGAAACCTAGCAGCTAGAGTAGAAGTTTGATGGACTATATTAGGAAAGAATTTGAAGTGTTCAGTGCATCTTGCTGCATCTAGCACAATGAGGTTTGTTTAACATTTTTTTTCTTAACATTTAAAGATGTTCAGAACTCACTGGTGTCATTGACTGCCTTATGGTGTTAACAGTTCACTAGCCAAATGGATAAATCCCTGAGAGCTCAAGGTCTTACGTCTCTGTGTGTCTGTATTTGGGAAGCTTTTGGGCATGACTAGGGACGCTTCTGATGTAAAACCTTAATGGAAGTCCACAGATTGTTCTCTAAACTTTTCTTAATCTGAAAGAAAAGGTGACCTAACCTACTTCATGAATAAAGACTGAACTGTACTGAGCAGCATGGAAACAGGTCAAACAAAACTATAGCTGTTGTTGTTAACCATATTAAAATACTGCCCAGTAGCACTTCATTACGCTTGCCTGTAGCCCAGGATCAGAGCACTGAAACAATCTTTTTTTGTTGGTCTGCTCAAACGGAGCAAAATAATATTGTAGGTAAGTTGAGAATCCATGCTTCATGAACACAGTCTCTGATTAAGAAAATACTTGAGGTAAATGTTTTTAATTTCCAGAAGTACTTTGGGGTAATATTATGGATTGTAAAGAATATTGCTTATTATGCTGCGTGGTTTTCACTTAGATTAAAGTAGTGGTCTGCTAAAGGGCAATACAACAAAAATACTGACATCTCAGAGTAACTGCTTATGTTTAACAGTTACTGTCTGTATGACAGCCAGACTGGGAGCATAGTTTAGCCTTTATGGTAACAGTATACGCTGAATATATGATGTGTTCAGACATAAGTTTAGTTTCTTGTGACTGGAGTATTGTGTTTGAATGAAACGTAAGTTTAATATGCATTTTCATTAACTGACACTACTGTTCTTTATTACTAATGAAACAAAACCTTGAAGAGTTGCATTTTACAGCTTGTTCCCTGCTATTTGGAGGAGCAGGTAACCTTACAGTAGTTTATTGCTTCAGTAGAAAAAGATGAAACCATATAGAAGAAAATCTATCTGTTCGCTTTTCTGCATGGAATGTAGAAGGTAAGTTAATATAAGGGAGAACATTTAATGTAAGAGGACAAGTTTTATCTGTGCCGCTCAAGGCAGCCCCGTTGCATTGGCCTGAATTCTGTTAACCTAAAATGGATGGGGCTTACCGTTGTGGTGCTTCCTGAAAATGTAGCAAACTCATTGGAAAAGCCATCAGGAGGATTGTAAAAACCAGAGATATGAACCAAGTGTGGCTTGTTACTGCATCTCCACAGGCGCCAATTAGGATTTTTACAAGAAGTCTCCTAGCTTTTGCTCTATGATATAGCTTGAGGATTAGATTCTGCAAGATTCAGAGTGATCTCTGGAATTGCTAAGAAAACTTCTCCTATGCTTGTCTGAATCACCTTTTGAGAGCTAACAATTTCCAGAGATAGTTGAGGTTTTTCTATGAATTCTAAGATAATAATCAGCCTCTTCCTCCTTCTGTTTGAGAAGGGATTAAAGGTCTGGTTTTGTTCTTACGAATGTTACTGGTAATTGCATCGCCCTGTGATTGTTGTGTAGCTGCTGCTCACAGCGATGAGATACTTGAACTTCAGGAATGTGTTGCTAATGACCTTCAGTATACTCTTTCTTGACTCTGTAGTGAAATAAACACTTTGTAAGTAGTGGATCAAAGATGATAAACATTGCCAAAGCTAGGCTGAGTGCTGCAGAACTCATCTGTTCTTTATGTATGTGTTTGTTCTTAAGAATGGCGTATGATGAAGAGGCGTATGTGAACACAAAGCAATTGAGTTAGAGCAGAGTATCCTTGGCTCAACAGCTGTACACTGACATGTTTGAGAGGAACAAAACCTTGCACAGAGACATGCCAGGAACTATAAGGTACTAAACTTGTACAAGTAAACAGTTATATTTGTGGGACTGCTGCTCATAGGGCTCTCAGACTAAGTAAGGTATGAGGAGCAAAACTGAGCTTATCAGTGGTGAAGTGCCTTTAGTCTTCTTTTGATCCACTAGTGAAGAAGGGAAGATATGGTCTATATAACCAGTTTGGTTAGTGCTGTGTCAGAATAACAAAGGTGAATGTCAACAGCAAAGCTGTCAATGTATTTCACATTAAAAGTGCATTGCTAAATCTAACTGGCCGGAAAATATGCAAGATGACTTGGGATTAACCAACTCCAGCAACTGCAAATTTGAAGTTTGTGGATGATGGCAGATGCAATCCCACAGTCATTCTCGACAAAGCATTCTCTCATCTTATGCGCTTAAACAGGCACTCAAACACTTGTTCTGCAAATGCAGGGGGGAGAAGAAAAGATTTCCTTTTAAGCTTGCAAAAATAAGTACTATAAGATATTCTTCTTAGAGCTTGACATAATTTCATTATTTTTTCACATTAAGAATAACACAATTATAATAAGGCTATGGAAACAATCAGCTTTAAAATTGTGGGCACCTACTCTTTTGTTTGCTATAATCACTACTGTTTGATGAAGATTAATCAATTCTCTCTATGTTCTTTGCTGCAAACATAAAGGCTAGGGAAGTCTCTTAATCTATGTCTGAAGTTGCTGTTACTGAAATTGAATTCTCTGTGACCTGTCACCAAATAGATGCAATAGACTCATTTTTTTTCACTTCATAAGTATGGCTTTCCCATTAGCTAAACTGGCCAAATGCTTTGTTGTGTTAATTTACTTAATAAGGACTCTGAGTGAACTCTTTTCCATGTATTCTCTTCAGTCCATATGGGAACTGGGGGCGGAGGGGTGTGGAAGGTATTGGACGTTTGTGTGGATGGCAGAGTTACTCACATGCAGATATTTCAGTTTAAGAAGGATTAAAGCAGACTGGGGGATCCTGAGGAGTAACTTGGCATCTTCTCTTACGAATTTTTTTGCAGCAAAACTTGGTTTTAAGGGTTGAAAATTTTCCTGGAAGAACTGGAACCGCCCTCATTTTTAAGCTCCAAGATGATTAAGTTGTTTATTTGAGATATACCTCATTGCTAAAATCCTGAGAGCTATAAATTCAAAATGCTGCAGTTTGCTTACATTTTTCTCTAGAAAAAGTATGTAAGTAAGAACTTGATTATTTCTTTGGTAGACTGAAGGTCTTTGAGCTTTTTTTTTTTCCCCCAGGAATATGTTTATATCAGGTATCTATATCAATTTAATGAAAGAAAAAACACCTCCCTATGACACCATGTGGTGTTTCATCCTTGCTGTTTTACGATAGCATCTCCATGTCGGTAAGTTGCATTTGTTCTTGAGATCCTTGGAACCAAAGGGATGACATTGTTATAAAGGTTCTTGCTTTTCCAAATAGCATTTAAAAGGAGGACAGTAGCGTGTGCATCTGTGTTGTCACTGTAAAACCAAGAAATTCTTGGTCCTGAGGAGTCCTGAGGAGAGTGACAGTAAGCAAGGACTGGCTCTCAGGCCACTGCAGATGATAAGAGAGCCCTGAAGCAGTGTGGCAGTCTGGCAACAGTAATTTATCTAATAGCAGTGATGAAGTCTTAAGAAATATATATTTCTTAAAAAAATAAGCTTTGAAAACCTCTTAGCTAACTGGTTAAAATTAATACAAAAATACTGAGGCAGACGTGGTGCTGGAGGCAATGGAGTCTTGTGCAGTGTAGTTTTACTGTGGTTAGAAATACTTATCTGTGTAGAAGAGGCTTGCCACCAGGGTTCTGTTTGTCAGCTTTTCTGAGATGAAGAGGCTTGAGCTACAGAAGGACCTCGGGAAGGGGCTGTCGATGGTGCAATAGTACCCTTTTCCCTTGTTGTATTTATTGGAGCTTTCAGGTCCATCACTCTGCAACTGAAGAGCTCATGCTTCATGCCTTCCGAACAGCAGTAGCCCATCGAGCTAATTGTTTGCTTGTTCGAGTGTTTGGAAACAATAAAATGAAGAGAGAAATAGAAAGAGGCAGGCTGCCTTCTTAACAGACTCCCAGAAGTAAGAGTCATTTTCTGTGCACTGAAAAAGCCTGCAGCCCAACTCTCTCTTGTCTGAATGTGACATATTAGTCTCAGAGTTCCTTAGGAAAGAGGAAAACTACTAGCCAGTGGGGCCATTTATTTTTGCTTCTGTGTGTTTAAGTAAAACAAAAAAAGAAATCCAAAAACCACAGTAGCTATTGCCTCTTAGAACTAAAACAAAGGAAAGGCTGTGTGAGAAGTCTGATCCTGCTCTTCCAAAGCTGCTTGTGCAAATACGCAGGTGCCAAGAGGCAACAGAGATGATCTTTGGTTGGGGCTTGATAGCAATTCATAAGTGCTTATAATCCTGGCAACCAGACTGTAATGATGTTTGTCCTATTTTGAGTAGTTGTAATCTCTAAGCAGCCTTGAGGTCTAATGAGTCAAGGATCTTTCTCACTGTACAGTGGTGTTACCACCATTCAGCTCAGCTTTTCTGTCCCTACTGCAGGCATATGACCTGCTCCTTAAGAGATGAGCCAAAGCTCTGCCCTGGGGAGGGGTGGTGTGGGTAGCTGGGGACTCTAACAGCTGGGCCCTACTCACGGCTTGCCTCGCTGCATGTCTGTTATTAGATGTTTTTTTTTCTCCTCAGTGCATACGTAATTTTTCCTGCTGAGCGTGTGGTGAAATGCTGTGTTTTTAATGCTAAGGTGGCAATGATAAATAAAAATAAAAAAGTGAGAGGTGCGTGTATTTTATCTGCAGTGTGCAAAGAGGTTAACCTGTTGCACAGATTTTATTTCTAAAAAGATGCTTAAGCCTCATCCAAACAACAATTGGAAGAAGTGGTAGTTTGGAAGGGTTCTGTTTTGTGCAGTGCTTTTTTTCTAATGTGGAGTATTTCAGCAGGTAGGGGAGAAGAAAACAGGATGGAAATACTGTGATGGCAGTCCTTTGGGCTTGTCTTTCCTATTCCTTACGTGCTTATCTGTCTGTATTAAAAGATCTGATCTGGGATTTACCTAGCTGTGAATTTCCACAAACAAATGAAAAGCCTCATGCAAATATAATTTTCTTAATAGCTTAACTGTCATCTGCTTTTACTTATCCAGCTTTCTCATAATTAGCAGAGTATTCCCCTGCTCAGTGTATACATGAGGGCAGCCTGCAGGATTTATATTGGTCTGTTTGGAAACCTGGTCTGAAGTCTCTGAGTCCTTTCACGAATCAGTAGGGCAAAGTGGCTTTTGTGGAATTATTGCTGTGAAAGAGACGAGAATCAAACCCTGCTATCAGGAGAATTAGATCTGGGAACAGGTTTCACTATGAACTTGCACATTTTTTATTTGCAAAGTCTGGTCCAAGCATGGTTAAAACCCCTCTCTAAGGTCTGAGTTATCCTCCTAGACGTATGTGAACAGTAGTGAACAGTGCATGCATATCCAAAGGCTCATTTAATCCCTGGGGAAGTTATGTCTGGTTTTGGATGTTGGCTTTTTTTTTTTTTTTTTTTTTTTTATTTTTTTTTTTTTTTTTTAGTGTGCCCATAAAAGAATGGGAAGAGCACTGCTTGAATACACAAATGTGCCATCCCCAGGTACCTGTGTGCTGGGAGCACATTTAGCTGTCGGATGTGGGGTGCCACAGGATGCTTGGTAAGGTGTTTGCAGTGCGGTAAGAACACACTTGTTCTGGAGGGGAGCAGGCTTCCAGGGATCCTGCTGCACATGCAGGAGACTCTTGGTGTGTACAGATGAGAGACGAAGCCTAACTCCTTAAGGAAGGGCTGAGCTGGAATAATTGTCAGGACTTAAGCAACCTTGTCTACTGGGAGGTGTCCCTGCCTATAGCAGGGGCTTGAAACTAGATCGTATTAAAGGTCCTTTCCAGCCCAAATCATTTTATGATTATCTCTTCTATTCTGTCTTCTCCCTTTCTGACAGTGGAAGACAGGCAAGTGTGCTGGAAATGAAAACCATTGAAATCACAGTTTTTTCTCCCTAGTGTCAGTGGTTCTGTTAAAGAGACTTTCAACAAACGTTTGCCATGATGGGTGTTGTCTCTCTTAGGATGATGAAAAAAGGCTGTAAAAAACCTCACTAGTGTATATTTAAAATGTGATATGTGCTACTTATGTGCTGGATGTTCTAAAAGGAACAAACGCTAAGCTTCAACACAAAGGATTCTCAGGGGAGGGATTTCCTGGGGCTTTTGTTTGTTCCCTGGCTGAAATATGAAGAATTGAGACCACGAAGGTTTTCTCAACTGTTTAATTCCCTCCCACACCTGAACAAAACTGTACAAGTGACTTTCTTAAATCTGTCAGTTAATTAAAAATCCTGCTGGAGTTTCTGCTAAAGACAGCAAAGCCCCTCTGTTCACAAGATCTGCAAATTGGTACTTTGGAGAGTGGAGAAAGCAGTGCTTCCTTCTTTAAATCTTTTTTGCTTGAACTGACAGCAAGATTCCGTCCTTGTCCTTCATGTTTGTGAGTCCCAGGAGAGAACAGCACATACCATTTCTGTGCTATTTTTAATCCTTCCTCCTGGTAATCTATTGGTTCTTTCAGCCTAAATCAGGTCACCTTGAGGATTAAATAATGGTGTTATGGAAGGCCTGCTCTGGAAAAAAATCAGGTTTTTCTTTTTGTTTTGTTTTTTCTATATGAGGGGAGAAAAAAGGGGTATTTTTTCCCCAGTAAAGATTGAGTAGTTTTTTATTTCTGGTGCACTTAGGCTGCAATAGAAAGGTCTGGGGCACTCTATATGTTTTTCACACTGAGAGAATAATTAATCTTAATTGCACTGACTATTTTACCATTCTTTAGAGGGTAAGCAATTACAAATGGCTTTACATCAAAGGCAGAATTAGCTATCTTACCCAAACACCTATTGTTTGGCAAAAATTAGCTACCATTTGGTGTGTGGAAAGTGGAATTGCCTCAGCTATGCTGCTGTAGTGATACAGCTGTTTACATCCTCATCTTCAGCCTGCTTGTGAGTGGAGGTGCCCCATGAAAGCAGTGGATGATAGATGACAACAGCATGTTTACATCTCTGGGTTAGAGGTAACCAAAGCATAAGTTTTAAATGTTAAAAGTTCTTACACTCTCAATGCTTACTGAACACGCTGAGGTTTATATACATACATATGTGTAAATGTTGGAATAATGAAAGGCCTGGATATTCACATGAAAATTGAATGCAAACACCCTGAACAAATGTGAGAGGAAATAATGATCTTCTTTTTCCAAGTAGATGAGCAGTGTTTGATCCTCATCTATCGTAGACAGTTTAGTTAAGCACTTATGTGTGGTAGAGTTGTCAATGATACACACACTTAGCCATTATCCTTAACTCCAAATTAGCCTTCCAGCAATAGTGCTGCATGCTGAGAGTCAAGTGGGGCTTCCGAACCCTGTGTTTCACAATGATATTTATTTTAATGAGTTACTCTGCCTAATACTTCTGTTTCAGGGCATGAAGTTATTAGCAGGAATGGAGAGCAGTTCCCTAGCCTGCCAGTAGAACATGTACTTGGGTTCAAATCGATGTTTTATCAGCTCAGATCTGCCAAAACTAGTTTTTTGTTTATCCTGACCTGCTGTGGTTTCTACTTGGGTCATATTTAGTGTAAAAGTGTCAAGCTGTACCTATGTATTATGGTACACGTGTAAGTAATGTTGGGTCTGCACTTACTGATGACTTGCTGTACTATTTTGGTTGGTTGTCTAGATGCTTTGAGTGCTCTCAGTCTTGTAAACCTTGGCAGCTGTTTTAAGCATGCAACAGCAATAGTATTCCAGCCTCTGGAGACCTCTCCACGCATGCTGCTGTGTCAGGACTGAATTACGGAGAAGCTAATTAAGACCCACACACAACAAATTCTCCACTGAGATAAAACAGTCAGCAGAGGTTGTTCTGATTCTGCTTACGGAGGTGTTTCTTAATAACCTGCAGCAGCTCCAAGAACAATTTCATTACTACGGAGTTTCTTGAGGGGGCACTTGAAAATGACAGGAACTTGAATTTTCAGGGCTGTTCTAGTGCTTGCCTTGTCTCTATGAGGTACAGCCTGAGCTGGGATTTTAGTTCTTCCAGAAAATTTCTTGCTTTAACTTCTTTTTCCTCTGCCGTGATCTTGGCGCAACTGAAAGATGAGAGGGGAAAGACACTTGGGCAACTCAAATGGTAGCAGAACTCGGTCAACTACATTAAAAAGACCTGAAGCTGAGTTTTTACTGCTCAGCCTAGAGGGAAGAAAAGATTCTCAAGTTGCCGCTAGGGCATAAGAGCTATTGCAGAGTGCAGTTGCCCCTGAGCTTTGAATTCCCTCAGTTCTTTTGAAATAGGCTGGTGTTTCATGTTTGATTTTAGCCACTTTAACTTCTTATAAGGAGGAGAAAACAAGGCTTTGGAGCTGCAGGTGAATAAAACTACAGGCTGGAACTGTTCAGATTGGATGCTAGGAAACATTTATTCTCAGAAGTGGTGAGACACTGGCATAGGGTGCACAGGGAAGTGGTGGAGACACTGTCCCTGGAGGTGTTCAAGCACTGAGGAGATGTGGCACTGAGGCATGGATGGTCGGACTAATGATCTTAGTGCTCTTCTTCAACCTTAATGACTCTGTAGAAGAGGGGTTCTTTTGTGATACCTACAACATCCTGGGACTGTCAGGCTTTGCTCCTATTCAGAGCATGTCTAGCAAGGTCAACAGGGGGGCTCTCCCCCACAGCAAAAGAAATGTAGCTCTCAGGTACGTGTGTTACTGATAACCAGTCCAAGGGATAAGTTAGTGCTCTTCTGTTCGGTTGTTTATTTATCCAGCAGCATACAGAGCTCTGCTGAGTTGCCTATTGTGATTTAGAGTAAAATGTCTGTTATCCATGGCAAGGCGATTGAGCACAGACTGACTTTTTCGATTCTCTGACCACCTGGTTAGGGGCAGGAAAGAAATTTTGCACGGAATTCAAAATGGCTGATGCATTTGGATCAGAGAAAACCTTCATGACTCAAAACTTGCAATTCTGACAGACTGCAATATATCACTCCGTAATGCCTAGACAGCTGTACAGGGAAATTCATGCCATGAGTGAAATGGAGTTCGGGGAGTTCTTATGTGAGTTTCTGTTTTCCCTGTTAATTGCATCAGCTTTTAATATTTGCTGCTCCAAAGCCTGAATTTAAATGTAAGCCCTGTGAATATAGTAATTATATTTTATTCATGACTTTTCAGACTTGCTGAGAAAGCATTTGAGGATGGAAAAGGCAGAAAATGAACATGCAGGTGATAAGCACATTTTCTGATATTCAAAGTACTGCAGTTTCTGTCAGCTAAGAAGGTTGGGTCCGAATTGAACTGCTAACCCAAATGGAACAGAGCTATACAAACATAAGAGCATAATGCTCCTTCTTCCCTTCTGTTTTTTTAAACGTAAGATATTAATTTGGGCCTTTGAGGTGGACAGGTGTGGTACTTTGCTCTCTGTCAGAACTGGGAGGTACAAGTTGTGAAGGTTTTCTCTGATAAAACCATCAGGACTTGGCTTAAGAAGTGTCCAGCAGATGGTGCAACATGCTTTATTTAGCTGCAGAACTGCTTTTACTTTGAGACTTCCTCTGAATGGAAATACAGTGGAGGGAGTAGTTTTATATGCTCTGGTCAGAAGCTAGCGTTTTAGAGAAGTGTATTCTAGAGGTATGCATGCCAGTTCTTTACTGGAATTCTGCATCTTTTCTCTTCAAAAAAATAGAAGTTGCTTAATACTGTTGGTAGAAAATAGTGTCAGTTCCTGATATAGCATGTTTGCAGTTGAAATCCACTACTTTTTATACCCAAACAGAAATTTCCTCATGTTAATAATGGGTGTAAGACAAGACGATGCTAGTTTTCCTAAAGATGAGGATTAATCTTTAGCCAATTGCATTTTACACACAGATAAATGGCTTGTTTGTTAGTCCTTCATGCTGCCCTTCTCACACAAGATTGAAGGGTTAATTTGCTACTGGGAGCTGCAGGCCTGAATGCTGTTGACCAGCTGAATAAACCTAAGATGTCACTTCCACCTGTGAGCAGCGCTGACTCAGAGACCCCTTTAGAAGTCTAACTCAAAAAGAATAGAATGAAATAGAACAGCGACAACAGCACCGTTGCCTCAAAACCTAACAGAAACCAAATCAGCCTATGCCCATGTCTACAAATATATTTATACTGTGGTCATCATTAGCAGAAGTCACATTAACAAGAAATACTTGCAACAGCAGTGCAAAGATAGTATGAGTTAGTTTTCCTTCTCTGATTCTCTTAAAAGAAATCCTCCAACTTTTCAAAACTTCAGGGAGGCCACGGTGTTGAAAAATGCATGCTGAAGAATCAAGAGAAGCTGTAAAGCTCTACAGTCTTGAATTCCTTGCAGCAGATGCCTTTTCTGTGTTCTGCTCACTTTTACTCTAATTCCACTAGGCAGATTTAGCTCTGAAGCCAGAAGTGATGTGTAAGGAGACAGTTATGTCTTTTTTGGAGAAAAAAGTCAGAGTTGCATGCATGGATTCCTTCCTGGGTTGGATAGGCTTGCTTCGACAGTTTGTTCATAATGTTTAAAAGCCATTAAGTTACTTAGCCATCTGCTGTTAGTAATGGGAAACTCCTGATAGAGCTGAAGGTCTGAACAATGGGGATGAATTGTTGATTGTCCTGAAAGTGCAGAAGGTTTTGCTGTCATCATGATACTGCGGTCTATAAATATTTAAAATACCTTAAAAGTGAGTTTCTAACTCTCCCTTCTGTGGGCGTCTGAATGCAGCACTCGGGTAAGTGAAATGCAGTGTGATAGGATCCAGTTTAATCCCTACTGGCTTCAGTGCGCCTAGTGGGTTCAGGAGTGAAGTTAGCCATAGGCTGCTTGGGGTTTATTGTAACAGATGTGAGCACAGAGATCCAGGTTCACTTCCGGAGTTCAGATAAGAACGTTTTAGGCTTGTCTGGAGTGAGAGAGTGGAGGAAGCTGGGGAGAAGTTCTTGTCGGAGGAACTACAGCTGCTCTTTTATGGAAGTCTTTTTTGTTTACTAGGCACAGTAAGCTTTTCTGACCGATGGGCTTTCCAAAAGTGTTTCCCTGCTAGACTGCTTCTGATTAATAAAATATATTAAAACAAAGGGAAAACCATTCTTTCCTAGCCTGTTTTTTCCTGGTACTTATGACTGACTTACATTTTTAGCATCATTAAATGCTACAGACCCTAGGTGCTTTGATCCTTCAGATGCTTACCGTCCTTAGATGCTTAGATCTGCATGGTCTTTCTCTCAGACAAGCTTGGATTGTTCTGCTTGCATTTTAAGTTGCTCAGATGCCAACATACCCTATGCTGAAAACTCTGTAGCTGCGTTATCACGAGGCTTTGTTGAACTAAGTAATTGTTGGTAAGCTGCAGAGTGTTAGAGTAATAGTGTAATCACTTGATTGGAGAGGGTGAGGATCTGAGTGATTCAAAGGACTAGGTGTTGCCACGAGGCAGTAGATGAGAATATTGAGATTCTAGTGTAATCTGTAAAAATATTTCAAAAACCAAAGAATGCTTTTCTAGTGTGCAGTTGGTACCAAATCAAACCCTGAAACCCGTTGACTGTGTTTTGTTTGCAAAGAGAGAGAACAAATACCCAGTGCCACTAATAAACTTAACCTGAGAAGTCTCCCAAGTCAATGGCTCTTCAATAAAAGACTTCATAATTTACTTCCTTCTGTTTTACAGACTGGAAGCAACGCTAGGAATTAACAGGAATGGCACATGACTGATCTGCACGGTATTCACCAATAGGCGGGAGCACATTCTCCTCCAAGCAAATGATTTCTCATTCCTTGGATGACTCTGTAAATACACGTGCAGTACAGCTGGAGCTACAGAAAGTGCTAAAACAGGTGAGCATCTTCCTCCATCAGAGCATAATAGAGCAGATTTAACAAGGAATAACAAGGTGGTGAAAGGCACGTTTGATATTGAAAGCAGGCTGGTGTAAAGTACCCAAATGCTCTGTGTGGTGTGTTGTGGTTTGTGGCTTGCTGGTTTGTGGCTTGACTGGCATCCCCAAGTTTGTCTTCTGAGGCAGAATTACGCCTGCAGAATGCAGGTTGCTGCGGATGGTCTGGATTTCTCTTTTGTAAGTGAGGATTTGAGAAATTGTTGTGTTTCAAGCTCCTCCTGGGAATTTGGCATTCATGTAGGGAAGGGAGCGCAGACTGGTTGGTTCTCAGATCCTTGCTTTTCATCTCATCCAGCTTGATTACAGCAGGTATTCCTTCTATTTAAGCCCCCAGGAATTTGATGGACTCCCTTACTGTGCAGGCTGCTCTTGTTTTCCCACTTACTGCAGTGAGCCAGAAGGCACTTGCTGTTCCACACGCAGTGCGAGCAGCATGGGTTAGTCACTGCAGCAATTGATTCAAGTTAGTCAGGAGTAAAACCAAGTCAGAGTCTTGCAGACTTGTTCTTCCAATTCCACACTCAGAAATGAAGTCTTTTAATCTCAGATATTAATGCCCCAGGCAAACTCTTATTATTAAATTGATTTATCTGTTTCATTTTAAGGTTTAGGGATAGCACTACTGATTTATCTGTTCAGTGGTGCAGAGGGGTGTACACAATGTATTATTTCCTGAGAAAAGTTATATGCTTGTTGTACGTAAAACTGCTTGTGCTTATAATCTTAAGCCTGCTATTGTCACTCAAGCTCAACTCTATCACACCGTACTTAGAAGAAAAAAAAGAATATCTGAGACTGCTATGAAGAAGAGGTAAGTTAAGAGATAATGCTAGTTCAAGTAGTTCAAATAAATTTTACGTTGTACACCAAGGCTGGAAACAAATGATGACACACAGCAATTACTTCTGTTCTTTATCTTTTTGCACTTAGTCTGATTTGAAGACTGAGTGCTTTGGTTGAGCAGCGGCGCTGCAGGACTTAAAGCCCTTGCTTCCCTTGCTAAGGCTTTAAATTGCAGTGCTGGTTTTAGATAACTCCTCTGATCTAGCCCTGTAATTGTTTAAATAAATCTCCTCTAAAATCATCATGGAAAATAATGTAAGACATTACCCATCAGGATCTCTTTTCTATACATCTGGTTTGTTCTAAAATATCTGCTGCATTCACAAAATCTCCTTTCCTTTTCCTTACTTCCTAGGCAACAGAAAACTGCCATATTTTATTTTAGAGTAAAGTGTTATTAAAGACATGGAAGTTTTTGAAAGATGATCATTGCTCTTTTGGGTCAGGGCCTTTTCCTCTAGCAACCATTTGTATGGCCTTAGGCTGAGAGTGATAATGTGGCTCCTCCACTCCACCGGAATGGGAGTGGGAATGGTATGGGCCAAGTGATCTCACTCACAGACTGAGTCTTGCTTGAGAGCACCTCCTAAATATGCTGCTGCTGTTACGGAACCTGGCAGGAAGGAAGCAGAAGAGATTTATTGGAGAGGCCTACTGCTAGGGCTACCCAGAGGTTATAGCGGCTACTATAATCAAGTTGTTGTAATAGAGTTATCTGAGAAAAGGGCAAGGATCTAAACAAAATAGCATTGAATCTGAAAGGAAAGATAAAATTGGTGAGAGGAGGCCCACCTTAATTTTTTCAAGATTTATCACCCAGTTTATTAACTTGAGGCAGATTAAAGTGGGAAACTCGTTAGCAATTACTATGCAAACATCAATAGGATTAAATAATAAGGGTATTGGAGACAGCTACTGAAATCAAGTAGTTTAGCCAACCGTTTAGACTTTTCCTTCCCAAACATGTCTTATCTCCTTTATCTGTAATGCAGACCCCTTGCGTTCTGCTCAGTGTTTAGTTTGCAGGACTAATTTTCAGTCAGAGTTCAGGATGTATGACAGGTGAACATGTCAGAAGAGCTTTGCCACGGTGTGAGGAAATTAGATGTCTGCATTTTGAAAAAGGGCGGTTCTGTAGTTGCAGCTGTGCAATCCTACATGTAGATCAGTATTTAGAAAGCTAAACCCTGTATTTGTGTCTTCTGCTCCACTGAGGAGCCTTCTGCTGCATTCATTGGATTAGAGGATGGTCAGGTGCTTCTTGCAAGTTCAGGCCTTAAGCTGTTTGAGCCCAGAGGGATGGCTGACAGAAACAGACTGCCTTACCAATCATGTATGATGACCTTTGTGAAACTGGGAAAGAGAACCAGTAGTCTGAGTTGCAATATAAAGGAAATATAAAGCAAATGAAGCCTTCTATCCTTTCCTCGTTGTGACTTTTTCTTGAAGGTTCAGATGGTTCCATCTAGTGATCCTCCAACTGGCCAAGCTCTTTTCTCATTATCCTTCCTGAGAAGGCCCTTTGGCAAACTCCTTTCTGCCAACGAGGCAGCCCCAGGGCTTGGGTGAAAGTGCAATTCTCACTGTGTGACACATTTGCTATGGCCATGTGTCTTTCGCTGTTTGCACTCCAAGCAGCCTATCCTGCTGCCTCTTTCCAGCCAAGAACTAATGTGGGGAAGCAGCTGCTCTGCCTTCAGCCTTTGTTATCTTCTTTCCATTTTCATCCCCAAGTAATTAACTTTCACTTCTCTGGGGAAAAAAAAAGTACAACAAAACCAAAATAACAGTCTTTTAATTATCTTCTGAATGTTGCAGACTTTTTCTTTCTTTCATTCTTTTTCTTTTGTTTCTCATATTATTGCTGCTCTGGTTGGCTTTGCTATTACAGCTGTTAAAATTGCACGCTAAAATGGCTAGTTGCTGAACCTCTGAAGAGGGGGCAGCAGCCCGCTTATATCAGGAAAACCTGCCTGCAGATATAGGTGGCTGCTGGGAGTGGTTGGAACTTGGTGTCAGATCAACCACAGGCTAGTGATTTACATCTGAAGGTAGCTTGGGAAGTGAGAAGTTGGCTCCGGTGTTTGGAATATTCCTCCAACTGGTCAGTTTCTCCCTGGTGTTGAAAAGCGCTCTTTGAAGTGTCAGACCAGCTTAGCCGCTTTATGTGCTGGATGTAAGTGGTACTGGCTTACGTTAGTACTGCCAGAAGCTGATATTAAACCATAGGAAAAATTAGAAATGTTTTTCTGCCATAGTTTTGTCTGAATCTGTGCTCCTCATTGTAGGAGTGATTTAGAGATGTCTGCATGACAAAGCATGCAGGATGTAAGGACGCTGATTTGTTTTCTTTCATCTCCCCTCATTACTTTTGTAGGGACCAGCTTTCTCTCTGAGTACTGATGCCTGCCATTGCGTGGCTGTTCTTATTTAAGGAGGGTTGATGCAGATTTGCTGTTGCTTACCTCTTGAGCGTGTGAGGGTGTTTTGCTTCCTAGGCAACACAGGATTTTTCCTTGCCTCAGCTCATTTTTAGCTTTCCTGAAAGTATTAGGGATTATTACTTAGAAACATAGAGGAAGGAACGCACACACACACATACACACAAATTGGAGAGCAGCTTGCTGAGTGGGTTCTTCAGTTTGCATTTAGACAAATAATTCCATGTGATCTTCGGATGTGACATGGCAACGTAAGGAGCAAATGTAATTTCATGTTGCATTATTATTTATTGGATTTATAATAAAATTGCAGTTACAGTGGAGCCTTGCTCATTCCAATGTGTTGAGACACAATCAGTGTGCATGCTAGTATAAGTCTGTACTATTGCGAAGTGTGCAGAAATAAGGGGTATTCAGAGATAGTGGTGAGCTTTTATTCAGAAATGAATCGGTGCTTAAAAATTTTACACTGTGTTCCAAGCAAATCTTGTGGTGTTAGCGGTCCCAGACTTGAAGCAGTATGACACTGCTCTATGGGCTTTTTGAGTCACTTTTGAAAATGAAATAAACTCTGTCTACAGATGGATGTCCTGTCTATTCTTTTGGCTTCTATATATCGACTGAGTTGATGAAACTTCTCACCTCTGTCTACCTTTGGAAAATAAGTAAATGAAACAAAAACCTGTAGTATATCTTTGCTGGGATCACAGATAGCAGAAAGGTAAAATCTTAGTAACTAACCAGTACAAAGGTGACATGAATTACTGCCTTCCCTGATTGTCTTGAAATATGTCCACCGGTCTTAGAATTGAGGTGCCACAATGTTGGAAAGTGCGCAGGCAAACAAAAACTTATTCTTGTAAACATAGACCCAGGCTGACTTTGTTGTGCCTTACAAATTAAGTATCAACAGAGGAAAGATGAGAAGGAGGCTGGAGAAGATCAGTCCCACAGCCTGTCTTAATCTGTTTTAATTCTGTCTGGATTCTTTACAATGGTTTCATCAACGTAAATTAAAATGGTACTGATCAAATACAACAGTGCTATTTGGCAGCTAGCATTTGGGAAGATAATTATTCGCAGACACAAAGGTGGCTTGAGTGTAAGGTGAAATGCTTGCTAGTCCATTTGTCTTACTTTGAAAAGACTGTCAGGGATGATACGCTTTGGTGTTTTTTGGAGAAATTGCACCTGAAGATTACGTTCATTTTGAAGTAAAGAGTAATAAGCTAGGAGTTCAGGGAAGGATAACAAGGCTTTCAAGACTAAGGTTATCCAGCTCTCCCTATTAATCTTCTCTCAATTTATAGTGATGTTGGGCGGTTAGTACATGGACAAATGCAGTGGATGTCAAACACAAGATCATTCCCATGTCCTGCTGACAGCTTAGTGCCAGAAATGCAGTGCTACTCGGTAGACTTTGGTGGACTTCTGCGGGTGCTGTTAAGCCTGATGAAGGTGAGGCTATCAGTGAGTGCTGAAAGATGTGCTCACGTGGATGCATGCATGTAGGCTGGAATGGATTTGCATCCAGGCAAGTTGCTCTGCAGCAGAGAGACCAGGTACGGAATCTCTGGGCTTTCGTTCTGTGTGGTTTGCTTCTTGCTGAAGTTAAATTAAAAAATGAGCCCAATGGAAGAGAGGGACATCAATATGAAGGGAGAGTGAGCAGGCTCTGCTGGAACTGGCCTGTATTTTCTAAGTGTAAACTAATGATCAAATCTGGTTGTAGGCAAACTCATTTTCTTAAGAGCACACATTTAGAAAGAGATATTGACACAGTATATGGCAATCAGACGCTGCAATATCTCTGGGGAAAATGCCAGCTTCCAGAGATCTGACAAACCCAGCATTTGTTATTTACCTGTCCAAAAAATGTTGGCTTTGAAAAACCAGTGTTGATTGCCAATAGAAGGGTGTTCATTACAAATTCAGCACAATGTACAGTCAGCTTCAGCATGGAGCTAACTGCAGGGGTTGCTTTGGCTCCGCTTACAGAATGGAAAGTATATTAATTTGTCCATAATTCAAACTGAAATAGGAGGAGAAAGTGAGATAAGATGAGCAGTTCAAGGAAGAAGCCAGGTGATTTTTAGGTAGCAAGTTAAGGGAAAGGAGCACTTACCCTTGAGAACTGTAGAAAATAATTTGTGAAGTCATTAGTCTTATGGCTTATTTTGGCTGCTTCTGTTATTAATTATTTGTACTGAAGTAGTACTCAGAGATAAGACTTAGCTAAAAGCTACTCTACTGACTTCTGCAAAAGCACACAATAAAATGACAATCTTTGTCCCTGAAGAGCTATTAATCTGAAAGCCATTCAGTATTCAGAATGCTTTGTCTTTTGATTTTCATCACTTCATTTGTTATTTCCCTTCTCTTATTATGATACACAGCATCTGAACCTCTTCCTAGAGCTGTGTTGGTGTTTGGAAAACAATGAAAGTCATGCACCTGCACTCTGGCTGTCTCTGAACATAATTTGGTTTTCCTCTTCACAGTATGTGCTCCCGCTTCTCCCAGTTCAATGTCTTCTTTCTCTTCTTGTTTTTCGCTTTTTATTCTATTGCCTGTCTGTCTTTTTTAAACGTTCTCACATTTAACTCTTCTGCCATCTTCTCTGTGAACTCTTTTTCTTTGACATTCTTCCCACTTGACTCTCTCTCCAATCCTGGGAACAATCTTTGAGATCTTTTCCAACATTAACAATTCTGAGATCCCCCGAGTCCAACCCTTGCCCACCCCCACTGTGCTCACTAACCGTGTCCCTCTGTGCCCCATCTCCACAGTTCAGGAACATCTCTGGGCACACTGACTCCACCATCTCCCCGGGCAGCCTGTTCCACCAAGTAACTCTTTCCTTCATCTGTCTTATCTGCACTTGCTCTAGTGAGCTGTTCAGCTTCCCACTTCTCATATCCAGCAAGAATCTACCGACAAGATAAGCTACTTGGGGATAGCATACTTTTTAACAGGAAGATGAAGTTGCTCCATGACTCAGGGCGGTGCTGGATGTCATCAGTTGTTGGGAGGTCCAGCTGGGAGAGATTCTGCTTTCCTTAGAGTCTTCAGTCCGGAGCAGCTTCCTGGAAATACAGTCTTATAAACAAGTTTACTTGATGTGTTTACTTTGCTGGGTAGCAATGTCTTCTGTTGGATCTTAGTGAGGAAGCAGTAATTAGGAAAGAAGGAAAAAGTTAGCTGTTGGCATCTTGTCCTTCTGCTTTGCTTTTAATTATTGTGGCTTGTGAAAGTTTGCAGCAATTAGAGCCACCTTGCTAAAGTAGCCTTTAAACTGGATTGTTGTTGTCGTAACTGTTATTGTTCAAGAACTACATTTTTCAATTAGGGGAAATACATGAGATACATTATCTATAACAATCTCTTTTAATGGTAACAGTGGATATGGAAATTAGTCAAGAGCACAAAATTAAAGATATTTGAATAATTATAGTGTAATCAAATCAAAATTACTGATGCCTTTATTTGAGGCTAGATTATGTGGAAAACAGCACAAGAAAATACGTGCTCTGAAATCTGAAAGGCACCAGTATTAGACAGCACATTTGCATTATATTGCACCAAATAATTTTGTTTTGTCTGTCAGCATTTAGCATATTAAAAATAAGTCACTGCTTCAGTGTGCTGACAAACTCCCCTGTAGTTCGTTTTCCTGGCGTGTCTGGGACGTTTTAGTACGGTGCAGAGTATTGCAAAACAAAGGTGAATTTAATAATGCTCATCAAGGTAGCTTAGAATGTCTGCATTGTAAATGCCTACATTGAGTTTTCTTGAACAAGTTTCAGTTTTTGTCAACTCCTTCTCTTTCTTATCTGATGCTACGTGTGCTTCTTTAAATCAAGCAAGCATAAAGATCGGGGAGCCCAGGGAAGGTCAGAGGTAGAAAATCAAGGAATAATTGTCTTGTTGTTGTTTATTTCAGGCTTTGAACAAAAACAGCTTATTCTGTAACTCTTTACTTTTAGTAGCAAGTGCTGACGCATCAGTGCAAAAGAGCTAGAAGGAACAGTCAGAGCGTGGCAGGGTTCTAGCTGTCTGAAACATTTGCCTGTGTTGAAGGAGAACTAGAAATAGTTGTGTGTGCTTCAAGCTATTTATTTATCCAGAAAAAAAAAAAAAGTTAAAAATATTTATAATAGTTATGGTTGTAATAGGGGGTAAAGGCTAAATTCATATTTAAATTTCATTTGAGGGTTTTAATTCCCCAAAGTAATGTGAAAAGTTGAAGGAAGAACCGTAGTAGAAATTGCAAAAGCATAAGCCAGCTGATGAATTACTGTGAGCTTTGTTAGTGTAAAGAAAAGCAACAGAGTTCACTTGTTAACATTTAAATGAACAGCAGTACTAACAAATATTTGGGAATGTTGCTGCTGAAGTCAGCAAACCCTGACTTTCATGCACCTGGCAAAGCACAGGTGTGTAGTACAGGGTTCTTCAATTTGTCTGTTTTCCATGGTAGATGGATAGAAGCCAAAAACACCCAGAATTCCTTCTCACTGAAAAATATTGTGGGAATAACTATGTGATTGTATCTGACGTCAGGTTCATGAAATCTGATAGAAATGAAGGCTGCAGAAGTTGGGAAGAAACACAAGAGGCAGAGGTCAAGAAGTGTTTTACAGCTTTGTGAATAGTTGATGCTGCATTCAAGTAGTTTTTAGAAACAAAATTGGTACTAGCATGCCTAGTGAAGATAAGATTGCTGTCCTTCATTTCTCGTTTTGTAAGGAAAGACTGAAAATGAACAAGGTTTGGGGTTTCAATTCTTCATGTTGGTTCTGAAAGTGTAAGAATTGCTTTGGTAATGACCAGACAGAAATTATGGACGATCTTGGGTAGCAATGGGGTGAAGGAGTTTGACTGGCAGCTCAAGTCACTCTGCACTGCTGTGATGCTTCCCATAGATTGTCAAATGAAAGTTTCCCAAGTCATGTAGTGATGTTGTTGCGCAGTCTTGTGCTGCATGGAGGGTTCCACTATCGTAATGCTTCACAGCCTCCTCTCCTGCAACATCCCCGGAGTACTGAATCAAAACTGTGCAGGAAATATTCTGCATTAATAAATTATATGACTTATTTTTATAGCTAGCAGAACAGTTGTCAAAAGACTAAGTAGCAAGTTTTGGGAAGCAGATAAAAAACTTAATAAAGCCAAGTGGTTTGTGAGGCTGGCTGCAGCAGCTAATGCTGCAGATGTATTATGGAGCTGAAGTTGATCCAAATGAGGCCGTTGGCGTGTGCAGCTAATGGGGGGAAGAAGTAGGCAGCACTTCCAAGTTCGAGAACTTGAAGTTCTGATATTTTATATATTTAATCTTCCCGCTACTAATTTTGGGAATTAGTTGTTTAAAACTTTGCTCGTTGCCAGTTAATGCAATTCACTAATGAACTCTGCAGTCAATCTGTGTTGGGCTATGCATTTGGGCTATCAGGTCTTAAATCATGTTGCTTCAGGCTATCTGCACTAGCATGTGTTTACTAATACCTTGCCATACTGTATTTCATTTCAAGAGGAGGAAAATGAGATAAAATGCTTGATCTGTTTAGCTTTTAGTCATTGTCTGAGTTGAGAGGTGAAGTCCTTTTCAGATTGCTGGAGATTTTTCAAGGAAAGGGCAGATATTGCTCCTTTTAATGTGGTCTGGGGGACATAGGTGATGGCTTGATGGCTGCGCTAGATGGTCTCAGCAATCCTCTCCAACCTTTGTGATTCTTTGACTCTAGTATTGCTGCGCAGTAGAGCTGTCATCCAAGGAGATGATCTGAATGATTTAGGGAAAATCAGGTTTGGAGCAGAAGAAGACACGGGATGTTGAACCTTTCAGTTAAGGGTGTAATCAGAGCTTTTCAGTACCAATACCTTGTGTGTTGGGACTGTATTAGTAGCAACTGGATGCTCAAATAACATTTGACGGAGCGCATGATCACTTTATGCGACCATCCCAATAAAACTAGGAAGTTTTGTTTCTTTTTATGTGGCTTTATGTTCCTCCTGTCCAATGCCCCCCTCCCTGAAGCACAATTATTTCCACTGAAACAAAGATTTCACTGTCTCTGCGGTACCATTGTAGGCTTGAAATAACCATGAGGCAAGGGTTAATTTCCTAGTCTACTGGCATGTGTTCAAGCCTGTCCTCTAACGTCTCAAATGTTTGTATTACTGCTGCTATTATTTAACTTGAGCTTTGGACAATTAATAGTGGGAAGATGAGGGCTTTGTTGCTTTGAAATGTGTCCCATCCTAATAGGAAGGAAAGTGTTTGTGGTGGGAGAAGTCAGGGAAAGAAACTGAGTTGTGCTATGTTTCTTTGTTTTGCTAACTAGCACTAACCCAAAGCTATTTAGCTTCCCCCAAATCTTCATCTTTATAAATGAACGTTGCTGTTAACTGTTCAAATTGCATCCCATCATACCTGCATGTGACTAGAGATAACTGGAAAACATATCCAAGTTGCTTGTTTTGTGGAGTTCAAGCTTATTTCAAATTGATTTTTTTGAAAGAACATCAAACCAGATTTGCTTGGCAAAGGGAAAGGTTGGAAGATATTCTGTTTCAAAATTTGTTATGGCTTTACTTGAACCTAATTTTGAGTGGAGGAAAATATTGCTCCGAAATCATGATTCAATAAGTGCTCTTCTTTTTTTTTGAGCTCGTTCTTCCTTAAAACAAAATCTATTATTCATTTGAAATGCATTGATTGGTTTTATGAAATGTTAGATTTAAGCGTTGGATTGTTTTGAGAGCACTATGTCACTGTCAGAGGTAAAGTTCTGTGGAGAACAGGGTTTATCCATCCCATACATAGTGTTTTGCCAAATGGTCCTTGAGAGACCTCCTTCTGTCTCATTCCATGGCAGCCACTGGTGAGCATTTATGAAGTGAACTAATTCAGAATGTACCGTTTCCTATTAGAAGAGCCTTTTCTTTACTTTTAGTGAATTGTACAAATGTGACATCGTTATTCCTTCTCAGGAAGAGAACAAAACGGAAAAAGAATGAAACAGACCGGAGAACTTGATTCTCAGAATGTGCGTGTGATTGTTGGTGTTTGAAATGTAATGGGCAGAACAATTACGCTTTCATTTCCTTAAGCCTTTCTTCCATGCCATTTCAAATCTAGAGTCAATAGGTCAGAGAAAATGACTGTGAGAGCTTGTGTACTGCAGCTGATGGTTTGGCACAACCCTCCACCAAGAAGTCACTTCTCCGGATGGGTTTCTTCTCCACTGCGTTTGACAATAATGTGAATGAGAGCTGTGACTCCCTGTTGGCCTACAGTGGTGAGCCACTTATTTTTTCAGGCAGTCATTTGTCAGCTGAAGATCTGCAAAGTAAGCTCTACAAATAGCACATAAATATGTTTATGTAAGAGATGTTTCTTCTTCCAGTGGTTAATCATGTCAAACGTGAGACGTTCTTTAAGCAATGCCTAAATAATAAATGCAGTTTCTAAGCTTCAAGCTAGGTTGCTTTTATTCATTTTCAGTCAGTTTATATTGCTGCAAAATGCCTATTTTGCATTAACATCTAGGAAATACCAAGTCTTGAGTTTGAATCGTGCAAGCTCATTTTACATAAATTTTCATATGCACACATACTGACTGAAGGCAGTGGGTCACATGCACACAAATGAATCTGGGTCAGACTATTAAATTAATGAAATCAAATTCTGCTCTTCAGTGGAGCTGAGCATACATCCAAAACATTTGAAGGACGTAAAATCCAGTTAGTATTATCCAACCAGTATAGAGGAGTAGTGCTATATGTTCTTTTATATAACAGAAACTGTGGAATTCTTTTCTGGTAATTGTTCTTTCTTGCTTACAGATGGATTGCACAGCAGACTGGTGTTGGCATAGCTAAGTTCTAAGCAAGAAAACAGGCTTCTTGGAAACAGTGCTGAGGTGCACCGCTATTGTGATAAGAAAATTACAGACCAGTGCTAGACAAAAATGACTGGAGACATAGAGAACAAGCTTTGTTCTCTACTAACTTGCATGACTTCAGCAGTGCTTGCAACTACAATGAAAGTGGCATGCAGTAGAGCAACTGTTGTTTCTATTTAAACTGAACTGAATCCTGCTGAGCTATGCGGAACGCCAGCAAAATGCAGATGTTTGTTTTGCTCATCAAAATGTTTGTCTTCTAAGTTTAGAAACAAAATTTGCCTACTTGTCTTTTTGTCCCTCATGACAGATGCTACTTCTAGAAAACACAGTTACTTAGTGTGAAATCAAATGAAATAGCAACTGAAGTCCATCTTTTTACTTTCTGATCTATTGATGCATCTTTTTGTATGTTATCTTGGTATACTTTTACTTTCTTGATATATACACATGTATTCATACTTACACTGTGGTTTTAGTACCACTCAAAAAGGACTGCAGGATTGCATTTTTCCTCCGTTAGAACAGATTATCTAAATAACTGATAAAATCCTGTGCTGAGGCCACAAAAGGTTTGGTAGCGACTCAGCAACCACAGCTGCCACTAGGGAAAACAAGATGCAAAGTTCATTCATGTCCATGGGTGTTCATTTATTTCCTACAGAGTGAATTGATAGCAATTAACTAACACTTGTTATGTTTCTTATCCCTTAGGTACTGATGTCCAGTATCCACATTTCTAACAACTCCCAAGGTTTGCAGGTACTTCTTCTCAAATTTCCATCTGTTGCATCCAGTCACTTGTCATGTTAGGAACAGCTGTGAGGTAGGTCAGATATGGTTCCCACTAAAGGCTGCACAGTTTGAAACCCATTCTTTATTCTCTCCTAGAAACCTTCTGCATTGGTATCGGGGCTGAACGTGCCTGTGGTGGGGACATGGATGTCTCTTGGGAAGCTGTTGACTGAGCTGTTGTCTGTTGGATTGTCTGAAGGTTTTTTGTTTGGTTTGGGTTTTTTTTTTTTTTAGCCTAATCATTGCTTTTGTTAGTTCACAATATTAGCAGTATACTGGAAGGCACTTAACATACACCTCAATCTCTAGAAAGTCAAACAGAACTTTAAATATATTCCTATAATGAAGTGCGTGGTTTCTAAATGCAGATGGAATGTCTTATACATGAGAGGCCGGAGCTATCAACAGGCCAGCAAACTTCCTGTAGTGTATTTTAAGATCTGATGTGCCTGCTGGGTATTCCCTAGAGTCTTTCTGTAAGAGCATCAGGAGGATGTTATTACGAAATCAGTACTAGGTGGCTCATTACCTTTGTAGTGCATCATTTCCCATAGGACCACGTAATTATTTCGTGAATGATTCCTGTAGTTTTGCTCCAACACTCTTGTCTGGGAAGAAACTCTCTCCAGGCTGATGATTAACTGCATGAAGAGGATTAACTGTTTCGTATTTTTCTTCAACACCAGTATTTTTTTTTTTTTTTTTCATAAGCAGCTTATTTCTGACCATATTATTTAAGTGATATGCAGTGCACTTAATTCTTATTACCTCTATCCATTTTTACAGCTACTAGGCTTTCTGTAACTGCTTATACTTAGAGAATCACTCTTTCAAAATCAGTGACCAGGGTGTTCTTGTGAGGGACTATGAGAAGAAACTTTCTGGGAGTTTTGGAACTACGCTGATATAGCACTTGGCAAGCTTTACCTGAGAGCATCTAGTGCACACAACATGAAGAGCGTATCAGAGATTAGAGGATAAAGAAAAGCAGAGGAAAAGAGAAAAGAGAAGTATTTGCTCTTCTCCAGATACCTGTGAATCGCATGGTAAGAAAAAGATTGAGCAGCAGTGTTTTCAGAATAATATTTATTTACAGCTTCAAAAAGATGGAATCAAAAGGAAAATCAGCAGGATGTGAGCAGAGATTAGTCTCTTAATCATTTGGAGAATATTTTATTGCATTAACTTTTCTAGTTCTAGAGGCTGCCATGTGCTGCTTGGATTCTGCTGTTAGAGCAGCTTAGATGTTTCTCTAAATGGTGCTTGCCCATGTCATGAGCCCTACAGGACTGTGAGAACTAAGTTTGGTTAGCAGGTTTTCACATAAATCCCAGGGATCTCCCTGTTGTGTCAGCTGTATACTTAAGTCAACCATTGAGTTTATGACTTAGATATGGGTAATACGTTGCTTGCGTGTCACTGATCTTCTTGTGCTCATTCCTTCTATGGACAGATTTACCTTTTAAGTTTCTTTTTTTTTTTTTTTTTTTTTTTTTTTTCCTCCTACCAGGTAGTCTAAAGTAGTCCCAGTTAAGAGAGAATTTGTCCCAGTATTTTTGTCTAAACGTTCTGATAACACAAATTCTGACATTACATCATGCTGGCTGAAGAAGTCACTGGACTCCTTTCAGGCGTGAAATAGAATGATATAATTCATGTTCTATCCATGAGAGATCAAAGATGATAGCAATGCTGGAAGGCTGCCTCTAGGAGCAGTCCAAGGAATAAACTGTGTGAATTTGCCTGTAACTGGATCACTTGTATCATAGAATGGCTTGGGCTGCAAGGGACCTCAAAGATGACCAAGTTCCAACCCCCTGATATGGGTGGAGTTGCCAACTGCTAGATCAAGCACTAGATCACGTTACCCAGAGCCCCATCCGTCCTGGCCATCTGTAGGTATGGGGAGTAACTCGGGGGTTATGTGTATCACATAGGCTCAAAGATGTACGTAGCCCAGCCTAATACAAGCAGGATCTTATGTTAACCTAACTGTTCAGTGAGAAAAAGGATTATTCAGAACGTAGACACACACACACACACCACACACACATAAATACAAAAAAAATACTTGGAGTTCTTGGATATGAAGAAGGTTATAGAACCTTCTTCTTGTGTCCTACTCTGGCTAGATGAATGTGCACTGGAGGCAACTTGAGCATATAAATCATCTCACGCTTGCACAATAAAAGGTGTGGAGGTTTTTCAAGTGCTTTCTGGACTAGAGCTGTGAGGGCAGGCAAGACAGCAGAGTGTTAAGGTTGGCAAGTTAAAGAGCATTGCCTCCTTATGACACTGAATGTAATGAGAAGCACTCCCAGCTCTTTAACTATGTGAGTGGTTTCAAGCTCTCTGCTTCCAATCTTTTAAGCCTGCCTGCTTTCAGAGATAGCATGGAAAACTGTACCCTGTATTCCCATTAGTGTCCTTCTACTCTGTGTAGTGCACAGGGGCAGAACTGTGGCCACAAGCCTTCAGACCTAGTTGTCTAACTGCATCCAAGACATCCTTAACAGCAAACAAAGAAAACTGCAGGAAATATGATTTTTGGACATACAGTTCTCTGTCATCCCTGCCAGTTTTTTTGAAAGTTGAAGATTGATGTTTGGTTTATGAGCAATGACTGGGAACAGGCAAGTGAAACTCTCTTTATGGAGGTTTGTTCTGCTATCTCCATGACTGGATATATTTCAGACAATGTTAATTCACTTTAAAATAACACCAGTGCAGTTTTTTTCAGCCTTCACCTGTCAAGTCTATGATTTCCTTCCTGCTTTATCTTGTCTATGGGTTGTAGAGGTACAGTAGAAAACAGAATTCTAAAAGGCCATCTCTGCTCTTCATTACCTGGTGGGGGGGGAAGCCTCCATCTCAGAAATGCTCATTTTCTCAATTGTGTGTACTCCAGTTGTTCCATCGACTTCACTGGGAGCACTCATCTATTTTGAGTTGGGCATGCGGTTAATTACTGAATCGGGGTCCATATGTGTAAAATTAAGTATATGTGTAAGTGTCTGCATATTCAGGGCCCTAGTGGAAACCACAGTAAAATGCAGAGTTGCATGTTACGCTCACTGACTGAGGGGAAAATGTCCTTGAAGTCAGCAGGCACTTTGCTGACTAAGGCGAAGAGGCATCTGGCCCATACAGCCAGCAGCCCCAGCTGCAGCTCTCCATGTGCGAGTTGAAATACAGCATTGATGCACTAGGCTACAAGTGAGGGAAGGGGCCTGATCAGCAATTTGCTATGGTTGTGAGGAAAAAATTCTGAAACAAGCCTTCAGAATGGCACAAAATACTCAATTTATTCAGCAGAATAGAAAAAAAGCAGTTCTAATCATGGGTTTCTGTGAGCTTCTACTAGACAGAGCTTGATGTTTCATTGTGAGCATCGGTGTCTGGCTGAGGGACAGCACAGCTGTGACAAAATACATATTAACATACAGAGAAGTTCAAAAACAAAAGGTCAAGAAAAACCCAAATAAGTAAAACCGTGTGAGACAATGTAAAACCACACTGACAAAACAGCATCATAATCTAATTGTTTGAATTACTAACAGACATTTGAAAGAAGGCTCATAGAAGGAAAAGTTTTGGTTGAGATTTTTATACCTCTTAACAGGAGGAAATTAGCAAAGATGCCTGTATCAGTTCTTCAAGCCCTGCTCTCCTGCATGTACTGAAAGGAACTGCTTTTTGCTGTAGGGAAAAAAAATGCTAATGGAAGAATGCAGCCAAGGGCTGGTATTTGAAATGGGATGGACACAGAAGTAGTTCAGTTGATTTCATAAGAAGAACAGGCCAAATGGCTTAGGTCAGTAGGTGCCGGCTCCTTTTGTCCAGTAGCTAATCCATGCTACCAGGTTATGGGATTCTGCCCAAAGGAAGGAGAAGGTCTCTGATTTAGGGATCATAATTAACTGGGGGTTCTGTATGGATTTGAATTATTCCAGCATAGATTTGTTTTGTGTTAAATCAGTGATGTGAGAAAAGCCTACCTTGGGTAGGCTCTTTCTCTAAGACAGAGTTTGCTTGTGTGAGTGCTGAGGAGATGAAGGTATGCTCTGCCAGGTGAGCACTCGCAGTTGAATTTTCTCTGATCTCCATCTACTGACATCTGAGAATCAGTCCTGAGGTTTCATTTTCTCTTCCATTTGGCAGTGTGATTCTATGTGTCTCAGGAGTGCAGTTTACATCAGATAACAAGGGGCCAAAAGAGTTAGATACTGCAACATGAAGCCTAAGTCACACTTCTGGAACTGGCCCTGCTTCACAAAAATGCATGAATAGGTTGCTCTCAGGAAACAGCAGCTATTTTGCGTCTCGTGGGGTGGTAGGACTTAGAGAATTGCAGGGAAAGGCAATGGGTGCCACGTTCAGTGTTGTTCTTTCAGACAAGGCTTGGTGGATACAGGAAGATCTAATGTGGCAGGGTTCAGGCTGAGCAACTGCCAATCTAGCAATAAGTATTCTTGGTCCTGTTTTAATTGCCTAATCCTTGTGTTCTTTCCTACTTTGTCATGTTAGGCATAGAGTTGCCATGTTCTTAAGTGTAGCCTGTTCAGAGCAGAGTGGTGGCTCTGCTGTTATGGATAAATATGCAAGCTCTCTGAACCCAAGAAGTGTTTGTCTAAAGATACATGGACAGTCTGTGAAGGTAACTTGCGGGGGATTTTGCCAAAAATGGTATGTAAAGGAACAGCCTAACTACAGGGTTATATATGGCTGAGCTGTTTTCCCTGTTACCAATTCACAGACGAGCTGTTATTGCTAACACAGAAACAAACCAAAAAAGTCAAAAATTTTGTAGCAACGAAGACCACGTTATTGGCTAATAATTCACTGGAAAATGCTGCCATATCACATGGCTGCAAACTATTGCTGTGAGTCCACTAAAAGTTTATTCAACGGTAAGGAGACGATGAAAAAAAGGCAAAGAGCTGCACGATGTTTGAAGTTTAATGGCGTGGTAGGTTTCCTGTTCTGTCGTATTTGTAAAAGAGAAAAGAGTGGGATGGTTATTGTATATCTAGAATTAGCATAGCAAAGCTGGTTTCAAGTAAGAATGATGCTCTATGAGTCACAACAACGGAAAAAGCAGCAGTTCAAGACTGGTAGATGGATGAGTCATAGGGAAGCTGCTCATATCCAAAGTCCAGAAAAAATTAGTGGAAATGCTGGAAAAATCAGAGTTGTTGGCTGGTTGTCATAGATGTAATGCAAACAGCTGCCATAATCTGTATGTCCAATCTCAAGAGGTTATAGTCTAGAATAGAGAAAGATTAGCTTGTTTAGCTTAGAGTCAAACTACCGTCTGTGCTCTGGCCTGAGAAATGGACTTTGCAGTTTGACTCAAGGTTGTAAAGCCTGTTGGCTATGCTGGGAGTGCAAACCCACTGGTGTCATAGTGCACTTGGACACCTGCGTGTAAGAGAGGATGTGTTTCCAGGAAAACAGGCCAGGAAAAGCCTCAGTTGCTCCAGAAGCTCAAGGAGCAGCTCGTACTGCTGATGTGTGTTATCACAGCCTACAGCTCGGATGTTGGGTGGCAGAGGGACAGAGCCTGAGCTCCAGCCAACATAGCAAAAGCACTGCCTGTGGAGTACACTTAGAATGTATTTGGACACTGGATGTAACCTGGAGGATTTAATGGATAGTTGGAAGGCAAAGCTACTTAGACAATGTGAACAATTAACAGGAGAAAGAGAAAGAAAGATTTAAAAAAAAAAAAAAAAAAAAAAGGGGGAATAAAAAAATGGGGGCAGAAAAAAAAAAAAAAAAAAAACTGTTTTCTCTTTCTTCCATGTTTACGTGGAATCAAAGTGGGAAAAAAAAAGTCAAGTCTTGGAAGCAAGAGGAAGTAAAGGTTATGCAAGTAGAAAATGGATGTAGCTGGAGATAAAGAAATAAAGCAAGATTTAAGATGAGATGGAACATAACAGAAGGAGATTATTGCTGGGAGTTAAGTCAACCTGGAGATGGAGACACAGAGGGGGGGCTGTAGGGAAAAAAAGTCTCCTCTAGGGCAAGAAGCACACAGTGTAGAATTAAGGAGTTGGAAGTATTGACTTAAAGCTTTGTTGTCCTTTTTGTTGTAACTGCGTTTCTCTTTCTGCCTGCTCTAAATGTTTGTGGTTTACTGCTTGGCACCAGTAAAAGGCCAAAACTTGCAGTCTTAATTTCTTCGCTTCTCCTAATTATTTACTGCACAATGCATTGCACAGTTATAACTAAAAATAATTGCAATATTGAACAAAGAGTGATTTATGGTAACCACCTGAAAATGAACAAGAACACAGGTTCAGAAAATGAACTGAGGTTACAAGAGATGCAGGTTTTGCATTTAAGCATTTTGGCTTCTTCTCCATGAAGATTTTCTTTTGTGGAGCCCCAGTCTTTTGCAAGCAATATGACTAATTGACGAATAACTAGCTTTCTCTTGACACATGAAACTTTCCCTGGAGACGAGTACATTCCTGGGATTCTTCAACTCAGAAAAAAAGGTAGATTAGACAGAATTTATTTTAAATACCCTTTTCTGCAAGTTAGAAAATGTACGCCTGATTTTTGGTGTCACACAAAATGAGACCTGACCTGTTAATGACTTTATTTAATTCAGGTGAATCATTTCTACTCATTTACTTCTTCAGTGTCTTAATTTCTTTTGTGAATATTTCTATTCCTTTTTTTTTTTCTAAAAGACTCAGTTTTTAATTTCAGTTTTTCAAATGCCTCAGCAGTAACTTCTGTTATCCTCGACATTTCTGTGTCACCATAACGTGAACTACTGCAGTGGGAAACTTAATCCTCTAATCTGGCTAGCTCAGACACATTGTTCGTACTGGGACATTTTCCAATTCAGTGTACTTATTAACAGCTCTGAGCACTCTGTTCGCTTTGGCATCTGCAGTGGGAACACCCTTATGAATAGAAATTGCAGTCCAACAGTTTACGCCTATGACTTATTCTATTAGCTAAAATGACAGTGCTGGTTCATATGATTGTAGAACACAGAGCACTGTTTTTTGTTTCAAAAAGGCATGAGATACATATGCATGCGTGTATGTATGTGTGCGTATGTATGCTACACGTAAGCATTTGTCCTATGAGATTTGTCACTGCTATTGTTGGCGTATTTCAGTCCATACAGTGCTTTTTCTCTCACTGCAGAGATGTACACAATTGCTTGTAGGAGGCATTTTTAGGAATGACATCCATTACTGAAGAGCTTGCTAGTGGTCACTGTTGAAGGCAGGGAACTGATGCGGATAAATATGCATCGCAACCCCCCACAGCAGGGGACTGGAATTAGATTATCTTTAAGGTCTCTTCCAACTCAAGCCTATGGTTCTATGGCTATTGATATTCCACTTAGGTTTTTCTTTGAACACTAGAAGAGTAAGTACTCTCAGGGATGTAGATAAGTTTTAGTAAAGTCGAAACAAGCTGCTGCTTATGTATTTATAAAAACCCAGAATGGGGTGGAAGATCATCAGTGATATGATTTAATTTAGGAGGGCATGCAGTTGAACTAGAGGTTAACGGCAAATATCATCAAAATCTTTAAAAAGAAGATTGAATCACCAATATAAGGAATACGATTCTGTATTTCTGTGAAACTAAGATAGATTTTAATATGGATAGTGTATATTAAAAGAGTGACAGATTAAGACCTTTGTCTTTGAACCTGCAGGTGCAATAACTTCATTCCTTCTCCCCTCTCCCCCTTGAAAAAGCCAAAGAGAAAAAGGTCTCTGTGCATAGTTTTCCAGAATGAAACCAAGGATGAAAACATTGCTGAAGCTGTGAAACAAGAAGGAAGGCCCATGGAGCTAATGATATTTTCTATTACCAAATGCTCTGAGATCTGAAAATTAAAAACAAGAGCAAATACTATTTGTATTTATCGGTATGTGCTGTATTAAACACATGCTCAAAGGTTTTAATGTTTTTGAGAAATAGTAATAGCTGTGATTAATTGTAAAAAGGAACATAAGCCAATTAGGGAAAATATTAGTTTAGGACATGAAATTGTTTTAAAGAGTTGGAAATGAATTTTCTAAAAAGTAGGCACATTTATTAAGAAGGCTTCTGATGCTGTAACACCGAGCTTTTGGAGGAATAAGTAGTGCTTCGTTCTTTGTAGTGCTTGACATTCTGGATTTGTCCACTTGGGATTTAGCAGCGTGCAAAAAGCTGTTTTCAGTCGACACTGATGGCACCGCCGCTTCGCGATGCTACCATTGTAAAGAGAAAATGATTGCACTGAAAGGCTACTGAGTCACAGAAATGTCATCTGTGCACGTTGCAACATGACATGCTAAAAAGCTGCAGAAAGGCTCCAAAATAAAGGGAATCTTCACTAAGTGTTTCCATTATACTTTTATTTGGTACTCTTGTTTCTCAGGAAGTTAGACATCCATTTTGTGTTCAAGAATCTCCTGCAGATTGCCTGCAAATTATTCCCTGCTGCTGCCTTACCTCTTGAATCTCCCCTCCTCAGCTCAACATTTCCCTGCAGTTCTTCCTAATACATGCATCTTTGTTTCTTTCTGTACCTCTGTGTTATTCCTTCCATATGCTAAAGGCTGGACATGCTGACTTGCACATAAGTATTCGTTATCATCTCAGCCAGCTTCCTCACTTAAATAATTTCTGACAGCTCTAAGTCAGTGCTTGAAATTGAAGTCCTGTGACGTCGAAGAACTAGAAATACATGACTATCAATTTACTAACACTGCATCTTCAGTTTACTAATATTTCTAAGGGTCGTATTGTACAATATGACAAACCAAAAATTGCTGAGCATTTTTAGCTGAGTCTGTTGGTGTGTCTTTTAGCTACACAAAATAAGCCAACATGCAGCTGCAGTCTGAAATTCGCTGAGCCTAATTACTCTCAGCTGCCCATTGTATTTGTCTTTTCTGCTCTTACTGACCCCTTCTAAGGTGCTATCGAGCCCAGTGCAATAATCTGCTGCAAATAGCCTTTACTCACATGAAGAGTTGCTCCCAAGAATTATGGTTTGATGTACTGATAGCTCTCACAGGATCAGACCTAATAAGAGTTCACCTGATGCAATTTCTTATGTAAATGAGTTTTCCAGACCATTTCTCTCTTTTTGGTTTTACTGTTACCAACTCTTCTACCATACTTCACAGATATTCATCTTTCTTCCATTTCTGTCCTTTAAATGAAATGTTTGCTGAACCTAATTGATACTGAAATGTCTCTTCTTGCAGAGCAAAAAGAATTGTGCAAGGGTAATTTAGTGTATTGAGTTATTCACAGCCATTGTGTTTGCCTGCGCTCTACTGGCACTGTATTTTCTGAAGATATTGGAAATCGTTTTTGCTGATGGAACCGATGGGAAAAAATGAGTCAATCACATGAAACAGTGGATTTGGAAAGCTCAGTACAAGTTATTGAAGAAAGTTTTAAGTGTCTTAGTACATACAATATCAGCGCTTTTTTTCTTCCTCAAGGATACCTGAATGCAGATATTTAAAGACTACTGCACCTTCCTCATTACTAAGAACCCACAAAGAAGGAAGACAAATATCTGAAGAGAGAAGCAGTCAGAAATACTAAAGTAAGGAGAGTTGCAGCCAGGTCTGTGGATTTCAGTTAAGTTGGTGTAAGTTTTTGTTCCTACAAGATGACTACTTTGGGTCTCTTTATAATGGGTTATGACAAGCCAAAATTTTAAAGGAGGGGAAACTACAGTGTTAACACTTCCTTTTGCTTCCACCCTGGAAATCTGTATTTCTGCAATAGATTCCTCTTCTGTATGTATCAGAGCCTCTCATTTGCTTCAGCTTGCGTTTGCATGTGTGACCTCAGTCCGTGAGCAAATTGCCTTCTGCTCTTCAACAATTCCATTCATTTAGGCTATAAAATCTGAATAAAAGTCACGTACTCTTGTTATTGCTATAGCGTATCATAAATGGCCTTAAAAATATAGTAGCTGTTAATTTTACCTGTTAGTTGGTTGTGCCTTGGTCTTTGTTTTAGTAGCGATCTTATTAACATTGGATTACATTCCCCTTATCTTAGCCAGCATACGAAGAATGACCATTACATATAAGCTGTGGTTTTAGAGTGAGATTCTTTCCTATTGAAAGTATTTTTATTTTGGTGAAGGGACTATCTCTACGGGAGCAGATTGAGGAGGAAATTTAGACACGAGAGGAAACGCTTGTGTCCTTTTTCGCTATTGTCAATCTTCGTGGTTGTGATCCCTGTAGTACATTTATGTACAGGGTATTCCAGGGTGTAAAATCTTTGTTTCCTTCTGCTTACCATTCTTCTGCACAGCACTGGTAGCTTAGAAAAATAATAATCTAAACTGATGATAATCAAAGTACAGAATACAGGAAAAATAGTACACAGCCTTTCTGCCAGTTGTCCAGCAAATGAGATCCTGTACTCTTGAGTCTTCTTCAGGTAAAGGCTGTGAGCTCAGCAAGTGGCACAATATGAGTCTGTTCTTGTGTTAATTACAGTAGTGAAAATGGAAAACAGAGTGGCTGCTGCCCATGAGTACCCTTGAAATGGTCAAGAACTGCAAATGTATTTGCCTTTCTGCTCAGCACAACTGGTTTAAGTACGTGCACCATCTCTGAAAACTGCTCTGCAGAGCTTAGTAATTTTCTTCCCACTGTGAGGGGATGTTGTACAGGGCTGTTTATAATAAACTTTAATGGAATAGAAAGCTGAAGTAGACAGACATCCTGCATCCGACGTGGCTTTATGATGAAAGAGCACAGCATGCCTTGCTCTTGAGATACCTGATGTAGACTCCTATGTTCTGGGAAGAATGTAACAAGGCTGAGCCACAGAGAATACCACAGATCTCCACTTAGACATAAAAGGAAGACCACGATAAAAAGCATCTGTTGGTCACTGTTCTGACTCCTGATCAACTGCAATTCCTTTATGATAGCAGACTGTGTATGAATAACTGAAATTAACTTGCCATTCAACCATTTCTCACAGGTTGTGTTTAAAAATGGCACCAGTATCAACTGAGATGTGAAGTACAGTCTGCAAGTCTGTAATCTGTGCTGTGTGGCCATGTAGCTGCTTGGAATTCCTTTTTCTTGTCCTTTTGCTTAACAAAGACTGCAACCGCAACATTAGAAGCTTATCAAGCTTGTAAGCAATCCAGTTACTATATGTGATCCAATCTTTTTCTAGTCAACTGAAAATGGGTGTATTGGTTATAAGGATCTTTAATGCTGTCTGAGTGATTTTCCTGATTCAGATGCTGAAATTGAGCCGTAGTAAGCAGTAGTCAGCTGAATTAGCATTGTGCTGCTTGTGCCTGGAAGCTGATTGTATTGAAGGAACGGTTTCCCAAAGCTCACTGAGAAAGCAATACTGACAATGTTTCTGGCTTTACCTATCCCCGTGCTTTTTATAGATTCTCTTCAGAAAAACCTCCAGCACAGATTCAAACCCCACATTCATGTTCAATTTAAGTACATGGGCATTTCTGAAGTCTTAGCCTCTTAAATTCTAAATTCATAGATCCATTAAAGACAATTTTAGAATTACCCTCGCTGCTACCACAGTTCTCTCATCTTTCAAAGCTTGGCAAGCTTTGTCCTCAGCTTGATTCTTTTTTTCAAAGCTTTTTCTGTCTGTTGTACACGATGAAAAGCTGCAAAGAGAAAGCGTGTGTGGAGAGAGGGCACAATAGATAAAGCATAGTTACACAGCAGTTGAATTTGAAAGACATGCTCTGTCCTTTAATGTCTACTTTCAGCACTTTAAAACACTATCCTCCACAATAATCTCTTAAGTGCTTTATCTGATGCTGGTGCCCAGTGCTGATTGGTACAAACAGTGCTAACAACTTGGCTAAACCCATGGTTGGCAAGTTCTGTATTGTTTATGGTGTCTCTGCCACAGAAATGCTTATTCTAACAAGAAATATTGAGCTGCTCCAAAAAGTTGCTATTTTTAAATTAAAAAAGAATAATCTTGAATTAAACCTAAGTGGCATGTGGAGTTTTTGCTGAGCGTAACTCCTGCGTATGTGTATTGAGCCCTGGAGCGCTGCGTAAATGCAATTAGAAAATTGTATTACAGCATTTTGGTTATGAGGAATTGATTTTTAAGCAACTGACTTCTGATCAGAGAGCAAAAGTTCTTGTGAGGACTCGATTTTTGGCAAGCAGATTTTAAAAGAGAGAAGTTTTTTCTTCTGTAGTATGTGCTGTTGTGCTGTTTCAAATAAAGGTCACTGTGAAAGGGAGGCCCTCAGTTGAAGTGGCTATAAAAAGTTAAACTTCTTTTAAACTGGAATTCGGATAAATGAGATGTGCTTTCAACTGCCAGCGAATTTTGCAGTAATCAATAGTTGGTGCTGAATTCCCATTTATGATAAAGTTTTAGGCCAAGTTTTCTGTCTCTATGAGGGAATGAAGACTCCATGTTATCTTTGGCTCATCAAGGACAAAAAAAATGTAATGAAATGCTTTAAAGCAGACATTCTATTACAATAGCAAGAGTTCAGTGAAGTTAAAAAGTAAAAAATAAAAAAAAAGTTCCCGAGAGCCTTTCCAGTTCTTTATTCTTAATGATATTATGTCAATGGTACTTGCTGCTGTTAGGAATAATTTATGAAAGCCTTATTTTATCAGAAGTTCTGCTCTAGATAGAGAAACAGGAGATATATGGAATAGAAGAAGGTTTTTGTTGTGCAGGCAGTTTTCAGTGCAGTTGATTTCGATGCATGATTCCATGGTAAACAGAGGTGAATTCAACTTTGAGAAATTAGTTCTAGATGCAGATTGGAACAAATCCACTGTTGAGCTGCCTGGTCTGGTGGTTGGTGACCCTGCACATGGCAGGGGGGCTGCAACTAGATGATCATTATGTTCCTTTTCAACCCAGGCCATTCTGTGATTAGCAGAACTTGTGGTTGGGCTTTGTACAACCGGTAGTGACTTCACTTCACTTGAGACATAATCTCTTCCCAGTGCGACTGTGGATGCCCCATCCCTGGAGGTGCTCAAGGCCGCGTTGGTTGGGCAGCCTGATCTGGTGCCTGATTTAGCGACTGGCTGCCCTACTTGTGGTACCGGGGTTGGAACTAGGTGACCTTTAGGTCCCTTCTGACCCAAGCCATTCTCTGATTGAATCTCATTGGAGAAGTGGGATTTTTGTTCTTTTTTCAGTTGCCTGTATTTCAGATCTGAGCATCTTAAAATCACTTTTATTTCTTAGAAATTGTCCTAACTCAATTAATTATAATCACTCTGAAATGGGAGTACATGAAAGTGAACAGGCAGATGAAAAAGCTCAGTTGCACAGGTTGTATTTTTGGAGTGCTTCACCTTTTCTTAACATAGCATGCTTTCCTTTCTTTCCTCTGTAGGTGATGAGTGCCTGTTTTGGTTTAGCCTCCAATGCACCTTTTTTGGGCACGATGTTCCAGAGAAGTCCTTGTGCTGTGGATATGTGAGATGAAAGCTAGGACTTATCAAATGAGGTAAGGAAAACACCCTACAGCGTATTTAGTACGGAAATACGTTTAAGGATAAAAGTTACTCAGCCAGTAACAACTACACAGCATACAATGGAAGATGGTGGATGTGTCTACAAAAGAAATTAATTCATTTTATGAAGTGGACTGAGTTAAGAGACATAAAAAGAATTGCATTATACTATTACTGTGAATATCAAACAGCCGTTTCAGGTAGTTTGCATTTGTAATTCTCCTTACAATATTAGATGTAGGAAATGTTCCTATTGCTCATTTACACTTAACTTGGCAAATTAATTCAGGCAAAATGTGGATGCCCTATTCAGTTCTAAAGTTAACTTTTCACAGCATATTGTGTTGCTAGTGAATCCAGACAACTTGGTTTAATGCATAAATCATAGCCGTACTGCTATGAATAAATACATCATTCAGAAGTATACTATAATAACTAGGGTATAGTACAGTACATTTTGCCTGACTATACCTATATGCATGTGATTAAGATATATTTATCTATCTCACAATGTGTGTCTATACACACGCACACACACAGTTCAGATTAACAGCAAAGAAAGCAACGTGGCAAAGCATGCAAGATCCTCAACCCTCGTCCAATGTCAGAACAGGAAGCAACAGGTACAAACTGGAGCACTGTAAAATAAGGGATCCTGATTCTTCTGCTGTCAGATGTTTTGTATGTGAAGGTCCCTGGGATTTCAGTGGGCTGTGCTCTGTTCTTTCCAGTTGTCCTAAAAGTCATGGGGTAGGCATTAGTTATTATCTCCAGGTATGAAACAGTGAACTTATTTCAGCAAGCTGAAACATGGACTCCTTTGTTCCCTAGAGTTAGGCACACTGAGCCACACGCTTCTTCTGTGCAGGAGGAATCTGAGGGACAGTTTGTGGGGGAGTGGATATTGTGTGGTCTCTCTTTTATTTTGCTGTCTGCTTACCATACACCTATCAAATGTAGAGAAATAAGAGAATTCCTCATGCACCTTCCTGAATGATCACAAAGCAGCGGTTTATCTGCTAGAGGAAGTGCTTCTCATATCAAATAAGGATGTGTGATCATCCCATCAAAAATAAGAGAATATTATTGACGTGTATGAAAAAGATTGATGCAGTGGAGTACAGTATCCTGCCAGCTGTGGTTTAGAAATCTCTCATCTTTATTAGCATTGTGAAGCAGGAAAAGCCATAATCAGTGCAGGGCACGGAAGTGATGGAGAAGGAAGTAGTTTGAAGTGTTCTTTCATTTCCCTTCACATGAAGGCCCTGAAGGATCAGTTCAGTTCTTCATTCAAAAAAGAGCTGTAATCTGACAGGCTGTATCCAGAAAGTAGATGTTTAAACAAACAAACAAACGAACAAACAAAAAGCTGTGAGAATACAGCTTCTTTTTTTTATGATTTGACCTTTAACATGTAAGAATTTACTAACACAGGGAGGTTTCTCCCTTGTCTTGTAGTAAGCAAGTTCCACGGGCACAGCTGAACTCTGTTCCTGCACCTGCAAATATGGGTGTGCAGAACTAACAGTTCCTGCACATTTTGTTCACTGCACTTCGAACGCACTTCTTCCCATCTTCTATTTCTGAGAGAGTTTTAGTAAATCTGAGCATTAACTGTGCTCCATGGTCAAGTGACAGTAGCCTTCTGGGATGGCAGATAGTGTGAAACACTGATACAGAAACTCTTATCCACACAAAAGTCATACCACCACCCCTGAAATTATCTGCTATGCATTTTCAAGTACGCTGAACAAATATTCCAAAGGGAAAGGGCATATGTTATTGCAGTCCTGGGACAATAAGCAGAGTTATAAGATAAAATCTATCTGGTATTTATTCAGCTTTTCTGAATGAAGGGTATCATCACTCTGCAGCACTGCATAATGCAGAGCCCTAATATCCCATATAGTCTCTGTCAAAATAAACCTCTGTGTGTAACTGTGGGCTCCAGATAAGGTCAAAATATAATGTCACAAGTCAACCCTGCTTCTGAAAATGCGCACCAAAAATAAGCATTGGAATTCCTAAACACAGCGTTGTGAGACAACTTCTTGAGTTTTCCGTTCTGTTGCTCTCAAAAGCTTAAAGATGCTGTGTTTTTCCTCCAGTTCTGTAGCTTCTATCACCCTGACAGCCACTGAGATGTGTTTGAGTGCCTGGTAAATGCAGGTCAGCTGTGCTCATCAGGCTTGGGCAGGGCTGTCTCTGTGAAATAGCACTTACAAACAGGGCCACTGAAGTTCCCAGTCCTGCAGGGCTCGTATGTGTGAGCTGCTTATGGAGTATGGGCCTCGCTGCTCCAGGAATTATTGGTCCTTTTCTTGGAGTGAAGTGCCCACAGTTGGCAGAGAGGGCAATACAGTTTTGTACAAAATCCCAGGGCAAGTAGGACAAAGGAGGAAAAAGGGAAATTTGTAAGGTGATCTTGCAAATGGACTTATTTGACTTATGCAATTGCTATAAATTTTTAAAGCACGTAAATGGTTAGTCCCAAAGTAATATCCAGTTGCAGGTCACTGCAGTAGCTGGGTTTATAAGAAGTTGTAAAGCTATGCATTTCAAACTTGCTTAGCAGAACCTCTGTGCAAAGATCCCAATAAGCAAGTGGTAAGATCACAAGGAAAACAACGTAGATGACTTCTCTCTCCTAATAAAATGAGCATCATATTAATGCTTAGAACTCTCAAAACTTGGTTGATTTTACTGTTGTAACAGAACACTATACTACAAATTTGGAGAAATTCTCAATATTTTTTTAGTGTAATCCATGACATTTACTACAGGTCAAATGGCTAAGATGTATGTGAGAAGGTATTTATTTTATCAATATTTAGAAAGAGACCAGCATTCACTGAAATACTGAAGCAGAATGCAAGAGCTCATTAGACATGTCAGGGTAAGGGAAAACAGAGAGAGGTAATGCTGCTGCCTTTACGCACAGCAATACTGTAACGCAGAAATTAAGTGTATGCACCACTTGCTTTCAAGTTTGGTGTCATACTAAGTAAAAAAAACCCCATAGGATATTTTATGAACTTGGAATGGATCTGTAAGGATCATCAAGAACAGAGGATGTTTATATCGAGCGAAATGTTTCTACTAGTGTATCACTAGTATAATCAGGTGTCTTTTGTTATAGCATCAAGTATTTCTTAATTCCGCTAAAATCTGAACTTCTGGTATAAATTGATTAGGTGAAAAAGTTAACTGGTGATTCCAATGGATTTCTTGTGGAGGAGGGCATGCAGTCAAATGAATAATGGAGGGGAATTTTTAAAAATTGCGAACTGACCTTTGAAATGTCAGAATTTGGATGTTTCCTGTAATCAACGTTCTGTGATAAATGAGAGCAGTAAATGTAAAGATCCTCAGTTCAAAAGTGTGTGCAATCGAAACCCAATGAGAGATCAATGCCCTTTTGGTGACCTTTTCTGAAAAGGCCAAATGACAACATTTATGGGAAGCTTTACTTGTGCTCAGAGGATGATAACAAATGGATTTACTGCATGTTGGTGTCCCAGCTGTAGAGAAAATCTACATCTGTATGTGTGAGTTTATAGAAGTACATGTGTATAACATTCACATAATTGTCTGCTTTTTTCATGGAAATTCAAGCGAAGATCTGAGAGCCCAGCAACGTTCTTTCTTTTGCATCATTGATCACTAATGATTTCACACAGGTAATATAATGACTGCGTTCACACAGAACAGGTTTGATGACTAGAAAGACAAAACAGCTGCTCTCACGCTTTGCTGTTCTGATTCTGTACTTGCAGGAGGAAAAAAATAAAAAAGGATGAAAGTGCAAGACTTGACTACATAAAATAGCAGATATGACTGGATGTAGAAACAGATCTGTAGAGAGGTAAACAGTTTCTACTATAGTATCCTGAAGTGTTGAACTGCATTTTAAGTTGCATGAACGACTGCCTTCATAGGAGAAAACAGCAATGTGTCTAAGGTGAAAGGCAAGCAAAGTATCTAAGTTCAGGCAGCAAACGCAAATGTCAAACTGTTGTCTTTCAAAATAGCTGGGAAAGAATTACCTCCTTTCAAAATGTTTTAGTCTCAACTGTAAAATGAGCTTTCAGTATATGACTCCTCTAGTAATAGCAGAGATGAGAATAGCAAATTAGAGCAATAGAAGTGAATGACTGCAACAATTTACTTGCTTATTTTTGCTCTTTGTGTAAACTTTCAGCTCTGCTTACAATGCACCTTAGCTATAACAGAGACCTGGCATTTTAATTCACTGCTCATACGAAATGCTTATAAACGTTTGCTTGCCAAAAATAACAAACGCCAGAGCTTTGTGTGTTCGCTCCAACATATTCTTTAACCACAAAGGTATGAATGTATTAAGATATTTAATCTATCAGTGCTAGGTCTTTTAATATGAACACAGAATTTAATAATAATAGCAGTTATTATAATAGCAGAGGATGGCATACTGCTTGGGCATTAAACCCTTGGTCTTGCTTGTCAAGTAAGCAGAAAATATTCAGAAGAATTGCTTTGTTCATGTGAGCTAACGTTTTACCCGCCGTTTTACACTTCACAGTTCTTAGCTTGCTTCTAAATATCAAAGATCCAATCAGACACTTGGAGATGCAATTGCTGAACTTTGCTTTTATAATGTAGTCTGCAGATGTGCGTTATATTTCTAGATAGCGAGGTCAGACCTTTGCTGTAAAAAAAGACTGCTGATAAAATATTTGTCCTTCTAACATATAAGAAAATTTTCAGCTCTCAGTGGAGCAGATTAATTCCAAGACTTCTGTTTGGTGCTTCTTTCATTCATTCAGTCAGAATGTTGTTTACCTGAGGAGATGCACTGTCAGGGATGTATTTTTGAGTGAAGTGGAAAAAGGCATTCTGAGACACCTTGAAGCACTAAGGCTTTGAAACCTACCTGAAGGACCTCGGGAAGGTGCCTCCATTGATACATGAGAAAACCTGATCTAACTTAGTTACGTTTTTTATCACTGGTCTTCTTGTCATCTCTTTGGTGTAGATGAATTCACCAAGTTCTACTTACCATGATTCCCCATGTGGAACTGCTGCACTAGGAGCAATAGTGGCTTCATTAGTTCTGTGAGATGGCTGCACTGTAAGAAGAAATCGCATCTGGCTTAAGACAAGTGCTGGGTTCTAAGAAGCTGCTTATAAAGTTAAGCTCCAGGTTAGATTTCTCTCACAGAATTCCAGGCGCTGATATTAGAAACGTGCGTTTTGTGTAAGTTCATCCACAGAAACAACTGCCGCTAAGTTGATTGTTGCAGCAAGCTGATGGGAAATACCATTAAATGCCATTATTTTGGTCTCCTGGCTTGTCTATGTTCTCTCATTGTCTTTGGCCAGAGAAAACTATGATGATAGAACTCTGTAAACCGCTATAATTGTAACAGTTCTACAGCTTTATCTGAGAACGACATTCTAGCAGGAAAACAATGCTGTAGCAATTCCTAAAGGAAACTTTCTACCATTGTTATATATTCCATATTTAGAAACATATTTCTATACTTTTCATATTTTTATGTTTTTCTATTTTATTTCTATGTAATGGCTGAAAGAGGCATGGCACTTAGAAATGCCATGCACATGGCCCTTGGAAAAGTGAAAGCATCAGTCTTTCCTTTTCATTTTTTTCTCTAGATGTTTCCATAAACAGTTTGTCATCATCATTTTCCTTTCACGAACAGAGCTCAAAATGCTGATGCTGCCGTCTTTCAGCTCTATAGAAGTAAACAATTCATGTTCTCACAACACAGTCACTGATTTAGGAAGTGCAGAGATCTGTAAATAGGTGATGGCTGCCCCTTTAAATATATATATATATAAATGTATTTTCAGGAGATGCCACGAATTCTTTTGGGACAATTCCAGAAGTTTGACCCATAGAAAAACTGTGCAAGAGAAAATACTCTGTGGCTCTTCAATGGTTTTACCTAACCAGCACTAGACTCAGCTCTACTCAGAGCTCACTCCAGCATTAGGGAGTGCAACTTCCCATTAAGATGATGTCTTGCAGTCTGGGCTTGGCTCTGTAGCATAGCACAAATATTTCCTATTTGCCTGAACTGGTTCTGACCTCAGATGAGATGGTATATGAGCCTGACATAACATAGATTTTTCCATTAGCAGAGCATGGTTGCATGCAACTTCTTATAGATGTGTTGGCACAGAGAGAAAGCGTGACCAATGCGAAGGGAAAATATCCAAACACAGCTGTGCCACAAATAGCTTTTGCAACTTTGTAGCCATCTGTTTTCAGTCCAGGCTAATATATGCATATGTTTTTCCATATTTTCTTTTGCATAAGTGTCAGACCTGCTGGCTGAAGGGTTAGATTTTATTCGTGTGAAAGACAAGAAGTGCTTATCTGCAAGTTGTTATGACAAAACCATGAGGTTTTCAGCTTGGTTGCTGAAAGATAGCAACTCAGTCTAACAGAGCAGGTACCAAAGAGCAAAATTTAGCACAGCCAATACACTTCAGTGTGCAGGGAAGCACAGCTGTTATTCTAAGCTAAATCTCCATTCCTGAGTTGCGCAAAAAGGCAATAGGGATCTTTCCTCTCTTTTGTTTCTCTTTATTGGAGGTGGGCCAGCAGGATGGAATGAGAGGATCAGGGCTGGGAGATCTGGGTGCCTGCAAACACGATCAGTGACTTGTGGAAGGTGACACAATGCTGCAAAGCTCTGCGTGGAAGATTTATAATGGCTTCTTTCAAGTACTCACATTTCAGTCCTGGTAGCTGAGCATCTCAAGCAGATGTTTGGCTGCTCCCATGATTTGAGACTGGGGTGGTGATAAACAGTCTGACACGAAATGAGCAGCAGCAAATTCAGTGACACAGTAACATATTATATGTGGGATGAGCAATTTGCTGAAGATTCAGAGCTAGAGTTCTGACACTAGGATATCAATCACATGAGATTTGCATTGAGAGGTGTTTGCTTTCTGACTACAGATAAAAATCTTCTGTGAATAACTTCAGAGAATTGCACGTCAACCTGGTCTGCAACACGAATGTGAGTCAGGAGCTTTTCTGTTATGCTTTGTCATGAAAGGGTAGATGCTAAATTGCATTTAACATGGGTTGGTGTGCACCATATCGAGATAATCTTTATTTATATACACGAAAGTATGTCTAAAATATCAGCTTGGGTGCCTACATCAATAACTACAGTGCTCTTGATACAGAAGGATGAGAAAAAGTTAAAATTGCAGGTTTTTTAAATGTTCCATCTTTGAGACATAACATTTCAAAGACCCAGTTAATCTTAAGGGACCGTAATGTTATTGTCATGTACAGTGCATCATGCTTACTGGACATGGAATCTGAACACACTGAAAAAATCAGTGCTTAGTCTATAGCCCTGTAATAATCTGCTGTCAGCATGCAGATTATTTGGTAGGATGAAATCTAACTGATGCCTGTTGTCATTCAGGGCTGTTTCTGCTAGGAACTGTTCACATATTGTTTTTCCACTCTATGTTGTTGTAACTCATACAAATCTCTTAGCATTTTGAGAAATGCTTTTTATTTATTTGTTTAGCATTCATTGGAATTAATCTCACTGAAGTAGTCAGTGGCACCAGGGATTTCCTAAGATAAAGAACAAATCACTTGCAGGAAAATTTTTACATAAGGTCAAGCCAAAGCCTTAAACGTAGGTACCCCTTACCTACCCATTGGGTGCTTTTTCTGTTTAGGAATTCCATGGATGGGAACTCATATGCTTGTCCATCACAATGTAGTGCATGGGATCAAATCTGATCACTGCACCCATGCTTGCCCTCACAACATCACCTCACGGCATAATTTTTTAACAGTAGATTGTTTTCTCTTTCTTTAACTACAAGAGGTGCTTTGTCAGACAACTTGGTAACTCAGTAGCGCCAGCAGTGTTAGGAAGAGGAGGTGATCTTATTTAGTTATTTCTATTGTGTGACACATGACATTCTTGATTTGATTAAAAGAAATAGAGGTCCAAAATCTCCCTTTGTTTCTGTCTGAAGACCTTTCTAAGATGAAGCAGATGGTGCTTTTAGCAGCAGGTAGCTGTATTTTTATGAGATGCCTACTCCCTAACTGGCTACTGCATTGGGAGCATTCCACAGTTTATTTTTCAAATTAGGTTTCTTTGCCTCTACAAAAGACCACTTATCTGCATTTCTTTCAGTGTCCATTCTTCTCGATTCCTCAAATCTGAACACGAAATATGAAGTATCAATAAATATGCAGCAACAGTGTTCATGAATACTGACTGCTTTTTTATTTCTGGTGGAATACAAGAAAATAACAATCTGACAGTTCAGAGTGAATTTGGAGGGAAGGAAAAAAAAACACAGAAAAGATAAAGTATTACACAGATACGTCAAAGCAGGCTTAAAAGTATAACTCTTGCAAAAATTAGCATTACTGAGATCAATTATTTAATGGCCCAGTTAAAAGAAGTTACTACTTAAGTAACTTTCTAGACAGATCTATGGTTTGTAACTGAATGAGCTTTAAGTGCTGCAATTACTATTTGAAATTTTACATAGTTTTTGTGTTGTTTTTTTTTTTTTTAATGTAATCTGTAGGTAGGCAACAAAGCAATCAGTATAGAACTACAAAATACCCTTCTCTGGAGTAATGGGCTGATTGCTGAGTTCAGCTCAGAAGAAAAGTAGGTTTTCCTTAAGGTTTTTTTTCCACAGGAAAGGAGATAATGAAGGAAAAGAACGTCAGGTGTGGGAGTAAATGGGGGAAAAATATTTTAGTCTCTGAAAAGAAAGCTTTGTGTGTTGGTACTAACCAGCAGATCAAGATGAGATGAATGACCTCATGCACATGACTTTTTTTCCCTCTTAGTTTGTGAAAATCCAAATGAGTAGCAGTGTTTTAAAATTTAGTTTGTTAAACTGAAAGAATATTAAAAGGAATATAAGTAACTGCAGAACTGGGAGTAGGGCTTTCTTTCGCGTGTTGCCTTTTACCTGTCTGCTGTCACTAGAACGTGCTGAAACTGAGAAATAGATACAAAAAACGAAAGTAGTTTGTACTGCTTTTTATAAAAGCTGTTGGAAAGATTGGTCAGTCCTCTTCCTGCAGAGAAATTGCAAGGGATATCATACAGGTGTGGTGGACACTGGATTTGAACACAAAGGCAAATCCGGGTGTATGGCTGTTGATATCCCTGTACAAATCCAATTCAAATATGCTAAAATTTGAGTAGGATGGGTTTTCTTTTTTCTTTTTCTTTTATTCTGGACTATTTGTGCTTAGAGCTGTTCTACATATCTGCAGTTTTAAAAATTTCTTAGAATAACTGATTTTATATCTTGTTGTTTTGTATTTTGTGTCTACGCAAAGGATAAAATATTTGAAGCACTAAGCATTCTTCTTAGACATCCAGCTGTGGAAAACAGAAACTATTATTTTACTAGATTTGCTATAAAGAACAACGTCATCCATGTTGGCCCAAAGATAATGCAAAAGTTATGGTGGAGATATAGATTGAATTGACATAAAACCTAGTAGTTGGTACCCGTTGTTGAATACTGGCAGTTAAAAAGCACTATAAAGTGCAAGGTGTCAGCTGAAGAATACCAGCAAGGCAGCTGTTCAAGAAAAGCGTCTTGTGCAGGAAAGGATGTAAATGGAAAGAATATTATTTTATTTGACATACAATCCTGGAGTACACACAGTGTAAGGCTTTCTGAAAGCCACGGCAATTTGAAGCTCTGCTGTGGAGAAATCTGGGTGAGAAAAATCTATATACAGACCAGGGATACTAGACTGAAAAGTGTATTTACCTTCCACCTACTCTTCCACCTAGCTGAACATGGCAGATTACGAAAGTCAAGAGCACACTGTGACTTACTTAATACAAAGATTTTGGCACCTTTTATTGATCTTTGAGCACATATTTTTTTCTTATTGTCCTGATTACTGTGCATTCTCACACTGGATTAATGAATATGTAACTGTCTTGGATTTTGTCATTTCTGTGCCATCTTGAGAGGACTTTGAACTGATTCCTTGGACACAGGCACTCTTAAATCCTTTTCATATCTTCATGTGAACATACTTTATCTCCTTTTTGTTGTTGTTCTTTTAATCTGTTTTAGAGCTTTGATACACTAAGCATCTTTATCTGCTCTTGTGCACAGGAGGCGGTGGATGAAGGGAGATTTTTTGCGGTGTTCAATTCCACCCACTTCTATTATCTCCTTAAGACCCCCAGGAATATTTAATTTAATTCTCTATTTTATGTATCGTGATCATTATCTTGACTTCACCCCATTAATTACTACTGTACATGTTTATTGCATTTTATAGCCTGAAACAGAAACAGAAAACATTGTGCATCTGCTCACAAATGTACGTGCAATCTAAGTGGAATTATTTTCAGTGGATTAAGAATTAGGTGGATATTTTCCTTTTGAAATAGCTTTACAACAACAACAAAAAAAAAAAAAAAAAGGAAGGAAAAAAGAAAGAAAGAAAAAGAAGTAGCTAGGTCTTATGAAAAAGTTCTAACGTTATTTTCTGGATTAGTTCTGAAGTCCTTTCTTTCCAGTAAATCCCTGGAGGCTGGATAACTAACAGAGCTTTGGATTAGCAGTCTGAAACTAATGACATTAAATCAATTGCTACAAGAATATATTTAGGCTGAACATTAATAATATGGCAGGCTGGGTGGCATAATGATGGAACACTGGCCTGGGACTTGGGGAGGTCTGGACTATGTTCTTGGCTCAGCCTGTAACTTGCTGAGTGACCTTAGGAAAGTCACTTCATCTACTTTTGCCTTATTAAAAAGTTCAATGTGGAAAGCGCTTTGAACTCTCCTGATGTCAACTGTTACATCACTGCCATATATACTATAACCACAGTTGAGCAGAAGGAAAGTGGGGAGTGCCTGTGGTAAAAAAACAAACAAACAGAAACAACCTTATTGAAATGCTGTAGAGTCCTGTCAAATCTCTATTTCAGTAATGATCTTCAAGAAGTCGAAGGAATGTGAAGATGCACGACGGTCTTTTGCATCTTACAAACAGCCCTTTATGCTGCTAAGAGCAGTCTGATATTGATGTGTTATACAAAGATAAAGCTGGAAGGATGTGTCAAATGGGGTGTCACAGGAGTTCATCCTGGTTATTGTAGTAGTTAGCATTTTTGCATTGGAGCGCAAGATAAGACATCAGGAGGGAATATGGAAAATGCTGGTATGTTTTAGGCTATAATTCTATTGGCATGTAACTATGAGAAAGCCGAAAGACTTAATGCCACTTCTATTTTCTTCTGGATCAGAGTAGGAAGGCCAACTATATGTTACTGGTGGCAAAGAGGCAAGATTTGGGGCTGCAGTGGGGGGAAGACTCATCAGACAGAACCGAGCAAAGTTCAGTTTTTGAAATTGGATTGGTCTCTCCTTCATGGGAAACCTGAAGAATGAGGGGAATCAAATGGAACAATTGAAGGTTGCTTTTGAAAACATGCAGAAGATTTCCAGAGCCTGGAGAAGGGCAAATGTAATCCTTATCGTTAAAAAGGTAAAACAAACAAATGAACAAGCAAATCAAACAAACCAACCATCCCAAAACGAAAGAACAGGAGGATCAGAGAAATGAAAGGCCAACTATTCTTCTGAGAAAATAATACTGAAGAAGCAAATATATAATTTGTAAGGAGGATAAGAACTCACAAACTCAACCAAGAAAAATAACCAATTTTAGTTTTAAATCAGCTTTTCTGATTACAAAATCTTTTCTGTTACAAAATTATAGAGTGGCTACAGAAAAAGTAGTCAGTGCTACATACTTGGACTTTATTTAAGTGTAACATGACAGTTTGAGAAGTAAACTGGGAAAAATTTGTCTATAATCAAAGTGCCCTAAGGTTGGTACAAGGCTTTGTGGGAAACCATATTAACAGATTTTATTAATGATTTACTGCCAAACAGTCAGGTAGGATCTTGTGTGCTCTGGTTGTAGCAGTACTCAATATTCTCATCTATAGTTTAGATAATGAAAAAAAGATGCTTATTAAACTGCAGACAGTACCAGCCTAGACAGCTTCAGGCTTGTAGCAAAAAATAAGAAAAAAAAATCTCCAGAACTTTGATAACTTACAAAAGTGGCTTGAAATATAGAGTGGAATTGCATAAGGGCAAATACAAGGCACTAAACTTGTGCAGCTTCAGATCAGATGGGGATCTGCAGGAGGATTTGGGGTCTTAGCATCGGAAGACTGTCAGCTGTTGTGCAAGATGTAAGCATCCAGTGGATGTACAGGAAGAAACAAGCTGGGTGAGTGAAGGAATCCAGGTGGACTCCTGTGTACTTTTTCAGCACTGCCCTTCATGGAGGATGGGGCAGGAGAATAGCCAAAGGAAGTCAATGAGGATGGCTGTACTGGTGAGGAGTTAAGGAGGTGACATTTCATCTGAAGAGAAAAGAAGACAAGGGTGCTATGTGATAATTGCCTTCACATTCACTGGACACTGTAGCAAAGATGGGGAATAATTTTTCTTCATGTCCAAGTGAATGAGACATCAGCTAATGAGCTAAATCTGAAGTAACCGGTTTAAGATAGACGTGAAATTCCTGACAGTACAGGCAGCCCAGGGTGAGAACAGATTCTGTGCTCTCCCCAGGCAATCTCTGCAACTGGCAATGATTAAGAGCAGATGGAACTACTGTCTGTATTGACTGAGCCCTAACGCAAGTGTTCTGCCTGCATCTTGCTGCTTTTTGGGAACGCCAGGCTAGAAGTTGGAATGGTTACCTGGAATAGGTTGGGTTTAAGGCTTTCATTCCAATGTTGCTTTTTAGTTTATTTTTCTGGTGCATGTTCTATCTTCTGTTGCTGCCTCAGTGTAATTTATATACAGCTAGTCTATGATAGTTTCATTAGAAGGGCAATGTAAATAAAAGTGGTGAGAAAAATGTATTAATGTTTGTAAAGTACTTTACGAGCCCCAGCTGAAAGGCAGTATATAAGCACAAACATTATTATGGGAAATCAATGAATAAAGTAATAAACTGAATTGAATAAGAAATGAAACAAAACCCCAAAAAGCGCTATACTCTGCACATAAAACCCATAAACTATATATTACACTTAAATAATACCCCATTTTAGGAGTTTTTTTTTTTTAAATTAATTAGGGCTTTCTCATTTTCCAAAGTTCAAACAATTAATCACGAGCCTATATAATCAAAAGTAAAGTTTATTTCTTATTCCCTATTCATATTGCAATCCTAGCATTTGAGATGATTACGTGCTATATATAAACACATACCTACTATGTAATCATTTAAAGTGCTGGGAGCAGTGTATAGGTAGTTCAAAACGAACATCAAACATCAATAGCATCCCAGAGCACAGCACATTATGAGAGCGGGTTTAATCTGTCCCTGAAATGAATTTGACTTGTTCATTAGTGAGATGAAGAAAACTGATTGCAGTGAACTATTTTCCTTTACATCAAAGAAGGGATAATCTTACCCTGAAGATTTTTTTTTCTTAAAGGAAAAAAATATGTTTGGAAGATTGGCAGTGTTTTTAGAGTCACAACCAATCAATCCTGGATTCTACGGCATTATTTTTATTGATTTTACTTAATCATTTAATTTTAAGATGACCCACTCTGCTTTAAATACATACGATTTTCCTATTTCTTATATGATAATTGCTTCTTTGGTACTAGTCCAGCACTCTTAGTATAGTTAAAAAAAAAGATGCAGAAGCATCAAATGAAGAATTGTTTGAATTGGAAAACTAATGAATATTTCAGGTAAGAGAGCTGAGGGAAAAAGTAAAGGATCATGGCTTAAAAGGAGCAAATTTCTTAATCACTGAGAGTCTGATAGTCAACATTTGCTTGTTCATTAATTGTTAGCAGATAATATGAAAATACATAGTAACAAATTAAAACAACCCTGAACAGCATGTATTTTTCTTTCATAACCAGGTTGTTCCAATTCACACTTTCTCTAACGCTCAAAACAGTTCCGGCAGCAGCAGCACCTTGAGAAGGACATCAGGAGGAAGTCAGAGACGTATGAAGTGCATTAATTAGATGTAATGATGTATTCTACATTTACAGGTCCTTTCATCTAAGGTTTTTGAAGCAATTTATAAACATTGCTGCACTGCAAAAACAGCCATTGCATAAAGCCTTCAGGAGTATTGAAATATTATGATTTGCTGTAATAAGTAGGCATCAAATAGTCCAAGTCGACATAGAAATACCTTAATTTGAATGCATTTAGTAACATCTAGATGCTTTCAATTTGTCCCAGTTTTTTCAAAAAACTATACAGAGCCATATTCTGTTCTCTCATCCAGCTGGGAGCTGTTCTGACAACTTATGTTGATACCATGCTGCTACCATGAGGAGTTGACGTCTGCCTCTAGAGAGCTCTTCTCTGGGCTGAACAAAGCAACAGACCTCAGTGGCTCCCCCCACTCCTCGCCCTTCAGACCCTCCCCGATCTTTGTGGGCTCCTCTTTGCTACGTCATCAGGACATCAGGTACTCCTGTGTCCCCTCCCACTCTCCCCAGTGTTGTCCCACTGCACTGCAGCTGCCAGCCCTGTGTGCCCTGCACGCCTCAAGACAGTGACTTGTGCCTTTAGAGGTGTGGGCTTCCCTGCTGACTTCCCACATCCTTACCTGGTCTGCCTTTGCAGACTGTAGCATCAAATAACCCTTCCAACAGACGTTCTGGTCCAAGACTCCCCCAAACTCAAATATGCCTTGCATTGAACCAGTTACTGTTTCACACTCTCATCCTTAAGAGGGACTTCAGCACTGCTGATTTTGAGGACCAGAAATCATAAGCCTAAAAGGCTTGCGTAAGATTAAATAATTATTATAATAAAAAGTAGCCAAAGAAATGTTACAATGTTTTGCAAACTTTTATTCTGCAGCATAGAAGTCACCCCCTCCTAATTTACTTTTCAATGGATAAATTAGCTTACGCATTCCCAGTGCTTAATTGCGTTTTCATCTTTAAATGATGATTTAAATCATTGCCAACCAGCACCAATCCTTGTGGAGTGCTGATGAAGCTGCACAAGCTAAGGTATCCATGCTTGTAGTTAGCTTTCTCTGAAGAAAACTAAATTAAAAATAAATAAATAAATCTCACAACAATAATAGTAATCACATCTTCAAAAGAGTCTGATTTACCAAATCCACTGCAAAGCTGGGAGCAATCTTTTCATTTGACAAGATCCTGCTGACAGAGGCAGATCAGACATTTTGACTCAGTGCATATTCGGAAATACTGCAGCACAGAGGACTTTGTGTCTATATGTGTTTGCAGGCAAGTGTTGGTTAACAGCTTGAGATAAATGCTTGTCTTCCGTTTCTCTCTCTCTTTCTACCTCAGTGCTCAAATGTAAGATGGAAGTCTGCTAAACAGGATGTCCACCAAATTTTTACTGCTAAAAAGTTGAGGTCCCAGTATGAAATACAGAGACTATAAGATGTTCAAAATACCTCAGGAAAAGAATGAATGAACAATTTGAAAAAAAAGAGAGAAAAGCACTGTACTCCAACAACAGCATCTTAAATGCAAAACATTGTTGTACAGAGCTTTATTATGAAGTGATAAATCAGCACCCCGAGGCTTCATTAATGTCAGTGGAACCAGACTGATTTATGCCAGCTGAGTCAATGGCTGCATTTATATGTCTGCATAAGTCAAAATCATATCTGGAAAAATAGAGGATTCTAGGAATATATCCCAGAGGAGAAGGCATAATATATATACTCACTTATACTTCTGCTAATAAATGAATATACACAAGACTGAAATGCGGAGAGACCGAACACGAAGCTTGGGAATGTAGGCTCTTTCATTACAAAACATAGGAAAATTGTCCTTGGTGGAGAGAAGATTGGACAAAACATTTCACTTCTTTCTGTGTTTTTACTTCTTAGGTGATGCTTAGCAGGGATCTGTGTGCCTTTTTACAGGACTCTGAGTGACACAACTGTCCTGAGGTGGACTTCTGCCCTCCTGTATGGGAAGAAACAGGTACAGTTGAAGCGTAGTGACACTTCGAGGCTCTGTTTCTTGAGATAGTAAAGAAATACGGGCTGGATCATTGCTTTTTTGGTTAAAATTTCTTCAAAGTATCATAATTTGTCAGTAAGAGAATTCAACAAACTGTGGGAACACAGTTGGCTTGTCAGCTGATGATGGAGGCAGGAAGAAGAGTGCACGCTGCCTGTGGAAGGTTCCCAAATGTCCGGGTTCCTTAAAGTGAAATACAGTTACTATACCGACTCGTTGGCAGTACTTGGTGTTTGGCTCTGATGTAGAGTACAGCTTCTCAGAACTGATGGTTTTATGGGCTCAAACAGCTCACTGGGATGCAATTTGGCTGGTTGAACAGCTCTTGGCTCAGCAGTTTACTGTGTTACATCATGCTTGTACCCAACTCTTGCTTTTTTGGCATTTAGCTGCAGTTTCTGCCCTCTCTCTGATAAAGAATAAGAGGAAATTGTGAAGATTTAAGTGGTAATGAATCACCATCATTGTCTGAAAGCTTGGAAACTGCTGACCACTGCTTCAAATAGCACAGTCTATTCAGGAGAGTGACTGGTTGATAGATACCTCTCAATTTAGGCAGAGGACCGGACTCAGGCTCTCATTTGTCCTGAGTGGACATGACCTATTCGTTGATAAGGAAGAAATGTGAGAGAAGAGCTTTTGGACCTCTGCAGTTTCTGTTTTGTATGTGAATATTTTATCCTGGCTCTGATGTGGATTTTGGCTAAACAATTTGTAAGTGAGCATAGCATCAATCTATCTAGCTCTGTTTTAATTGTAACGGGAAAAGATTTAGACATCTTTGGGACAATCTACGTAGAGAATACAACCAAAATGGATTGAATATGACGTTGTTAATATCTTCATGAAAACCTAATCTGAGTTCCACAGTGAAAAACTGGGGAATCCACTGGTTGCAGAATTATAGAGTAGTAGGGACTGTAAGGGACCCCTGGAGATCTCCTAGTCCAACTAAGAGGCTATGCATCTGCACATTACTTTTGACTCACACAGTGTTCAAGCTCAAAAAGCAGAGACCATGCTTAGTGTTTATCAACTCCTAGTCAGTCACGGCATCACCAGTTTGAGGAAGGACCATTTTACAGTTATACCACAGAAGTTTTTATTAAGAATCAAACTTCCCTGCCAATATATTTTGTCTGGTGCTTGCTTTAATTCTCAACAGTGTAAAATAGCGTTCTTATATGAAGATGGTTGGATGAGACTTACAGTGAACCACAGTGCTGAAGCAGTCTTGAAAAAAAATTCTTTTGTAGTTCCTTGTTCCTTTGTAAGGTTACCAGAACTCTCTTGAGTTCCTTTCAGATACGCACATCCTCTGTCAGCACTCTACATCTCCAGCATTCCTCCAGACTCCTGCAACCTTCCCGTTGGCCCACATCCTCACGCAGTCTTCGCAGTAAGGGGAAGAGAGCTGTAGAGAGCAGAATAACCATGGTTACTCCTACGTCAAGTCAGTCTTGAAAAGTAGTGTCATCCACAGGCTTGAGAGAAGCTCAACCTTGCAGTTCATTCTTCAGGCTCCTTCCCTACAAATGCAGTGGGAGAGATGTCGTTAGGGTGCCAATGAGTAGCATGCATCTGAAAGGTGATCATGTACCTCTTCATTTTGGAATCCACTTTAGAGAAATGAATGCTCTTTTTTTTTTCTTTCAGTTCAGAGCATTTGCCAGTAGATGGTGTTAGAAATTTCTCCAGTCACAGTGGCACCAAATGGTGCTGACATCTGAAAAAAAGCAATGTTTTATGACAGTAGCAAGAATTACTTCTCCTTGTGAATCTATATTCTGTCATAGAGCTTACAATTGCACTTGCTGAAATGCTGTCATTTTCATTTAAACTAAAGGTCCTCTGCAGCAGGCAGCTCCACAAAGGGTCTCACCTCGTCAAAAGCCATTTCATAGGAGTGTGAGATTAGCAAAGCAGCAGCTGAAACAAAAGCTACCTGTTAAATACACCGAAGGTCAGCTACAGGAGGATGATGCTGGATGCTTCAAAAACAAGACCTCAAGGTACCCAGCATAGATGCAAATTATTATTAGGAGTGACTGCAGCCCCAGTTTTCCTAAACCTCAGCTCTAGTGTCTCAGTCTGTCTTCCCATTCCCCCTGTATGACAGACAGAGCTGCCGGGCTCTCCAGCTATTTAGAAGATTTTCAAACATTAGTTCTTCATGAAAACCTAAAAATGGAATACCTGCAGGTAGCAAGCTTGGTTTTTCAGGTTGTATAGCATTCAGGAACTTTCTCTTGTACCTGGGATTACTGGATGATCAGCACTAAATCAATCTTCTGATTTAAGTTTTTGACAGGATGAACATTGACTTTACACAACTTTAATGGAAGCAAGATTAAGCAGCAAAATTGACCCAGTTTGACCCAGGGAATGAACTGAAGTTTAAAATGACTCGGTCCCCAAAAGTTTTATCATGGAATTTCTCTTTGTTTTTGTTACTGTATTTGAGAGAAATATAGCATGCATAGAAGACTAGTAGCTATTTTGGTCAGTAATGCTTGAAAAAAAACCCATCTACTTTCACAGTTTTATGAGAAATGGTATACTGAGAAACTGCATTTGTATTCTGTCTTCTTAGGTAAGGCTGCAATATGCAGAATTTGTATGATTAATTCATGTAGTCCAAAGGTTGTAAGGAATCCAGAAAACCATTTTAAAATGTGTGTAAGTCAGATTTGAAGATGAAACATCCAGATTCTTTCTACTGCTGTGTAAGTTCTTTTCAGTTCCTTCTTGAGTGAGCCAGTAATCTTTTTTTCTCTTTGGTAAGGCTACTTTTTCAGAGTAACCCAGTATATGAAAAAGTGCTTTAAAAGGTCTGTTCTGAATTTGTTTTTTAATTAATTAACAAGTAAATGCTTTTCTGGTTGTGGTGAATATGGGCAACTTGAGTTAACGTCATTTACTGTCTTAAAAAAATGTAAAGACTTGAGTTATATCACGATCTTTCTCCTCAGATAATTTTAAGATGACGTAGTCTCAACCTCTGTGGTTTCTCCTCATTTTTACATGTTTTCAACATGAGATTCAGGTTTATTAACAGCTGCATCACTTTACAGTGCTACAGGATGCTATTAGACAACCAGGCTGGGAGATCAAAAGTCAGCACGCAGGTTTCAATTTCCTTACCCTTAGTAACAGGGCTGCAGATACCAAGGAGATGGACTTCCCTCATTTTTTCAGTATCTAATACTTTAATACTTGGCACTTAATCTTTATTCCAGACACCAGTAAAGCAGATGAGCAAAATTACTGTGAAGTCTTTTCATGCAGGAATTATCTTCCCTCCTTCACGTCTGCAGTCTATCATACATCAATGTGTGGTCATAAGGTACAAAACAACAGTTTTCTACCTGAAAGAAAATAAAATTTTGGCTTGGTTCAGAGCAAGGCTCCAGGATAACTCCTCAGATGTAGGCTACAGGCATTCCATCTCTGTCAGGACTTTGCTTTGCCTTCTCCACATGTCCAGAGAGGTGTTATGTGGCAGGAAAGTGTTTGGAATGAGGGGCTGGGCGCCTACCACCTTCGGTGACATTGGGCCTCTTGGGGCAAAGGACTGATCAGCAAGCATAGCATCCAGTTCTCTCACCTGGCAACGAAGCTCAGGGAGCACCAGCTCCATTTATGCTGCTGAATGCATTTAGCTATTCATTAGTTTTTCAATTACTACAGATGAGCACATGAGCTCTTCTTCCTCCTCGTTCTTTCATCCTCCTTGTCCCAGAATGGCTTTTAGCTACAATGACTGGAACTCAGACAAGCAGTTTCACATCTTTTCTTGCAGGAGAAGAGAATGAAGATTTATAGTGTGAGCTACCAAATGATGAACGAGGGGGAAGTGATTCCTCCTCCTGCTATTTGGGGAAATCTAATCTCGCATTTTAGACTTGGAGAACAGTCTTTTTTTTTCCAGATCAAATAAAATATTTTGTGTAGGAATGACCTTTTTGTTTAAGCAAGGAAAGTGGAAGAAATGTATTTGTTTCAGACTGAACTGATTTAGATTTTGGTTCAGTTTTTGATCTAACATCATGGTACCGAAGATAAAATACTGAGCAGTGCAGTGAAGAAGGTTATGCTGTAGTTACCATTCATGGCCAATATATTTTCAGCTGGTAACAAATACAAAGCAAAATGATATAGTGGGAATGCATAACTATGCTTGTAAAATAATTTACGCTTCTCCTTTTTTACTGACTACTGCCTTCTCTCACACAAAATCACAGAATATCCCAGGCTGGAAGGGACCCACGAGAATCACCGAGTCCAACTCTGGATCTGCACAGGACCACCCAAAATCTATGTCTCAGAGCAATGTCCAAATGTTCTCTAAGCTCCAGCAGCTCAAGGCCGTGCTCAGTGCCCTCTGGGGCAGAGCCTTTACCCCAAACCAACCTGACACACTCCCTTGATGCAGCTCCATGCCATTCCCTCAGGACCTGTCACTGTTACCAGAGAGCAGAGACCAGTGCTACCCCTCCACTCCCTGTGAGCAGCTGTGGGACACCATGAGAGAGCTCTTCTCTGGGCTGAACAAAGCAAGGTGTCACTGACTCGCGTCTTGTGGCTGCTGACCCAAGAAGCAACGTATCCAGAGCTCTCTCTCTCTCTCCCTTCCACCTTTCTGGAGGAGGATGGATCCTCCTCCACCAAAGAAGCTTAAGCTTCAGGGGAGCAGCAGAGAGCCTAAAGAAATGGAAAATGATCCTCCTAAAGATGACGTCAAGCCCATGGAGGTGGATCTGCCTCTGGAGGCAGAGCCAATGGAGGTGGATCCACCTCCATCAGGCCTGGGCAAATGCTGTAACACCATGCTTGTCTGGAGATGTCGTCTCATCTGTTGGCGACGCAGCAGGGGCTCTCGATTTCCATCTTGGCGTTGAAATGTCATCATCTGCCAGAGAGCCCCTGCGACGGCTGCTGCTCCCCACCCCCTTCCTTTTCCATTCTCCATCTTTCCATAAGACCTCTTCTCCCCTCTTCCTTCCCACGCTCTGAGGAAAAGGAAGGACTTGGACTGGTGTCCACTGAGCTGTGCTGGGACAGCAAGGAGGAGTCCAACAGAAAGCCTCAAGATCCCTGCAGCCTCCAGGTAAGCCCTAAGAGGGCGAGGCTGGGACTGGTGTCCATTAAGCAGCTGTGCTGGGACAATAGGAGTCCAGCGGATAACTCTGAGCTCCGAGGTGAGCCCCGAGGAAGAGGGCAGGACAGGGACTGGCGTCCACTGAGCTGCTGTGGCTGGGACAAAAGAGGAGTCCAGCAGATGGCCCTGAGCTCCTGGCAGCCTCAAGAAAAGCCCAGAGGAAGAGGGTACGACTGAGAATAGTGTCCACTATGTTGTGCTGCCAAATGATGAAGAGCATCACATCACCCCCTTAAATCTTTACAGAAAAGAGCAATGACCCAAAGAAAGAACGCCTTCAGACGCAAACACAGCAGAGGCCCAAGCCTCCCAAGCCTTCTGACTCTGATACCACCGTGATTACTGAGCTTTCCGAAGGTTTCACGTTTCTTGACATATTCCACGTGCCTTTCACTCCCAAAAGAGGTGAAAATAATCTGCTATGATTCTTGCCAGACCAAAATTGCACAAACGCTTGCTCAAATTAAGGCCAGTTCCTCATTAACAGGACAATTAACCCTTCTCATTACCCAAATCATCAGCATGGATTATGAAAAGAAGGCATGAGAAGGAGTTGGGATTACATCTTACAGGTAAGAAGAAAAATAGGGTATCCATGAGTACAATACCTGTATCTGTAACTATTAGGATAGAAGCCATATAAAAAAAGAATCTTCATCTCCAGTTTCTATTTTTGAATTAACTGTAGATGCAATTACAGGAGCTTTTCCAATCATCCTTCACTTTGTCTTGCTTCCACTCAAGTTCACCGTCCTAAAAGGTCTTGCTTGTTAAGCAACAAAAACTATGTTGTTTCAGCTGCTATGTGACGAGTCACACTGAGTGATACTGATCTTTAGAAATGATAGGAATCCTTAATTCCAGCTGAGCTCATGGCTGCTATGGAAAATCAGACCCTGTACGTGCTTACAAGTAAAATACAGTCTTTTCCTACACTGAGGAACTTGCTTTTTCTCAAGCGTTGGTGTACATTTGATGATTCAGGTCAGTGCAACCTCTCCTACATCTTTCCTACTTAAAAGAAGCCCTTTAGAACAGCAGGCTTTTTTTTCCTGGAAAAGTAACTATCTTTGTTCCACACGTTTCCACAGCCAACACTGCTGCAAAAATTGTTCATAGTTCAGTGGGAAGCCATTTAAAAGTCAGTCCTGGCTCTTCAGATGCTATAAACATTCATTTTGATCAGTTAAAAAACCTGGTTGCTTTTAGTAAAAGCACAAGCAGGGATGATTTTGTTTTGATTGTTTAACGCTGTTGATGTTGCAAATAGGTATGTCAGCATTTGAAAGATGGTCCTAAGGCACCCGATTTTTTAATAGCAAACAGAATTCTCATTAACAGGCAATTTTAAAAAGCAATAACATTCATTTTTTGGACTATTAAGCATATAGAGTGTTTATATTTCCAGCAAAGAATGAACTAATGGAAAATAAAATTCTGTCATGCACTAGTGCCACAACATTGCAACATAATGTATGTGAGGCTGATTACATTTCAGCCTTTCAGCGGGCTTATACATGATCAAAGTTTCTGGAGTGAGAACTATGTAACTTAAATGACTGAAAACAATTCTAGTGTTTAAATTAGTCTTTTCCTTTCAAATAAAAGCTCGCTTCTTGTTAATGATGTGTTAAACTAAAAAACAACTGTCAGTATATGTACTTTACTAGTGACAGGCAGATATGTACAGCATCATATCCATTTGATAGACAGTCTATGCAGGCACATGGTACTGCTAGAGTTTACTGTATCTGCCTAGAAATACCTGCCCTTTCTGGCGCTTAAGTAACAGAACTGTGCCAGTTCACAGAAAGGCAAAATAAGATTTTTTAAGGTGTATTTCTGTGCAGGTGTAGAAGAACTACCCAAGCCCCTTTAGGAGGCTGCACTACCAGCAAAAGTGGGGATCCACTCTTCTGCAGGGACTTGACCTTCCATCCTCACCTTCCGCTACCTGTAAGTTCTCTGGAAGTGTGATAATTCACTTTGGAAAGCCCAGGATGTGACATGGCTGTCCATCATGGCCAGCATATCTTGGACTGTCAGGCATGCTTCCCATGGGACTCCGTCAGTTGGAATCATCAAATCATAGAATCCTAGAATGGCCCGGGTTGAAAAGAACCACAATGATCATCTGGTTCCAACCCCCTGCTGTGTGCAGGTCGACAACCAGCAGCCCAGGCTGCCCAGAGCCACATCCAGCCTGGCCTTGAACGCCTCCAGGGATGGGGCAAATCTCATTCTCTTGCTTTTCTTGGAAGTGAGGATCAAAATCTAATAACTTGCTGGTGCTTAACGCCGGTTAATGCTCTGAACAAAAACAGGGCTGCTTCACAAGGGTCAGAAATGTTCTTTTCCCTACATAGACCATCAGTATGACAGTGTTCAGATAGTCTCTGTTCCACCATGCTGCAGCACAACCAGCTGATGTGGCCTGGGACAGATACAGCATCGAGCTGCAGAATTACGCTGTTTGCGGCGTAATTAACAGGCCAATCACATACGGAAAGAATGTAAATACCTTTCTTGAAGAGACAACACTGTTCTCATGAAAATTTCAAAAACAGAATCAATGGAGGTGGTAGAAACACAAAAAAAAATAGCATCCTTTCTCTCCTCTTTTCCTTTCCTTTTTTTTCCCCTCCAATTTCATCCACCATTTTGATGGAATAAAGTTCCATAAGGATTACAGTCATAATATCAATTAGTCTGGTTGTCAGATTCTTTTCTTTTTTGAGCAAGTTAATTTTAATGGTACCTCCCATATTAAAAACAACAACAACAACAACAACAACAACAAAAACCAAACCAAAACAAAACAAAAACATGGTCTACATTGTTACCCTAAAAAGATAGGATTTGCACAACTCTTTCCCCTTGTATTTTCCTGGCTTCCAGATCTCTTTCTTTGAAAATCATTACGGAAAGCGTTGAACTGGCAACTTCTGACACTGATATGTTGCAAAACGCCTCCACAGCATAGTCAGGCTCTGCGTAACCTTCCAAGGTATTGATATGCATCAGCTAGAAACAGTAAACTTTGTCGTATTCTTGTGTTTTCCTAGTGAGACTGCCTCGAGGCAACTTACAGCACTGCTGTGAACATGTGAAATCCTTCTTCCACTGAAAAGTCAGCTTGCCACAGGATCTAATGGAGCCAAGACGGTAGATTTATTCAGAGGTAGATATGGCTTAAATAACCATTGGTGTAAAAATCAGCGAGTCAACAAACGTGTGGTGTGTTTACAAAACAGAATTAGATACAGAAATTAATGCCCCTATTTTTAAAATGCATGAGAATTGTCCCTCACTATTGAACAGCAACATAAAATATACATATGAGGAAGCTCCCAAACCTGAATTAACATCAATCACCTCACCAGCCTTTGCAACAACGTACATTTATTGCTGCATTTAAAATTGTTCTCTTTTCTTTTTTCTGAAGGCCTCCAAAATCCTGATTATGCTGTTCAATGAGTATCCATGTAAATTAAATAACGTTACTAGCCCAAGACAGGCAGCAGCATTGAAAAGCCTTTTTCTTTTCCCAGTTAATCTTCAGGTAAGCATGTGGTTAAAACTTACTTTGTGTTCCTCTAAGAATTTCTTGTTAGTGAACTGATGAAACTCTTGTTTGGTTCATGTCTAATTAAAGTAGTGCTAGTTTTAGGTCACCGATTGTTTAGAAATTGGTAACGATGAAGAAGAATGCAGTAGTCTCTCCTTCTATCTACCAGTTGTACTATTGGTGTTTTTTTGTTGTTGTTGTTTTAGGTATTCATCTGGGTCCACAGATCTGCCTGAAAAGTGTAGCAAGACCAGAACTCTTATTTGGGGGACTAACATCAGGAAAATACATTTTAGGAAAGATTTGTGATTGAACTGCTACAAAAATTTGTTCCTACTCCTATTAATACTAAATCACTCTCTGGAACTGTTCAACGACCCTAACTGCATTAACAGTGACTTCTGTTTTTATGCAAATTGGAAAGAACAAAACCCTAACAACTGAGGAGGCATAAATCCACCTCCCCCACACTCTGGGTCTGCACCTAATCATTATTATTATTTACCATATGAAAAGGATGGAAAGAAACCAGACTTAGGTTTCCTTTTAGGTGTAGATTTTATGAAGAAATACCAGCTCCTATAAAACTTTGTCATAGATGCCCACGAACTCAGGAACTCAAGAGACGCCTCTGTTTGAGTTATGCTGATTTTCTTGACCAAACTGAAACAAAACATTGCTCCCCAACCCTGCAGTAGAAACTAGCTCAAGTCTGCCCTCTGCGTTCCATTTTCTCATTTTCATGCCTTGCGTTTGAATGCCTCTCTGCTAAAGCATCTGTCACTTTCCTCTGGTCATCAGCATTTTTAGCTGTAAAAAAAAGCGAAAGAAAATTCTTAGGTACTTTACAGATTCCAGACATTCACTAGGAATGATGCATTCAGTGGTAGAACATTTCCCTTCCATATTCTTGTCTCCCTGAGCTGCTGTTCAGCACACTATGACCATTACATGGCCTTATATTTCCCAGAGTTTACCAGAAATTTGACAGATTGAACGGTCTCATGTTTTTATGGTAAGGAAAGGTATTTTAAATATCACAACTGAAAAAGCTGCACCGGAAACCTGTTACCTTATGCATGTTCCAGTTGACCTGTTCTAATTCCCAACACAGTTGCAATTATTTTAGGAGAGAAAACATCACACGCATCTAATTATTTGGATCATTTTTTGCTTTGGACAGATGGCAACAATCTTACATAAGCACTATCACAAAGCATTAGGGCAGTCTGGTTTTTTGACCCATATCTGATCATTTTGCAGCTCACGCAACTGTGCTTCCAGCGGTAGATTCCCCCATGCAAAGTTCCCAAATGTGGTAAATAAAGCCATCTGTTGTGGAAGCCGGGTTTTAAAATTATATGCCCCGTTAGCCACCGTTCTGCATATTCATGTCTTATACATAAGTATGCCTTTCTAAAAGGAGTTTTGTTCACCTCATTTTGCATATTTGTGGGCCAGCTCACAGATATCTTTATTCTTATATTAACTTGAGTCAGAGTGACTTCAGTCTTTATGCTTTTCATTGCCTTCTTCCTGCTTCCTACATTCTGTTCCTCTCAATCATAATCACAAATGAAGGTAAGACCTTCAAAAAGTTTATTTAATGGAACTGGCATTCATTCCACATCTCCATAAATATATGAATGTGACATACATAAATAACAACAAAAACATCTCATATGAAAGGGATCTCATCATCCTTTAGACCAACTCAAATATCCTCTTCTCTGTAAAAATGCATGTGAAGCACTCGAAGTAAGGGGGAATTTCTAAGGTAAAACATACCTTAATGTTTGTTAAGTCAGCAAGTGTTTAAACAGCTATTTCCAGAACTGTTCCTATTCTTCTGCTTTCATCACTCTCTTTAGTCACTAGAAGTACTAGTTCTGGTTAGGAAGGAGGGCAACAAGTATGAGTTTATGGTGCAAATTAGCATTTCAACTACTCATCAGTCATACGGTCCGTAAAGGTTATTCTTAAAGTTTTAATACTGCTCCTCTTTTCACCCATATGAAGATACAGCACATCAGACACTCATCTCTTGTGAAGGAATTTGGAGCACCACCTGGCATTATGCCAGCCAAGATTCTTCTCAGCCGGTTTACGTTTTAGCTAACTTGTAGATAAAGGGTTAGTTAGTTAGTTAGTTGGTTAGTTGAAGTTTGGTATGGTTTTTCATGCTTAATTTTTGGAAAAAGAATGCAGTATTTTCTATCCCAGAGTCTTGCTCTGTTAGCCTAGTCAAAGTATTCTTGGTTTTTGGTGACCTAGGGGTTATGAATTCCACCAGTCATATCACTTGCAAACATGAAGTGAAAGCGGTGGAACGGTAACGTGGGTAAACATACATGCACTTCAATTATGTCTGTATTTTGCCAATTTAAAAGAAAATAGCAGACCACTTATTACAAACTGTAGTTTTCAGCATCCCGTTACGACCGCTCTCATCATTTGCTTTGATGACTTTAAAATATCAAGATCTGTAGAGACGGAGTAGCCCTACAGATTATTTGGGCTGTCTTTTAGTAAAGCATCTGCTTCTGTGTTTACCCCTAATTCCTGTGTTTGAAGAATCAAACACCCTAATTGAGGCTCTGGAAAGCCTAATTGATGGGTTTTTTTTAATAGCTGTTATTCTCATAAGGCACATCATCCAGGAACAGTCAGAAGATAAAGAGCTGAATACTCCACAGTTTATTGGAGCTTGTTTTGAAGGTCTTGTGAAAAATCTGTGCTTGCCATCTACGGTTTCTTTAAACCTTTCTTTTCTATCATATTTGTTAATGAAAATACAGTTTTATGGAGAAAATTAGAAACTCGAATACCTACAGGAAATACTGAAGAGACGGACTGGAAGAAATCTGAGGAAAGTCTTAGTTATTTCTGAATCTCAGAAGTGCCAAGAACTAAACAAGAACTTTACTTTTGAATCATGAACCAAGTAAGCAATTTTAAAGTTTTTGGTCACTTGAATTAAAAAGATATAAACTGGTATCTTTCATGTAGAATATTTTATAGAGCAGCTATGCTCACTGACTTCTAACTAGATGATTATTTGACAAGGAAAAACATTTTTTGTTATATTCTGAAAAGTAGTCCAAAGTCTCATTTCAGAGAGGGTAGATGAAAAAAAAAATCAGTGCCTTTATAGAAAATGCAACCAAATATTCTGATTACGTAGGCATAACAAAGCATTTGAAATGCAGACATAGAATAATGGCAAAATCATTTTCCAGATCCATTTCAAAGTTATTTTTCTTATTCTTTTTCTATGCAATCTTGCTTTTTTTCCTAAAGGCTTAATCCTGCTACTTTTACAATGGTACATTACCCACAAGATCAAATGAGATCCTGAGGGAAGTATTCAAAGAGAAGGAAAATGGGCATGTTTATAATTCTTCCCGTTTGGCAATTAACTCAAATGCCTAAATTAAAAGAATAGCTTCCCTCGGTTTACCAGATGATTAATAGAGAACATTCCAGTAGGCAATCTGAAATGCTAACCTAAGTTCTTGCTATTAGTATTCTTTTGGAACTCCTGCATATTTTCCCTTGGACTGAGAAACGAGCTTACTTTACATTATTTAAACTTAAGTGATGTTAATAGCCCTGAAAAGCATTGGTGGTCTTCTGTACAAATACATGCCAACTGATAACAAACAGAAGACCATTATGCCATAAGGACAGCCAATCTAGAACTGCTCAGAATTTCCTTTGCAGGGTCTTGGCAATAAACTAGTTCTAAGTGGATAAAACTAAATCCAATTATTTCTAAGAATGCAGTCTTACAAAAAATGTACACTGAAAGTCTACATAATGAATATTTTCTCATTAATTACCACGGTCTTCATTCTGCGTTGTTCTTGTTTGTTTGTTTTTAATATAATTTTTGTACCAGTTTTTATTAATGAGTAATCTACCCTGTGCAGGAGAGACTGCAGGAGTCTCATTTTCACAGAGCTGAGATGGTGTACGTTTAGTTAGATTGTCTGTACACTTGCATCAGGACACCAGTTACTCAGGCTTTCACCTCTGTATGTATTCAAGATATTTCTTTTCATTTTTCCTTTCCCTTGTTCTCCTTTTCCCCTGCAGCAGGCTGCGGCGTTCGTCTGAACTTCTGCTTCATGGTAAATATGCTGCAAAAATGGCACAGTGACACAGAAAACAAAATGAATAAATCATTAAGATTTACAAGAGTGAACTCACAGAAAACCAGCTTCGATCTCTGTTAAACCAGTTTTCTAAATACTGGATACATAATCATAAAGCAAATGGAATAGCAGTAGATTAGTAAGTTAACTATTTAGTTTTCCCAGGAGGAGAGTAATCAACTTTTTGTTGCTTCTTTATATATTTTCTACCACACTGCAGTCATGGTCAAAGATCTAGAATTCCTAGCTGAAACCGCAAGCAAATAATAATTAGCTTCCAGGTGAATGCTAAGCAGTTTGTCCAATTGCTTGCAGCTGGGCACACTCTGGTTGGTGGAAACTGTAGAACAGCAAACAGGCCGACACGTTTGAAAGAAAGGTTATCTGTCCGAGCTTTTTCACGTCTCCATTAGTTTTCTGTTTTCTTGGCAAGGTGCTGAAAGCTTCCAAAATGTTTTGAAGGTCCATCGTTTTACAATCACTGTTTTTACTTTGGATAGGTACGTGAAAATCTTGGAAAACTTAGTGGAAGTATTTAAAAAAATAATCATGTGACATTAAACATTCAACCAGACAGAGCCAACTCTTGTCTACAAAACTGCTGGACATTCACAGACGTTTATTTCAGATGAGCAGGACTCTGTTATTTCCAGCATCACTGTGTTTTTGTCTTTGGAATTTCCTAACATTTTAAAAACCCCTCTGTTTCTCACTTGAGTCACAACTTGCAGGCTTCTTGTCTCTCACCCCTCAGGCAAGACCTACTTTTGCATAATTTACACACTCTTGCAATTCAGAAGCTTTCTAGATGATATCCCACCATGTTGTTTAGCTCTTTTGTTGTAAACATAGCTTGTTCCTATTAAATGCAAAGGTCAACAGAAGCTGATAGCAATGAATGATCATCACTAACTCACTTAGGAAAATGTGTTCCACAAAAACAGTTGTCATTACAAAAAAAGAAGCAAAATAACTGTTATGGATGTTAAGAATAAGAATACAGACAAGGGAGGGATGAAGAATTAGAGAAATAAATAATAAAAAAAAGTAAGCAAAATGTTTCTTTGTGTAACCATGATCCTCTTGATTGACTGACACGAAAGCCATGGCTCTACTGCATCCTGTTGCCTCTTACAAATATTTCACTTCATATTTGTATATTTAAAAGACCCAGAGCTGAAACACAGAAAAATACTAAAGCTAAAATTAGCTGTAAAGATAACATAGCAGAATGTGTAGGTTTAAATAACTGTCAGCATAACTTCTGATTTCCTTTTATTCTATGTGCCATCACTTGACCTGATTTTATGTGTAATGCTTAATAAAATGCAAAAAAAAAAAAAAAAAAAAAAAAAGCCAAAAAAAAAAAAAATATGTCTATGTTTTATGTGAAAAAAAACACGAAACTTTGCTTAAGGTTTGCATTTAGTACAGTAATATGTATTCTGTCCTCCTACTAGATGGATCTGTTCTGTTCTTTCTCCCATATGTATTTGTATCTGCCACAGTGGGAGGCAGCCAGTTTAAAAATGGACAAGAAAGCCTTGGACTTAATTCTGATCTCATTTACGTTGCTCAATAATGGAGTTAGCAGCATTCCATACTGAAAATCCACGATCCACGTCAATTGTCATTTTGAACCCCTTCCCCCACGTAGTGAGAATGCTAATCACGACCTAAAGCAGTGATTGAGCACCTGGTGGGAAGGCAGGGCCAACGCAGGGGAGCTCAGGTGCAGGCAATGAATCTGATTGACCAGAAGGGTCAGAATCCACCCCTTCCCAGCCCTCATTTAAGGGTTGGCAGTTGGGGCAGGAGGTTCTTTTTGGAGATCTTTGCGTACCTGTGGTATTTTGGAGGTAAGCAGCTTTTTCCTTTGTTTCCGTGTCTACAGCTGTAGTATTTGAGTATATTCCTTCTTCTTGTAGCGCAGGAGTTGGTTATTATGCTGTTGTTGTTGTTGCACTTTCAATTGCATTACAGTATTACACCCCAATGAAGTTTTATTTTATTTGGATAGTTGCTATGCATGTTACAGTACAATTTCTATGCACACTGGTACTGTTAGAGGCAAAGCTCCTTGAACAGCTTGAGATGCCTGCAAATATTTGATATATTTGAAAAAGATTGTCTTCTGTGCATGTTGCGGGAAGTAAGCGATTCATCTTGTAAGTCCTTTCAAAAAAAAAAAACCTGATTTTTCTGTCTTAACTGTCTTAATCCTTTTTGATGTCTAAGTCTACTGATACTTATTAATGCTGAGTGTTACCTTTATACCTAAGACCGTTACGAAAATTTCCTATGTTGGTCTTATTTCTTATGCATATGAATACCTTGTTCTATTTCTCGGTTTTCAGAGGACTTTTCAGAGGTCTTCACTGAACCTTCCATGAAGGTTTTGTCCAATTTCAGCATTGTTATTTTTAATGGAACCCTGTTAAATCCTCAGAACCCTCAAAATTGTAGGAAAAAAGCGGGCTGGCTTCTTTGGTTCCTTGTTGGTTGTTTTTAACAGCACGCTGTTGTTGTCTTGTGCTGTTTGCCTAATTGCATTTAGTTTCTCAATAATCAATTACACTGACATTTGGCAGTGCTGATGAAGAATGCATGATACAGTAGTAAATCATTTCCCTTAATTGTAACTGGAATATTGTCTAAAAACTAGCAAAATCAGGAAAGAGTAGTCAAAAGGAGAAACTGGTTAACTGAATGACATAGAAAAGCACAAACAATTAAGTTTGTAGACTCCTCATTAAAAATGAGAGAAGCATGGCAGGCTAGTTGTTTCCTAGCAAAACGTGGGTTTTGCCAGCAGCAGGCTGGCAGGAATAGGAGCATTTGAAATGAGATTATTTCTCAATTGAAAGGTGATTTTTTTTCTTAATAGTGACCTTGATGCTTGCTGTGAAGTTAAAGAAGAGCACGTAGCAGATAATGATACCTGATAGCAGCCACAACTTTCTTGCTCAAAAACTGTTAACTAAGCACACGGTATTTGCAGCTCAGAAAAGTGCAGCTTTCCATACAAATTCTAATCTGTGGGCGACTCACTGTATTGAAACTCATAGAAATGCTTACTCACTGCAGAAATGTTCAGTGCCCAAATGAGATGCTTTTCAAGAGGCAGTACAACTTAGCAAAATCACTATATGTGCATGCTTTCGAGTTGGCTTTAGACGAGACTTGCAATAATATCCATGTGGTCAGACCTCAACCATTAAAAAAATGGTATGAGTACTATGTTTAAGTTGAGGGACTCTGTCACAGGTTTCAGTGCTGAGCCTCCTCTTGCAGAAGCTGTGCCTTCAGGGAGGTGTTGGTAAAGCAAATGAGAGGAGTGAGTTATTTTCCACAGTTTCTGAGCGGAGCCAGGGCCACACGTGAGCACAGCGAATGTTCTGGAGGAACAAAAGCGAGAAGCAGAGGACGGACAGCAAGTTCCACGGCGCTTAACCACCACCGCCTGCTCGAGCCGGTGCCCTGGGAGCTTGCAGCACGCACCGGCTGGCCCCAATCGAGCGAGCAACCGCTCAGGTGCGCGTGGTGCATTCAATCAACCAACCAGCGGTGCCGGTTTGCTCGGACAAACCATCGCAGCTGCCGGACCGATTTGGGTTGCTGAGCAACAGCCGCCTGCTCCCCGCGTGCGGCAGCTCGAGCTTCGCCACGCGGCGGGCTGGGCGGGCGGCTGCGCTTCGGGTGTTTAGCTTGTGGTAAGAAGTACTTTTACAGCTTTTTAATTACACAAGAAACCGTGTCCTTGGGGCACAGCGACGTTGGAGCTGCCGTGGGGGCAGTTCGCAGTGTTCGCCTTCTCCATGGGGGCTGTGCCACGTGTGCCTATGGGCGCGGCCCCAGGCGCCGTGCTCTGCTGCCAGGTGCGGCTTCCCTCTCTTACCTTCCTGCGAATCTTAACCACAGGTCCCGTCGTGTTCACTACAGGCTCAAAACTAAGGTGAGTTTTCCAGGAATGGCCTCACAGCCATGCTAGAGAGGGAGAGAGAGATGAGGGTACTTGGCTTCTTCTGACTTTGCTATGCTCTCGCTTCTCTGCGTGCTATCAGCTGATGTTAAAATCCCTGTCTGCCAAAGACCTCGGCAGATCCTTTTCCGACCTGTGCTGCTTCATGGAGCCTTCTATCCATGGTGCAGGGCTTAGTGTTTGTCTGCTTGTTTTATCGAGTTCTTTCTACTTGTTTAAAGCACTAACATAGAGTAGCAGCGTAGAATGGGAGCTCCAATCTTGATATTGGACATCATAACTTCCTTACTTTGCTGTAGCAGATGTATCCAGAGTTAGCTTTAAAGTTTGATGCCTCTTATAAATGAGGAAAAGATGTCCTCTTGTGTGTCTTTCAGATTACTTTGCAAACTACAATAAACCAGAAAGCCAAGTCTGAAATACCTGGCTGCGTGAGTTCTGGATAATGTACTAGGCAGTGTTATCTGCTGCGCTAAGTGGAATAGCATCAGCCTGGCACAGATAATGATTCCTTTCTATCTGTTTTGCTGAGGTACTTGGAATATCTACCCTGGCTTCAAAGGACTGTAAAATCTGACAATTTGCAGGTTTGCATTCTGAATTTTTATCTATTTTCAGGGTCTGCCAGCTATATTGGAATGATATTGTACATATTATGTATGGGGAAATAGAAAGCTATCATCTCAAAATAGACCATAATATTGCACCTTATTAAAAAATACAAGTGGATTTTCTGCCAGCAAGCATGACTTATGATAATGACTGTTATCAATATGCAATTACTTCTGTTACCCTAGAACATATTGACATTCATTTATTTAAAGATAATGTTACGCATTTGTATTCATTGAGGTAATCTATGGAGATGATTAAATGAGAGTGCCCATCTTATACCAAACAGTAAAATGGAAAAAAAAAAAATTGTAATCAGACCTTCTGCATTGCCTAAAAATAGGCTGCATTAAATTCTGAAAATTGCATTTGAGCTTATTTGAAACACTGGCAAACAACCATAAAGAAGGAAAAGTACAACTTGAGTGATTACTAATTCCTGCATTCATCGTTTCTAATAGTGCAGGGGGAAGTTGGTAATAAGGGAAAATATGAAGCAAAACTGTAATCCAGTGTTTGTAGGGTGGGGTCTGGAACTTGCAGTGTGGAACAGGGAGTCCATTTAAGTGGCGAATCTTGGTGCAAAGTGTGCTTAAATTCATCTCCTGAAAGTGTGGAGGTAGGTGCAGCAACAGGCAGGTGTTCAAACGTGCTGTTAAGGTTTTGATTTATTGTTTTAACCTATGAGTGCTTCTGTTAGGCTTTGCAGACAACTCAGGATTTTTCCGGCTTTGAACTAAAATGTCTTTTTTTGTATGTATCAGTTGAGGTGTGCGATGAGAGCGGTGCTCCACTGGCAGGTTGTTGTGACAATAGAGCGTGGAGGTCCACTCCAGAGTCAGGAAGCATTTTCAATATCCTGAGTTTGGAAGTATTCTGGTGGCATTTAAGTGAAGCTCAGCACATTCGGTTCCCTAATTATATAGTATGAAACATAACAGGCTTTTTAATGAGGTACTTAGTTGGTTGCTTGCAGATCTAAGACTTGGAGACAAAAAAACCTGCTTATGGTTTTGATTCCTTGGTTAAAGGTTGTAGATGTCAATGAATGGTCAGCCACTTCAGTGCCAGCTTGCTAATAAATGGTTGTTTTCTTTCCAAATAATGACTGTATTTAGCATTATTAAATGTGCAGGTGCATTGCTAAGGATGATTTTGAAATGAATGCGTACATGCTATGGATGTGCAATTGCGAACCTTTTGCTGTGGAAGGGCATTCTGCCATAACAGCCATTTGTAGGTTTGTAGCCACGTGATTAGAAGACTCTGCTTTTGTTTCAGAAACCAAAAAACAAACAGGTGATTTCCAGAGTTCTGTCTACAGAATGCTATGCTAAGAAACTTTTTCTTCAGAGATAAATTAAAATTACGTTACACGTCTTTTGTAGCCTGAAGTTAAGAGGAAAACAGCGAAGCACTCTTGTGTATGCAGCAGTTCCAAATGTGTATCAAACAAACTGTTTAAAAGCTGTTTAAGTCAACTTAGATGCCTATTACTTTGAGTGGGACCTCGCTGCACTTTTTCTAATAATGTTAGTAGTTTGTCTTCCCATTTATCTGAATCTCAGTTGAGCTTCAGTTTGCAAATGTGCTTCAAATTGTCACTGTGAGTGTCCCTCAGTTACCAGGAGTTAGCAACCCGATGCATCAAATGTAAAAGTGCAGTGTCTCCCATTTGATTTGAGCTAATGGTTTGCTCATCTAGTGCTGCAGGAGAGTGTTCTTCCTATGAATAATTCCTTGTGAACTCTCAGTGCTTATATGTGCTGAGAGCTCCTGCTGGAGCTGCAAATGCTTAGGAAGCTGTTTCATCCATCAAATTCTTTATGTACTTCTGCGCAAGTCAGCAAATGGGTCCTGCTCTGTGCCCTGACCCTCATCTTAGGTGAACTTGTTCTTTATTGGAGAAAGTTGATGCAGAGACTGTGGTCCTCTGGGGGAGCATTCGCAGTTGCTTAATTTTGTCAGGCTTGTGGTGCCCCACTCCTGGTAGTTCAACCTTCCTGACCTCTGTTCCTCTGTGATATGAAATCCTTGTGTTTCCACCAGGCAGCTGTTATGAGTTACTGAATATAATTGACTTAGTTTGCTCTTCGGACTGTCACTGCCTTTAAAAAACAAAAAAAGCATAACCAATGATAAATAGCATTTTCTGTACCATGACAGAAATTGTCTGGACTCATAGCTAGAGACTTGTGTGTAGTAAACTGGTAAATGACTTCAAAGATAAGCATTAATAATATCAGGTTTATTTTCAGAACCTCTGCCTCCCAGTGCTTTTGGACTAAGAAAGCTGCATGGGATTTTTGTCTGGGGCTTTTTTCACTGTCTCCTAATTCCTCAGCCTGGCCTTTAAGGGACAGCCATCTGAGTGGATGGATGCCTGAAGGTTCAATGCAGTAGGGTGGAGATCGTCCAGGGTTTGTTACACTGCTTCATAAGGAGCTAGAGCTTTCATATACCACAGCAGGCACCTTTCCTCAGTCTCCAGCTTAACTTGGCAGCTCTCTATTAACTGCGTTCTTACTACTAAAAAGCTCTTGTTTGAATGCCAGTTTACCTTCTGCAGTTCCCTATCTGAAACCCTTATAACTTGTCTCATTCTTCTGTGCATAGGTAACACTGCTAAAATGGCAGCTGAGCTGATGTGGAGCATGCAGTAGCACAGTTTTAATCCTCAGGGGTCAGCTGCTCACCTGTGAAGTGCGTTTGCCAGCGCAGTACTTCTGGAAGACGAGGCTGTCCAGTCCTCAGTAAAGGGAACTGTGAAGAAAGATGGGCAGGAAGGGATATAGCTCAAATGAATCCTTTTCTTCTGTAGCTTATTCTTGCAGGATGTTTAATGGTATTCTTGTAGTTGGTCAAAATAAAACGCTGCGGACAATAGTGTGATATTCTATGATGTGGAAGTAGAGGCTTATAAAATAAACATAGTAATGAAGTGTTAAGCCGAAAACCCCTTGAGAAGGTTTCAGTGCTGTAATTTAAGTGGCCAGATATCTACATAAAATGTTTTGTCAATTACTGCGTATAGCGTTTGGGATTGTGAAAAACTAGTAGGGTTGACAGTAACTTGGTTGACATCTTGTTGATGAACTATTTCCTCTGACAACCCCATTGAGACCTCTTACTCATACTAAATGGATGAACTAACATAATTCTTTAATACATAATTTTTTAATTGCATTTGCATTTAAAACTTGGTGAGTGACACCGGATGCCCTGCACAGCTCAGATCATTCTGATTCTTCCTTCTGGCATGCTGCTTAACCAGCCTAAGTGTTTGAGCAAATGCATTGCTGTGTTTCTGCTGTGTTCAGAGTGGAAAAAATACAGAACTTTAAGATTGAGATGCTCTTTATGAGTAAGTTCAACCGTGGAACCATCAGTTTGTGGTTCTGTAGGACATCAGAAGCTGGAGATAGCTCATGTCTATGAAGATAGAATAGCACAAGATCAGATTGAGTTAGCTGTGACCTCTTGTCTCGCTTTATGTGGAATAAAATTATGAAGTAATGAGGTTGTTGGGGTGAAAATAAGGTCTGTGTGCTCTGTTTACTTTCAGATTTACTCTTTAGAAAAAAAACCACAGTGTAATGTAGTGCTCTTCTGAGAAGGGTATTCCCAGCTATACCAATCATGAAAATAGGCCTAAGTAGCAGGTAAACACACACAGGAAGGGAGCTGCTGAATGCAATTGGCTGAGGTTGATGTTCTGCTTCCATTTTTCTCTGCATTTTACATTTTTGCAGGTGTTAGCTAACCATCTGTTTATCTGACTAAAATTAGCAGTATTCAGTGTGGGGCAATACATATGTAGTGTTTGGCATGGTAAATCAGGTGGTTTGTCTTTTTACTTACGGCTTGCCTGGTGAATTACAAATGAGTGTAGTGGATGCTCTGCAGATGAGCTGGGTTTTGCCTGGAGTTGGGGGAAAGGATGAAATGTCCTGGTGATGGTTTGTAGAGCTCTTCCTAAGGCCCCAACCTGAAATACTAGTTGTTTGATTTAAGGAGGCGGTTTGCATTTAGGTACTTAACTGCAGTGTAGCTTCAACCACTGTAATCTTCAATTTTTCAGTTTAATTTTCAGTTATTAAGGTGTGATTTGAGAAGGGAAAATAGGACCTATGTTGCGCAGATGCTGAGCATGGCGTGTGCTTGTGCCTCTTCTTTATACTTGTGCTTTGTACAGGGCTCGGCACTTTGTCATCACTTAAATAATACAGTGCAGCCTATTAAACAGAACATTTAATGAAGGTACATCTTGCTGCTCTGGCTGTGATTATAAATTAATTTTATTTCTATCCACACTTAAGAGGTTATTGCCCAAACATTAATTGTTATCTGGGGAGTAACTAATTGTTGGAAGATGGGAGACTTTGCTGCTGCTGGCATGTGCGTGGTGCTTGCTATCTTGTGCTGTGCTTGTGTTATGATGTTACTGTTACTTGTAAAGCAGTTATGTAAAAAAAAATATTAAGTAGTCAGTTTTCTTCTGCAGGAGGAACTGGCATAAACGTTTACAGCATTGAAATCAAAATGCAACAGTGCCCTTCAACAGTCTGTAAGGAAGTGAAGATTCATGCATGTGAATATGATGGTTAGAACCTGAATGGGTAACTCAGAGCAGCAGGTGACTGTGTACGAAGTTGAGGCACTGTTGACCCTTTCCGGTGACAGATCTGTGAGCAGGGTTCTGGTGACTCGAAGTGATGAGTAGTTTGCAGTCAGTCAGTATTGGGATTTGATGGGTGTGCTTACCTATGCAATGTGGGAAAGTTCCAGAGTTCTAAGCCTTCCCTGCCCAATTCACGGGCTCCAAATAACTGTTATTGCTGAGTGCTTCGAAGTTCCCTTATGGGGGTGGGAGGGAGTCTGTTAACTTTTTGTCTGTAAATTTGTATTTTTTCTAAACATGTTCAACTACTTTGTAAAGCATGTCCAGTAAAAAGCACGTGTGCTCATGTTTGGAAAAGGTGGACGTGGTTCTTGAAGTGAAGCCTAGCTCTGATGTTCAGTAGTTCTTGGAGAGAACTGCTTCTGCAAATGGCTGTTCAGCTAGGTGCAATGTATGGGAAGGTTTTCAAGAGGTACGTCAGTGTAGTGAGGTTTTTTGTGTCAGGTCTTCCTATTTTCCTTCATATCTTCATAGTGTTTGTCAGTAAAAGCTGTCTTGTGACTTTTTCCTCTTAATTTGCAGGTAAAATTCAGGATTATCATTAAATAACTTGAGTGGAAAATGGTGTTTAAATCCTACTGTAAATTTTGGGTTGACTTCCATCTGAGAATTTACAACTAGTTTATGCACACAAAAATAGAGGTAGTAATTGCAATGAGAGGTGAATGGTCGAATTTTATGGTAGGAAGGCTATTGTTTTGTTTCAGCAAAGATAGCTAGCTAATAAATCCAGCAAGTCTGGTTAACATTCAACTGTGTTAGGCTATTTAATGCTTCCCTTTATGAATGATTTAACTAGTAAGGGCAAGCAGTGCTTTGCGGTGTGTTCTAGCTTCCCTCCTGCCGAGGGTCTGAAAACGAATGGCTGAGTTGACTGGTTTCTTTTTTCCTCCATTCTGATTTCTCTTCTAGGAGTTGAAGCAATCTGCTGGGTTGGTTTTCTCCCATGTAAGCAAGAACAAAAGCTGAAAACGGAACTGAGCATAAACATATGAAGGAGTTTGTGTATGCTGTGTGATGTTTTTGTTTTAGAAAAAAATAAGCATGCTGCTAGAAACTTCAATTTTTGGAAGCAGGCTGCATGCAACAGATGGCAAAGCCTTGGGAGCAAGCTGGCTCAGGAAGGTGCTAGACATAGCAGATATGTGACCTCCTCGTTGGTTTGGTACAGTATGTTGCTCGGTGCCTGGAGGATGTAATTTCTGATGACTGACTAATGGATGTTTTCAACAGCTGACAAATTAGCAGAAGCAGCGCTAGCTCAATTCTTATCAAGAGAGGAAAGGTCTGCAGTATGTTGTGAGAATAGCTGAAGATCATCACGTGTGCAGGGTATCTGTTACGGGCATTACTGAAACGAGAAAATGTGGACTTAATTGAAGTAACCATTTAATAATTTACTAGGGAGAAGAAATTGATGGGCTGTGATCATCGAAATGAGTTAGGGATATTGAACTTGTAACTTTCTCTGTAGGTGACACCCTGTTTTGGATGATTTAGATTGGCTTGCAGATCAGTTCATGCTGAAGCATCTCAGTTTGCTCAATTTCCAAATGTTTTTTCCAAAATACTTGCATCTTTCAGTTGGCATTTTTATTGTGTTAGATGAAGGTTTTCTTTAAAACTATGCAGCATTCTGTTCAGCTTTGGTTGGAGATAGTTGCAGGAGAAAATGATTGAAGTTCTAGGGAAGACTATCAGTGTTCTTCAGAATCTTGAACAAGGGTTGAAAATCAAGAGCATGTGTAGTAAATCCAATTTGAAATAAACTGGATTGACCCTTTACAGTATTCTCATAGCTCCTTCTTATTAAACTTTACCTTTGTATATGATAGCTATTATCTGTGGATTATTTTTTCTTTTTTTTTTAGTCTTCTGTTGAAGAATTCAGTTAGGCTTAAATTTAAATGGGTATTCAGAAGTGTTTCATCAAATTTATTTCGAGAGAAGTGCAGAGTATATAGATATTAAGACAGTGATAATTGATGTTGGTGTAATTACCGTGGACTTCCATTTGTATTAATGACAAGCTACAGTTGGAAAATTAATTTTAGCAGGTGAAAGTTGGTATGCAGTTTGAGATACTACTGGTTCAGTGCTCCTAGGAATGGGGCTTATGCATGGAAAAATGCCTTCATGGGCCATGTGCACCATGAGGTTCAGGGGCTGAGGTACAAGGTCTCTTTGTGTGTAGTGGGATCTTGTGAACCCAGGACCATGACTTATAGGTGGCCAAGGGTTGGGCCAGGATAGCAGTACATGTACGGGTTGGAAGTTGTAGTGAGTCAGTGAAAACCTGCTTTGCAGAGTTGTGAGTGGTATTGTAGTATTGGCTTTGAAAAATAGGTGCTGTCTGTTGGCGCTTGTGTGTAGCCTACTTTTTTTTTTTAACATGACAGCTAGCAAAAGATTGTGGAAGAAAACACTTTGGTCATCAGAACAGTGAATTAGGAAGATGGTGCTGATGGAAGCAAGGCTGTTGCTCTAAACTATGTGAAAGTAGTAGCAATGTATGGTGCTAAGAACAAGTGGCTCTGAGATACTGTTGTGGGGATACATGGGAAAGCCTTGATCTTGAAGATGAGAAGAACTGCCAAGGCTTCAGCATGAGTGAGAAGAAAAGGATTCATCCATCATACTGATGATGATCCTGAGTGACGGGGAGCACCAACTTCTGTAACAGAAATGAGTGAACTGGAGTAGGAATGTAGGACTTGGTGATTTGCTGTAGGAAAGTAAGTGGTAAGCTCTTCTGAAGCGGTTGTGCTTGTATTTGCAGAGAAGACCATTCCAGGGTCACAGTGTAGAGGGAAGTGGCAGAGGAACAAATGTTGATCGTGGAGCATCCTTTGAGTTCATATACCCCTTTTGGTGGCAGGGTTCAGGCTGTCTGACGTGTTACAGGAAGGATTAAAAATCTGGAGGATAATTTCTGTTAATCCCTCAAGCTCATTTATGGAGGTCATTTCCTTCTATCACTGCTGTTTTTCCAGTTGCTGTAGGTACATCCTTGTGAGATCTTTGGAAGAACAATTTTAAAATGTTTCCTGTCGGCATGCTTTTTTTTTACTCTTAAAACCTTTAGGCGATTTCTGTTCTATATATCACTACTATCAACAAGTCAAGCTGAATTTAGTTACTGCATTAGATATTTTTTAAGAACCCATCGCTGTAACAGCTCAGGTGTTCTGTTACTGTAATTGTGCAGAACTTGTGTAGCTTTCTCCTTTACATCTGAAAGTGTGTTTGAACTGAGAAGTTTGTTATGCAAATCAGTGCCTTGACACGGATGAAATGGTAGCGTACAAAGCAGTAGATAATGTGCTGATAGTTATTTCTGTTCATGCCTGAGCATGATGCTGTTCAAGAAAAGAGAATCTTCGAGTTGTAAGAACTAGGGATTTGGTTATATTTAAATCTATTAAATCTATTAAATCTAGAGAGCCTTCTGCAGTGTTTTGTAGCTGTTAGAAATTGAAAGGATTTGAGTTGTTTCCCAGTCCTCTTGCATCAGAAACACTGGTTTCAGTGCTGTAAGTTACTTGTGGACTCATGTCAACACGTTCTGTATGACCAAGTCCTGCCTAATGGAGGATTCCTATGAGGTAAAAAACAAATTTAAATGAAGTTCTGGTGCTTTGCTTCAGGCCTGGGCATACGTTGTATTGTTTCTCTAGTGGTATTTGTCATGTTCCTAACTGCATAGGAGGAGAAAGGTGTCTTTAGGACAAGGCTGTGGTGATGCACTGCAGTTAGGATAATTGTTGATTGCTGTTAAAGTGACTTAGAGATCAGGTGTGAAGTATCACTGTTGGGTTTGTCTGTAGTTTCACACTTGAATTTGTCTTGCCATGTTTTCAAGAAACAAATGGGTTCTTTTTGGTTTTTACACAGACCAGTTCAGTTTGCAGCAATGCGAAATAAAAGGCTTGCAGTAAGATTTGTTCTTATTACATGTGTGAAGTTTGTTTGTGAAAAGATCTTCAAGTACGTGGATAATACTGTAAATACTTTCTGGCTTGAAGAGCGCAAGTCCCTACTTTATTTAAAAAAAAAAAAAAAAAAAAAGGACCTGCAATTTGTTAATAACTTTGGTCTGTTTAATTTCTTCAGTCCAGATCTATTCGTCAACAGCCTCTTAAACGTATAGGCTATCTTGGTTCTGCAGGAAACGCTGATCAGATGTTTTCCCTGGGGAAACAGTATCAAAGTAGTCTTAAGGTTTAAAGGATGTTTCATGCTGTCTGTCTGAGATGGCTCATTTGACTTGTTGCCACTATGCAGTATGTTGAAATTGCTCCTAGCTAGCTCAGAAAGAGGTTTTTGTTTTGTTTTTTTTTTTTTTTTGTGGGAAGTTTTAAAAAAAAAAAAAAAAAGCAGAAGTGAACAGGCCTCTTTCTGAACAGATCAATATAAAGTTCTGTTTTCAAATGGTTGCAAAATGAGAACTATTGAAGAACTTACAAGTCCGTGCAGCATTAACAGCTCATGACCGTTTAAAAAGCAAAGGGGACAATTATAACATGTTACTGATAAATTAATTTAAATTTAAACAGCTTGAGGTCAGTGGGCAATGGGGAAACCTGTTGGGTTGTATGGCTTGCTGTCCTTTTGACTGGCACTGATTGATTGTAAATATGAAGTGAGCAAATAATTGCTCTGTGATCAACTAAAAATAAAATACACCAGCGGCATCACCAGCATACCCAGCAGGCCAGACTCGCTTTAGATTCAGGTGAGCAGTGACATTTTTGTCATAACTGCATTATGGTGAAATACAGGAGAGCATTGCAGCATCTTACTGACACCTCTGCCATATGCAGCGCTGATCTGCAGTTAAGATCACACTTGGAAATGAACTTGTTAACTTTCTGCGGCAATAAAGCTTCTTTTGGAACAAAGTTTGAGGACGTCTCTCAAACTGCACAGGTATTCCTGGGTGTCAGATGTGGACTGGTTAGGTGCAGTGCAGGTCTGTGCTTGTACAGCAGCGAGATCCTTCCATGAAATGCTGGGTGATGTTTGGAGGAAGTGCTGGAAGTGCCACACATACAGCAGGAGTGGGGCCATGACTGCTAGGAAATGCGTGGCTCTGGAGCAGGGCTCCTCTGTAGCTTGCACGAGTTGGCAGCCAGTAGAGGAATGGCTGGAGTTCTGTACTTAAGATCCTGGCCCAAGCTTATGCATGCCTAGCTTCAGCAACCTGAGGGGCCAGGGCTCTCAACACTGTGGGAACTTAGCTCTGGGTATCTGGCCTAGATGTATTTCATAGTAAGTTAAGGGTAGGCTTCAGGGGGTTAAGTGAGTGGAAATGACATAGTTGTTGTCTGTACTAGATGAGGTTGATCAGTGCTTAATGATGCTGTATTACATTTAATGAACCCAACTGCCAGGAAGAACATAGAAGCGCTGAACTAGCCATTAACCTATAGCTCATGAGGGTATTTTGCTGGAACATCTGAAGTAGATGGGAGCTAATAAGTGAGCATACTTACCGGAGAAAGCTACGCTCACTTAATTGTTTGATTAATCTAACGAATTGGACTGACATCAATGAATTGGCCAGTAAATCCCCACGGTCTCATGCTGCAGCTTCATTGAGCAGGTGTGAAGGATGCGTGTTAGTTCCCACGTGCTGAGGTGACAGTGCTGGGGATGTGGTTGGTGGGTGCGGGGATGCTGCTGTTGGGCCTCGGGAGTCCTTAAGGTCCTGTTTTGTTTCTGTTTGTACGTGGAATGGAAAATGTGGTACTTCAATGCAAGGTACTTTGACTGATCTGGTTATCTTTCTCAGAAGAGTGAAAACCTTTTGATAGTTATATAATCGAAGATGCTCTCAAAATACAGAAGAAATACAGCAGTCGGAAATGGTAATGAGTAGCAACAGATGTGTGATGGTTTATTCATTTTTTTTAAGAGCAATTATGGGAGGGTAATTACAGAACGAAATAGAGCCCCACAGCAACAGTGAGCTTTATCAGGGAGTTCTCAGGAGTGAAACAAGAGAATATAAGCAAGAATACCTTCGAACATCAAAGAAGAAAATGAGAAGTTAATTCTTAAAAGTGAGAAAATTGGGAACATGACTTCTTTTTGTGATGTCTGCACGCTCTGTTACCAGGCATGTGGCCCGTTAGCTGCCTTTTTGTGTAGGCTGATAAACAGCAGTGTTCAGGGGGCAGCAATTGCTGCCCAACTCTAATGAGTATTTTTTTTAAAGCCTTTTATGAAAAAGCCAAAGTTGCTGTACTTAATGTGCTTCCAAAGAAGACAAAAATGTAAGCCTTTTATTTTAATTATCCTTACGTTTCTATTATTTCATCGTCTGTGGGTTTTAGTGAGGTATGAAATGTTAAGTACTGGCCTGCTTGTTCTGAGATGTTAAATCCTCCTGATACCAAACGAGGTGTTTATTGAGTTTGTCCATATTTCTTTCTCTGAAGATATGTTGAAATGAATTAATATGAAAGATAAGGGTACTATAAATAAGTAGACTTGTAGGTATTTTCCTGCTCTCCTGTCTTTGATCAGCTAACAGGCAGAAAACATGTAACAAGTGGTAAACAGCTGGACTAAACCCAAGCATCATCAGTCAGTATGAAAGCGAGGGGTTCTTGTGATTTTTGTATGGTAACAAGGAACAGTGGGATTTCATATTCAAGGTATTCTTTTTCTGTTTAAATTCTTAAAAACTCAACTATTAAAATAGTTTTTGTACTTAAAGAACACCTATCTGCAAAAGTATATGAAGCATATGCGAGAAGTGGTGGTGAATTTAAGTGACCTAAGGATACTCAGTAGTGTGAGTAACAACAGTCATGCTAATTCCTGTTTCCTAACAATAGATGTCTCTGGCACCCCTCTGTGCTGCTGGAATCACTGGTACAGCACTGGCATGTCATGCTTCTCTCAAGTCTTTCCCGTTGAGGGATCTCATACTGTTGGCAAGTGCTCATTTATTAGTTGCTGTTGCAGACAGGTGTTCAGTTCCATTCCCGACTCTTCCTGTTATGTGGCCCTGCTCATTCGTGCTGAAATCGTTGTTGAGTGACTGGTCAAAACAGGCAGGGTGCTTGCACATAGTGACAAGTCAGTGTGCCTATACCTGTCATGTGTGCCTATAGTTATAAAAAACCAACCAAACAAAAACAAAAAACAACAACAAAACAAACAGAAAAAAGGGAGTAGAACTACACAGTATCAAGCCACCTGTCTCCTGGGATCTTATTTTACAACTCGCTGTGGCAACTGGAAAACATTCCTTGACTATTCAGTGAAAGAGAGGAGTAACAGTGACACCCTGGAAGTGATCGCTTGGAGTATCTTGTGCCCTTGAAGCCTGGTGCAGGTTTCCTTCTGGCAGCTAGGAATTTCGCTTGCCAAACAAGAGAGCTACTTAAATGCAAGCAAATATGGTGCTCAGAGTGCTTGTGATGTAAGACTGATGGTTGCTGAAATAAGCAAGCAGAGGTGCGATTTTTCTGAAAGTATTTATATCCTTTCTGCATAGGTGGAAGTGTTTTACACTTAACACATTTCCAGTGAAAATCAACTCCTATCCAGTCATTAACTCAAACATCCCGTGTTTTTTGAACTGTGATGGAATAGTATGAGAAACTTTTCTGAGAGCTGGAAAGGAGCTTTAAAACAAAACTGGTGATCAGTTACTGTATGGGACACTTCAGGGTGTTGCTGGTGATGGCCCTGTTCTAGGAATTATGCCAATTTTTGAGACAAATCTGACACCGAATGTTGTTGTTGCTTCTGGTTGCTTATGTACCAGATCAGTGTTTCAGTAAGAGCTATAATTATGTTAAAGTAATTAGGTCTGAGGAAAGGGAAAAGGATGCGCTGAAACTTGTCCTGATCTAGTTTTCATGTTTATGTTGGGAGCTTAATTTTCTTCTCTTGTAACCAGTTTCAATGCTGAATTTCATGACCAAGAGCAATAAAGTGCCAGCAGTGCATTTGCTGGTTGGGAATGACAGTGAAACCTTCTTAGTGGTTTGAAGTACAAGTGGTGACAATTCTAGCAGTCCTGTAGGGAATCTGACCAAATGAAAGACTATTTTTCTACCTCTGGAAACAGGTGTGGTCTGACTAGCTTTTTATTTCTGGAACTGCATACCTCTTATCCTTTTTTTTTTTTTTTTTTTTTTGACACGTTTATGGCAAGGAAGTTCTTAAGGAAGTAACCTGTGAGATGTGTCTCTCAGTGACTAGTTAAAAATGATTTGTCGCTGCTCTTATTAGCATATATTAGCTGCTGGGTGCCAGAAGGCCAATGTTTCTTCTGTGAGATTGATCAATGTTAATGCTTAATAAAACGTCAGCACGACTTCTGTACCTTAAATTCATTCCTAATGAGCTTTCTTAAAGCTACTTGGTTCCTTTACCTCTTAATTCCAGTATGGAGAGTTGGAATTTCTTCCCATTGGTAGTTAGTCTTATCCAGGGAAATGCGGTCTGAAACCAAATTGAAGCTGAACTCAACTGTACGTTTTCTGAAGTAGGATACAGAGTTGAAGAGAAAAAGCAACTTTGGCTAGATTTTAAATCAATCATTCACTATTTGAGTAGACAAAATTCAGTTTCTTTCACTGTTCTTGTAAGCTGATCTAACTATAGCTGTGGAAGGAGAGATGAAGTATGACTTTATGTTCTAAGTGTTTTTTTCAGTTGCCTTATAGCTTGGTTTGTGATATGTGAGGGTGCCTTAGCCATGCTGGCTTGTCAAGGATTGCATCTTTGGTTAAATTCATCACCATGTCCATTTAGCTGCTTAACCAGTAGTGTTCATGGTTTAAGAACAACAGAAAGAAAGAAAAAAAAAAAAATGGACCAAGAGAAAACTAAACCATAAGTTGAAACGTTTCAAAAACAGAGAAATAACTGTCAGAGGTTTGTCTTGATTCTCTTAGTTTAAGAGTTGAAGGAATGCTGCTCACAAGTATCCTCTGTTTGGTTCAGTTAAGGTGGAGGAGGTAGATGGCAATGCAACTGAAATAGATTAAAAAAAAAATCAACAGCTGAGGAAAAGGGATTATATAACCTGGTAAGTGTAATGAGTGTGGGGGCATCAGAAGTCTGGTGAGCCGTGTGGTTCTTGCCGTTTGGACGTCTTAGTGGCTTCACATCTGTCTTGGAGGCAGAATCAATTTTGGTACTTGAGCTGCAGGTAGAATTGGCTACAAGGTTGTATTATCTCTGTTCTGTTACTTCTGTGAAAAAAGCATGATGAGTATACTACGTGTTTATTCATTTGACTTCTGGGCAGATGCTGGTTCACTGGAGAACTGAGAGTTGGTTATTAATGCGAAGTTGGGCAGTTGAGAAAGATGCATGTGGAATAGTCTGCATATATTTATGTATTTATATTTTCCTTCACTTTAGGAGGAAAAGATAAGGTTGCAGAAATTTAAGCGAGGCAAAATAATTGTGGAAGTACGCTGTATTACAAATCTGTTTTTATAGGGGACACTATCAAATAGATGAAATGAAATTTTCAGAGTAGAAAGTAATGTGGCTAATTCATATAGGCTGTTCTTATATTTGCTTCAACAAATGTTCAGCTGGTTAAACTCTGTAGAAATGCCCACTAAAAATGCTTCTCTAGAGGGAACTAAATATTCTAGAGATAGGGTATTACACACTATGCGGTCTTACTCTTTTTCCTCTTAGAGCTTGAGTGTTGAGTCCAGTGACCAACAAGAATTGCTCAGACCTCTGCTACTTGTTTTGGTGCTCTCCAGTGTGACTTCTCCATTCTTGGAAGCAAGCAAGACTGTGGAAGTGAGATAGACACTGAAGAGCTGTATGCTGACGTGTGATGTATGGGGTTTGGATGCTGTTCTGTTCCAGCTAGGAATGTGGCTTTAACTGAGGAGTGCAGGTGTGAGTATTGTGTAGCTTGGGTAAACTACATATGCCAATGACTCATCCTATATACTGCACTGGGAGAAAGTGGTAGTTTGGGGAGTGAAAAGTAATGAATGTGTATCTGTAAAAAGTTCTTGTATTTCTAGGATAATGAAGTATATATCATTATTTTTTCTTATATGTACAATTTCTTGATTATTAACTATGGTATCACTTGTTGAAGCTTATGTTTTAGTATGTGGTGACAGACCATCATCCCACTGATGTCCTGAGGATCGTCTGTGCATGAGGTGACTTGAAAAGCTTTAGAGAAAGTGATGGACGACTTTGCAGAGCCTCTCGAAGTCAAATGACTTGTCTCAGTAGATCCAAGTCACAAGGAATCTGGAATCTGCAGCCAGGTTTTTGTGATGGATGAGATGTGTGGGTGATTACCTCTTCTCTAGGAGGAAAGTAAGTTGGACATGCAGGTTGGACTTCATTCGTACTGGAGTTATACCTGATATTGAATACAAACATGCAAGCAGCCTTTGCTGTCAAGGGATATCTTATTCTGAAGTGCAGTCAGATTACTGTTTTTTCTTATCTTCAGTAATACATCAAAATAAGTCCATTTATTGTAGGAGAAGATTGGGTAAAACTGATTCGGCACAGCTTAACATAGCAAATGATGCTTGATAATCATGTTGTGAGGCAGAGTGTAAATTTTCTAAGTGCAACTATTTGCAAACCTCACTTATTTGGCTCTAAAATGTGTAGTCCAATATGTAGTTGTTTTACCTCTGCAAAATCTGTGCTTGTTTGTCTTCCTTGCTCCAAGAAAGGTAGACCTCTGAGAAACCTTTCCTTATCAACGTAATTGGTTGTAAGTAAATGATTCTGGCAGGCTTTCTTGAGGCCTTTGCTGAAGGCTGTTGGTGAAATTCAGCTAGTTAGACATTAACCTGGTGTTGTGCAAACTGTTAGGTTCTAGTTTTCATTAGAACACGAATGGAGAAGAATGGAGGATACGTATGTAAGTGTGAGAACCCAGCAGTTCTGTCACTTCTGCTGTTTCTATATATTTAAAAAAAAAAAAAAAGAGCAGGAAATAAATGTTGCTAACTAGGTAACAAAACAGTAATGAGAACATCCTAGGATAGCTACTTGTATGTTATGGCCTGTGTTCCTTGATTTTCTTGAAATTGCTTCCAAATGCTTTCCTCTACTGCTTGTGGTGAGGCAGGGAAATAACTGTCAAGGGATTATTTACGCTGATTGTAGGACAGTGTCAGTATTTTCATCATCCTTTCTTGGTTTCAAATAGGAAAAAAATCTAAGTAGCAAAGCTGACCTGAGTATTTCCAGTCTGAGACTTCGCTAGAAGAGCGTCTTTGTGCCCAGCTCCAAATACTCATTGATCTAGGTAGATCCTTGTGTCAGTGTTAGAGAAAAAGGGACTGCAGTTCAGTTGTCACATAGAGTCTTTGAAGTTCTGTGTATTAAGAAGTGATTTGCATAGATTCTTCATATAAAAATAGCTTGTAACGAGTGATGTGGCTCTTGTTTAATTCACTTCCAAGTGTCATCCTTTCTGTTGGGAGGTTTAAATACCGAATGTTCGCGGCGATGGTGTGACCAGAACTTGTCTTTGCCAGCTAACTACCAATTTAATAAAGAAAGACATAGATTAGCAGCGAGATGGTGTGGGAAATGGGTCATTAACTGCAGTAAAGTGGCAGTAATGTAAAGAGACATATTAATGATGACAATGGCAATGTCACTGATGATGAAAAATGCAACTCCTACACTTTGTGGAAGTTTCTTTTTCCTGGGAATTGCTGTTCATTGCCCTTACTCTGATCTCCAACTACAGCTTTGTTTCTTAGTCTTTATCTTCTGACTGGATTATTTTATTAGAAGTAAGCATGAAGTAACAAGCTAAAATAGTATTAAAATATAATAGTAGTTGAATTTGGTGTGTGTTGTAAGCCTATTGTTCACAGGTAATACTGAACGCATTAATAAAAGCTTTCCTGAGGCGTAAGAGTATCAATGGTTTAGAGATGTGAAGAACTCTCTCCAAAAACAGCTAATGCTTAGATGGAATATAAATCACTTCACAACTAGAACTTCCTAGCGGTCTGCTCGTAAATGAGCGTCTGACAGTCTGATTGCCGTGATGCAGGGCACCAGAGTGTGTGAAATAGAAAAAGTTAGATATGAATTCTGCCCTCAAAGTGTTGTCCAAGCTCCTAGATGAAAATAATTGCTCTTCGTATCAAATCTCCACGTATCACCTGTTTATGGTCTGTAATCCATGTTGCTGTTGTATGAGGAGAATTACACTAGAAAAATACAAATTGAGAATCTGATTTAAGAATGACATTATGGCTGCTCACGTGGTGTTCATAACCGTGTTCATTTTTGTGCAATAAACACTCAGTTCCTTGTATATTCGTTAATGAAAAATAACTATCCAGTTAGAGGAAACTGTCACGAAGGACGTTGTGGTGATGCATTTCGGAATGCTTCCAGGATGGACTCAAGTTTTTCTTAATGGGATAGAGTGAACAGAATGGTGTTCTTGTAGGGTTGTGCATTGCCAGACTGCTATGGTGAGTAATTCAAGAGGGAGTAAAAAAAAAAAAAAAAAAAAAATCCCTTACAAGAGGACTTGGCTTGGTTTAAAAATCTATTGTAAACTTATGGTAAGCTTGGCTATGTGTCTGGAGGAGGCAGTGTTTCCTACAGCCTTTTAGTTCACTATTTCTCAGAACTTGGAATCAAACCCTGAAACACCGCAAGCCTTAAGGCTGCTTGAGGTAGGCTTGCTGTATCACTAACAGTGGAGAAATGAAGATAAAAATAGCTTTCTTGGAATGTTTGGTGTAGTTAAGAGCATCACAGAAGCTCTCATTTTAGCTGCAGGGAGGTTGCAATGCCAGGAGTTTGTTTGTCCCTACTACACTTCTGATGATGGCAAACCAAAAAGCTCAGAGGCAGTAAGTTCTGATCTGTTCTAGACTGTATGTGGATGAACTCTTCTTTCTCATCTGACAAGAGCTTTGTGTTCTGCAGCTGTAGCTGCCGGCTCGATCTTGCTATGTGCTTTATCTGCTGGCAAGTTGAAAGGAATGAATCAAGTACGCAATATCAGGGGGCTCCCCTTTAAAGCAGATTCTGTTTTCAGCTCTTCTCCCACATCTGTCCTGCTCCACCTGCGTGTGTAGCCTTTTGAGAGGCTGTTTTCTATTACATCCTCTTGAAGATGTGTCCAGTCCAAACAAGACCAGTGTCCTCAGCTTTTCCTTGAAAGGGCTGTGTGCTCCAAATCCAGCTATCTTGGTGGCCCTTTGTTGAACTTGCTTCAGTCTGTATGCCTGTCTGGTAGTGGGGTACTAAGAACTAGCTGAAACACAGGGGTTGTGTAGTCAGTCCTCAATACACTGAGTGGGTTGCTTCCTTGGCATGATGGTCTTTGCTCCTGCTAAAACTGTGGGGAGTGCTAATGTTTCTGCCAAGACATAGTAGTTGCTGGGGTTGTCTCGAGGGCTTTCCTCTGCAGAGTTGTTTCTAGCTGTTGTTGTGGCAAGCATCTCTTAGTTGCCAAGAGCTTCATGCTGTCACTGAGGTTTCAGTCAGTCCATTAGTCCGACCTGGGATGGCATCTTGCAGTTCAACCTAGTGGCTGATTGTTCTGATCAGGTGTTAGTGGTGACTCCCATGTGCTCTAGCTCCTGCAGGCCAATTGAGACGTTAAACGGGGCAGGTAGCATTAGACTTGAGTACCACTGGTTTCCGTGCAGAGAACTAGAGGGTAGTATTTGACAGTATTTGTGCTTGATTTTTTTTTTTTTTTCCAATCATGTTTTACGTCCTCATAGTGTAAGACCAGAACTTGGGTGTAAGACGCTGAGTGCCAGTGTTGCTGAAGTCAAGGTCAACGCGCTGCTGTTCTTCCTCTTGTTCACCAGTGTGGATTCTTCATAGAAGGTGGCCCGATTGTTAACTGTGATCTTCCCTTGGTGAATCCCTGCTGACTGTTGCTAACTATCTTCTTGTCCTTTGTGCCCAAAACTGTGTTCAAAGAGGATTTGCTCCATGATTTAGGTCAATTTAATGCATAGTCTAAAAGAGCTGTGTAAGACTTCGTCTGGCAAAACCAGTGTGGTGAATGGCATGCCTAATGTTGTTTTTAATGAGTAGCTCTATAAAATAATTACAGTTCAAGCTGCATTATCTGGGTTGGATTGTAGTGGAGCAATTAGCAGCATTAGAGAAAGATGCATATTCTCAGTGCCACACTTCCATAAGCTTCCTGGGGTAGTTTCTCATGCACTGGAGTTGAAACAGTCTTTTGTTTCAAGTAGTTTAAGAGCTTTCTATACTCTAGAGAAATAGTTTGTCATTCTGATTTAGTGAAATCCATATGATGATTTATATGGCTCAAAGCTGGGAGAACCACGGTATGGGAGAGCTGCTTCAATTTTTGCAGCCTTTCTTCCAATCGATGTAAGAATATTAGTTTACATAGGAATGCTGGCGGTTTAATAGACTGTGCCGATATCTCAGAGAAGAGGGGAAAAACCACTCTAATTTTTTCCTAAGAATCTAGGAACCTGGATGCTGTAATAAGTGCATTTAACTCTGTATGCAGTTGAGGGTGGTGTCTTGACTTTGTGAATGCTTAGAAGTACTAAGAGCCTCATGCTAGTTAAATATGACAGATCAAAGGTGCCAGCTTTACAGAGCTGTCTCAGAATTATTGGAGAAGAGCATGTACAGGACAGATGTCCTATTTTTGTACAAAATGGGAATATAAATGGAGTAATAGTTTCTTTGCTGCTTCACTATGTGACTTTAAGGCAATGTCTGATGCTCTAATACTGAAAGATAATGAACAAATGGCTGTAACAGCATTTACGTGGAGTTCAGTAGAAGTGTCCCCAGACAGTTTTGAGTTAGGTAGGAAAGGTTGGTGATAATGCTATAGAGGTGTTGCTTCAGTGTTCTATTCTACATAACTAGGGATGTTGAGAAAGCGTTTGAAAGTACATCTTCGCAGTGACATGAAAGCAATAGGCCTTTGTGGGTAAAGAATGGTCTTCTGTTTCATTGCAATTAAAGTATGAGCTGGAAGTCAAAAGGCAGGTTTAATGATGATTGTGTGTACTCAGTGTCAAAGCATGGGTGAGTGTGACCTGGCTGTGATGATGCAAACCCCATAATGCTAGCAGGTGACTATTGTTAAATTGCGTCTCGATCATTTTTTCTTCTGAAAGACAAAGCTAAGGGACATCATGCAAAGATCTATCACTCCAGCCAGGGTATGCGTTGCAGCTGTAACCACTTAGTGCTGTCTCGAATTCTGTTTTGCTTGAGAAAGGAGGCTTAAAGTAGTTGCAGTAAATGTTAAGTTTTATTTTTAGTTTTATTATGTGGCAGTCAGTCAATTTTAATTTGTGCTGTGGAATTTTACTCGTGCGTTGTACATGCCAATGGAAACTTCAGCATAGCATGGGAGAGTGTGGATTAACAACAACTTGAACTATCGCATCCTTCATTTCTCTCCTCAGTGTCTTTTTTCTGGTTGCTCTGTGCTTTCAGGCCAGTTGCCTTTTTCTGACAATAGGACTTCATAAGTGCTTAATTTCACTGTTCTGTGGCTTAATTTCACATCATGTTGAAAGAATAATTGGAAAAATTACTGTATTTTTCCTTAGCATGCCACTGCACTTCTTGGTACAGTCCTCAATTAAACCATTGGACTGAGAACTGTTGGCTTTAGTAGCACGCTATTTTTTTCGTTGAAAGTGAAGACTGACCCAGTATTTTGTGCTGGTGCTGTTGGTCTGTGCTAACGTGATGTATTTGCTGTAACTAATTGCTAATCCTGCCTTGAATGCCATAACTCGATTTGTCCGTGTACTAACGAGTTTGAACTGACTTCAAACTGCTCATTCAACTTCATTCTCCTGGAGTGTCTGTGCTGATACCAGCTCAAACTGTGGCTTGGGTGTTTTTTTGGGAAGTGGGGTTGTTAATGCTGGTGGTCTTGAAGATGTTGATGACTTGGTAGGACTGCACTACTTGCCTGCTGGAATGCTCTGGAATCATATACCGCAGTGTTCTGGAGCAGCGAGACAAGCAGTCATGTGCTGCTGCACTGATGTATGTATGGCAAGTGTTGAAAGAAGCATTTAGATTATGGTCTCTCACTTTCAATATGAGAAGTATGAGAAAAATACTTCATGGGTGTAGAAGAATAATTACTTAGTGGGAACTGATATTTCAGTACAAGAAGGATGCTTATGTCAGGTTTCAAACAAGATTAAGCTGCGAGTGTCTAAAAACTGATTAAGGATAAAGAGTAGCATCAGTCTAGTGATAATGTACTCTACCCTGGTAGAGCAACTTCCCTTTATCTGCTGTAGGCAGTTGTTTCGGGGTAAGCTTGTTGCTTGTCTTCTCAGTAAAACACGTTTCCATTATAGCACTCCTTTGTTACGCTTCAAATAGAGCAGTGGTCCTTTGCCTCCATTCTACAGAAGGAAGTGCTGTGTGTTGGTTATGGCAAGGATGAGATGAGATCCGCATACCTGAGTTGAGAAGCCGAGCCCTTTGTGTTGCTTGTCTAGGCAAGGAGCTGCTCCGTCAGACTTGGTGGGATTAGCGAGGTTAATCTGGAAGGGAACAGTGGTTCATTTCTTATGCTGCTGGAGAAGGCTTCAGAAAGGCTGGACACTGGGTGGTGTCATCCACATTGTAGTGACTGCTTGGATTCATGAGGAGGTACTGCTCAGAAGTTAGTGCTCAGCTTCACGTTCCTGAGCTTCTGGCCATTTTGAAGAGGGGAGAAGAGCCTGGAGCTGATACCTACATACCTCCTTGCTTATTGTATTGGAATAAGAATTTCTAGTGTGGAGTATAAAAAGTAATGGTTTCTAGCAGAAGATCTTGCAAATGACGTGTAATCAAGAATAGTACATGTGTACTGCACTTGGGGTTCAGAGTTAGATGTTGGTCATTTAAGATTCTGCTGAACTTGAAAAACTGTCTGTAAGTGCTGGGGTCTTTGGAAATGGGAAGTTTAAGTATTTATGAGCAGAGGGGGGAAAACAGTATTGCCTTAAGTAGTTCTTCTGAATAATTTAATGAGACCTTGTCACTTGATATAGCTACGGACAGCTGTGTTAATCCCTAGATGGGCGATTTCTTTTTTTGTGGCAAGCTTTTTAATTCTAACATGAAATATCAATTTTCATATTTGTGACCCATTTATTCAGAGAAATGTTTTCCTTTGCTTCCAGAAGGAAACTGGAGCTGGTTTTCCCTGTGTCTTCAGCCTTCCATGTGCCAATCTCCAGGGAAGAGCAAACTGCTTTGGTGTGAGCTGTTAAAGTATTTACTGAGGCCTTACTGTGGAAGCTGAGTGTGGAGGATCCAGATTATGGGTAAAGCTTAGCTTTTTGGTTACTTAATAGATATCAGTTCATTTTATGTATGGTGTATTGCAGTAGGTAGAGGTAGAGATGGTGAAAGGTGTACTGTGAGCAAAAGAGCAAGTAATTCAGTAAATCCTGGGGCTTCAGTTTAAATGATTTATAGATTAAATAAATAGGGAAATAGAATATTTGTAGAAAAGGGATGGTGACTGTGCTTGTTCTGCTTAGCACTTCATGCTGGAAAATAAGAGAAAACACTACTGTAAGTATTAAAGATTTCAGCAAACCAATTGAACTTCCATATGAGTCTCAGGCTTGCGATGCAGATGTTTAATGAAGTGAGCTTGTTCCCCACTGATTTTGCATTACCATTTTGAGTCATTTCCCTAACTTGCGGATTTTTGTAGAACGTCTTCAAAGTGAAAAATATCAGCTGTCTTGTCTCAAGGTTTCCTCTGTATTACATGAGGAAAAAAAATCATTGTAGTGCATACAAATAAGACAAAAATAGTGTGTTGGGGGAGAAGCTTGAAGCTTAGCATCAAGAATAATAATGTGAGAACGTGGTGCTTTTAAAAACTTGTAATGATTGATAACAAAGGGTCTTAGAAATGTACAGTTGAATATTTGTGGGTTAGTAATTCCATTTCTTCTACAGAAGACTATCAGTGGATAGGTTTTTAGTATCTTTAGTGCACTGTTCAAGACTCATCAGTTAGGAGTGGAAGTAAATTGAATAATATTTCAATCCAGATGCAGTGTTTCAGTAATTACGTAAGCTAATCAGTATTACTACATTATTGTTAGCAATACAACAGTGATTCTTTATATCCACGCTGGTTGAGCTGATGCTATGAGGGGCAAACAGTCTTTTCCCAGAAGTAGAAAGAAGGAATGAAAATAACTGGAAACCTAATGTAGCTGTCGAGAGATTGCTTACAGTCTTCGATTTTAATTGTGGGCAGCGTTTGGCGTAATTGAGCTTTCTACTGATCTTCACCCCATCCTTGCTCTCGAGCAAGGAAACTGTGTTGGCACATGGTACTCATCTTTTCCACATAGGTAGATTAAGAGCCAAATGTGCTGTTGTACTTAGGAATGCAAGATGGTAAAAGAGGGGCTGTCATGTCCTGAGGATGGGGCACGTAGGGAGCTGGAGCTACTACCTTTTGTAGGTAGAGAAGGTCTCAGGATGGGAGCTTTCTCTGTGGGTGTGATCATCAGTGTCCAGAAGAGATAACTCTGACCTGTGGGGATGGGCTCTGAGCCTGGCCTGTATGGTTGGTGTGCCACCTTGGGTGTGTTGATGCCTTGGTTCTGTCATTAGGAGCTTAAACGCTTTAAGGGGCTGAGAGCTGCACTATAAAAATTGACAAAACAAACAAAAAAATACCAACTAATGACTGAAGATTGCAGCTTGCTTGAACTTTCAGCTTCCTTGCTGATTTTTGCTTTTAGATGGTTTCTCGAAAGGCTTTTTCATTAATGAAAACCAGCATCCGTTGTACTAATACTTCATTATTAATTTCTGACATAATTGTTCAACATCCAGTATTTGCTGCATTTTTCCTGTCAGCTGTTTCACTGAAAGCTATCTTGAAGGAAATAAGCAGCAGCCAAATATTCACCTTGTTGCCGACAGCTGTAATAAGCAACTTCGTGCCCTTGCTTCTGGAAAAATGTACTATTATGTATGGGGTAGTTTTAGCAAAATAGTCATAATATGTTCTTCTTACTTACTAGATGTACTCCTTTATGTGTTGCAGCTTCAGTGCACGGAAAAGAATGCAAATAGCACTGATCACAGCGTTCAAATTATTAAAAAATATCAAAGATAAAATATTGGAGGCTAAAAATAAGAGAACAAGGACTGGACAGAATATCCTATTGAGGAAGCTGGCTGTCAAACCGGTCTCTTAAAATAGAGTTTGTCTAAATTCAGTGGCATGTTACTACTCGATTACAGAGTACCTTTTATCCTGTGACCATTCCTCTTTCCCACCTTTTCTGCTTGGTGTTGGGTATGGTACTATCTTTAAGTGAAATGGTTTGGGAAGCAAGTCTTCCCATTCCTATGCTTTGCATGCTTCCTCATTCTCTGAAGTACGGTCAACAAATGTTCTTGGCCTTGGTTTTCATACAGGGAACAAAATATGTAACCGAGTGATTTGAGATGAGTTTATCAGTTCAGACATGAAAAGTAGTATAACTGTCAAATACTCACCATAGTGCTGATCCAAATTTTTTAATGTAATTAAAAGTTCATGCATAGCTTAAACAGGGATCAAGAGGTGCATGAGGGAGTGCCCTTGTGAGACACAGTCTTCCAGAACTTCTTGTAGTGACCTTAAATATGCCTTGAGCACTTGTGTACATGTTACTTGGTGTCAGGGAGAAGAACTGCAGTGCAGAAGAGAGCAGGCAGTCGTCGATGGTGTTGTATCTTGTTTCCTCAATGTTTAGCAGGTACCTCACTGGAAAAGGCACAAATAAAGGCACAGTTGTCTGGCTTACCGTACTAGGGCGGGACTGGGTCCAAAAAGCTTGTGAGCATGTGCCTGACGTTGCCCTGAACGCTGTTGAAACTGAGACCAGAAGTTGGCATTTCCTTCTTTCAATGTTAATAACGGCACGTGTAATGGTTCAGATAGGACTGAGACATCTTTCATGCCTGTTTTCAGAGAAAAAATTCTTGATCTGCATATTTTATAGCTTTACAGTGTGCAAATAATAAAAATATTTCTAATACTTCCTTAGCTGCCAAGACTCATCAGGAAATATTAAGGCTAAAGCAGAGTATATATGTAAGTATTTGCCTTGCCTAGGGATGATGAAGTAGGTGGAGATAAACCCTTATTTGCTGTGTTTTTTTTGGACTGCAATATTTCTCTTCAGCTTTATCATAAGGTATAACTAATTGTGGAAAATACATTTAAAAATATAAACCTAACAATTAGGATAGCTGTATCTATAAGGGAAGACTTGAATGAATATCATGCTCATACAAGACCAAATAAAAGAGCAAACCTGTATTGCACTTTCAGCGTGCTATGATGTTTGTAACACTGATCTTTTATTTCACTTGACGGTCATGAACGCAAAACATATCCTCACATTAAGTATGGAAACTGCCTGTAACTTGCTTCTGAGTACTTTGCTGCAATTGACTGGAATCGTTCTAGTGAATTTGGAAGATGCGTCAAGGAATTATGGAGATGGTGATGGGGATTGCAGGTGATCCTATGAATTCAGGAAGTTTCAATCCCAGTAGCCATTAATAAACTTTCTGTACAGGTTGAGCTCCCAGCAGGCTCTGGAGCTCATGTTTAACAGCTCCTGCCTTCAGCCAGTCCCCATTTGGCAAGAATGCTCTTTCCTGTTCACTAGCAGTCATCAACTACGAAGGGCTCGCAGATCCATTGGATCCCTTAATTGATGGAGTGGTGTTTCCACTGTGTCCTGCTGTGTGAGACCTCTTTAGATCTGTCCCCTTTGGGTGTCTGTAGTAATGAATGCCACGGACGATCAGCAAGTTGCAGTGACAGGGTCAGGAGCAGTGTCCCTCACGTGAAAGCCTGGAGCTGCACTGTGATGGGCAGTGCATGGTGTGAGCTTTCTGGCGGGGGAATCTTAACTGATGAGATGAAGTGTGGTCTTAATGTCACTAAAGAGCTTCAGTTCTCACAAGAGGAGAAAAAGTGGGAAGTATTGCAGTGTTGCTTTTTGAGAAGAGATGAAAACGCGACCCATCTCTTCTGCAAACTTGCTGGAAGGGTATGAAGATGCAGGAGTACAGGTTAGCCCCAGTGCAAGGTCTTGCTTCATGACAGGTGGGAATGAGATGCTCAGACTTGAGCTTCGCTGCCTCTTGGAGGTTTTATCATTTTAACGCTGCAATGGGAGGACGACCAAGGGTTCAAACTCACCTTTGACAGCTGCTAAAGTATAATGCACTTAAAGATGCCATCTTGTAATATCCTCAGCTTCAACGGAATCCATGTTATAGGCTGAAGTGTTGCATTGTACCTGAACGTCAACTAAATACTACTGGCATAGGCAGTAACTTAGGGTTGTCCATAAAGGGTTTTAATTAATTAGAATTATTTTAAGAATATTGCAGTATGATAGCTTTTAATTTACTGATGAGGGGGGTGGATGTGTGTTAGAGATATTAAATGAACCTCTTTTCATGATAAACCTGTCCTGTATTTAAAAGGTGCAACATAAAGAATTTTGTTGGGAAAATAAATTGTCTATTTAGATCTTGATTTGACTTTTACTGAGGCTCGCTCAACAGAGCACTGTAGTGCTGGAGTAAATATAGCTTTGCTGACCTCTGAGCTTGTTTCAGGCACAGAAAGCAGGAGAGGAAAATTGTAATGTAGGCTAGACAGAAATAAGAAAATGAAAATAGTGTCAAGAAGAAGCTTAGGGGTGGATGAGATATACGTATTACATTTAGCATGCAGGGAAGTGCATGTTAGTGGCCATGTTTTCAAGTTCAGTACCTTTTCCTTCCAGGAGCTTCGGTTTTAACTGCACCAATATTCCCTAACTCTTCTTGTAGCACTTGTTTCTGTGTTCTACTGCTTCCTGTCTTTAAAGCGAGTGTCTTGCTTTTATTAGTCCATGTGCTTTTTTCACACAGTGTTTAGGAGGGTGACTGGAGAGTGGGGAAGCATCTGCACCTTTTTTATCTTAGATCTTTTTAGTCTTGTTCATTGATAGGAAAGGCTCCTCATCCGAATTACATACAATCTTTCTGTATTTCTCTACGTATCATAGTGCATTAGAATACGCATGAATTACAGAGTATAGAAGCCTTTGTCACAGTACTGGAGTCATTTAAGCATCTCTGATAAATACAGCAGTAAACAGCCGTGGGGATTGTGTGCAGCCAAGTGTTACAGTTCACTCTTGCTGCTCAAATACTGAAAGCTCTACTAGTAAAATGTCCTGTGCTCCTCTTCTTGGATGTGTAAGAAAAGAATGCTTTTCTTTAAAAAAAAGCAGTTCTCACAGCTGAGGGGTGAGTGTTTTGACCTCAAGTACTTGTTAAACCTGCAGAGAAATAAAAGAAGCTTTGTTTGTGGGTGAAGCAAGCTCAAATATGAAACTAATGAATTTTTCTTTAAAAGAAAGTCCAAGTAGCTTTTCTTATGTTTAGGAGAAGGCCTCTGTTTACCAAATTTAGAATTAAATTGGCTTGGCAGTGAGATATTCCTTTATTTAATGGCAAACCTGAGAAGTGCTTTGTGCTGTTTGACTCCAGCAATACTGCTGCTTTTATTGGAATCTTCTCTGCCCTTATGCATGCATCAAATTTGTTCTATGTGAATTGAGTCAGAAGCACTGGCCTTGGAAAAAAAATCACGTGATGGCTTGCTTCCAGCTTCTTTCCACAGTACCTTTTCCTTACTGGGTATGAGTGTCATGCACGGAGGGAAGGCTGCATAACTGATGTAGGTGTGAAACTTGTTGTGTGCTATTGCCACCTTTTGTACGTAGCTGTGAGCTTTGTCCTCAGTGCAAGTCTTCAGGAGGAAGTCTGGTTAGGCCTGGTCTCTTCTGAACAGGGCTGCAGCTTGGTTTTACCTAGTTGGGTTGTCATGGCAGGTTTTCTAATAGGTCTAATATGTTGAGCAAGCTTGTTCTACTTGGCTTTGTGTAGTGTCAGCAGGGCTGTAACTCATGTCGTGATGTCCTATAGGGAAGTAAGATATCTGGGGTGATAATGGCCCTTGAAGAAGAGATGGAGAAAGCACGGAGAGGTGCGCAGGGTGAAAATACGTGGAGCGTGGGCTGCTGCTGGAGACCTCACCACTGTTTGTGGCTTAGCAATGGTTGAGCAAAGCAGTGTAGCCCTCTGACCATGAGCTGGTCAGAACTAGTTTGTGGGGGCAGCTGAACCAAGTAATATCATCTAGCATCTATAAAGGATATTTGTTTGTAGTAGGTTTGGATACAGCATGGAGCTGTAGATGCTTGCAGAAAGTACAAGGCATAAAAATGTTAGCCAGTACTACTGAAGAAAAATCCACAGTGAATGTATGCAGAGATGAGGAAACCACTGAGGTGAATGTGATGTTTGGCAGAAAGCTATGTGTGCTGAGTGCTGCCCAACATCGCTAGCAGCAGAATGAAACCCCTGACTTTGGGGCCCAGAGGAGCAGCACAGGTTGAGCTTAACACCAGAAAGAGGTGGAAATTGGTGTAATGTCTTATTCTTTAGTAATAATAAGATCTGAATCAAAAAGACTTCCAGGATTTCAGGTGGATTTAAGAACACCTTATTATGTTTGAGACAAACTATTTAAGTGTAAATAACGTGCTTCCTCTATGCCCATGAAATAAGGTTTAAGGTTAATGATGGGAGGGTGGTGACTACCTTTCTCAGAGCAGAAATTCCTCTAGACTAGAAAGCTTTTAGAAGTCTGTCTGCTTTTATGCTGGGAAGGCATGCTAGGATGTGATTCTATAGTCTTAAAAAAAATAATAATCAGATGAATAAGCAATCAGCAATCATGAGTACTGTGCCAGAGCCACATCTCGAGTACCAGAGTAGAGATTGATTACTCGATGCTTTGCACAGAGGTATTTGGCAGGAAATCTCCATCACAATACACTGCTTCCTATTGGATTTAGTAAAACAAACTAGAGGTTCAGCGTTTTTCATAGATTCCACTTCTGGTGATGGCCAGATAGATTTCTTTCCAAAATGCACGTTACGCTGCAGCTGAGGAATATAGAACCTTCTTTCATTTACTGCAACATCAGCAGTGCTTTGCCATCTATTTTTTTTTCCTAGCGTATGTGTTAAAGTGATTCCTCTACGAACCTGGCAGTGCGTCAGCAGCACAAATGAGAATAGCAGGGATGGATGTGAATCATAAACCAGTAGCTAGGGCCTCCTTGATTTAAAGGAAACACTTTGTAACTGCTAGGCTAGGATTCTGGCATCAAGTTCTTTGGTACTTTAGCTTCATTTTAAGTAATTTCCTTTTATTATAGTGAAAGGAAAAATATTACTGTTGATGTGGTGGTTGTTAGCTCAGTTTTGTTGGATATTTGAGGATACTTCTCTGTAGTAATAGAAAAGCTGTAGATCCAAATCATTTTGCAATAACACAGGTTGAGATGAACAGTCAGCATAAGGAGCTGTACTTGGGCACTATGTTTTGTGGCTGTGGCTTTGGCTGGACTCTAAATGCCCCCAGATGTTAAGTCTATGTGGAATCCTGCAGCTGTGATTCACTCCTATGCAAAGTGCTCTATTGCATTGGTAATAAAAACCTCTTGAATGTCTATTAGCTCGTGGCTCTGATGTACGTGCAGTGAAAGTTACTGAATGTGCTGTCAGTGTACTATAATTGAGATGCTTGGTATTGGCACACTCCTACAGAGGACTGTCAAGTCTGATCATGAATTAGCGACTGGATTAATATTTTTTTCTGCCACATGCTCTGAAATTATTCTGGACCCTGAGTTGATGATCAGTCTCATTGGGATGGGTTGGTTTGTGGAGCTGAGGAGAAGGTGATGTGTGATGAGTCTGTCTGCTGCCATGTATCTGTCAAAGCACAGAGTCCATTACAGTTGGCTTAATGGCCAACTATTGTATAACTTTATACCTCTTAACTACCTGACTGCATATTCATCAACTCCCAAATGCCTATAAGCATTGAAATAAATTCAACTGAACTGGCAAACAAAAACAAGCGTTGAGAACATGATCTGATTTTGACAAGTTGAGTAGGAGATGGCAGTGTATTTAAAAAGTAAACAAAGAAACCCAAGCCCTGTGCTCTAGGTGATATCTTCTAACTGCTTTTAGTCCTGGGAACACATGAATGTTCTTCGTGGAGGAAAAAAAGAATAGTCACTGTGCATAGCAATATATCTCACATACAGTTTTATTGTGCTGATGTGTGTAATGAGGTGAATTAAAATCTGTGGAGTGGGAAAACATACATAAAAACTGTAGTATTTATAACATGCCATATTTAAGTTTTCTAATAGGTAATCTGCATTTTATCTGACAAGTTGAAGGGAAGACGGTGATGAGGTAGAATTTTTAAGTTTTAAGAAATGAGCAGGTTAGTCTTGCACGTCGACTCCTATTGCTTATAATTAGGAAACTTTAGCTTGGTCTAAAGCTTAACCTCTCCACAAGTGATTTAAACTATTTTGACAGCTGGTTGTATCATTGGAAATGTTAACATACTAAGAACAGTATCTGCGAGCCAAAAGGCTAGAAAAGAGTTACAGAATATATGTGGTATATTCTTAGGAAGTGCACTGCTTTATAGCATGAAATATACTGTATATATATGCTGCCTATAGAGCAAGCATTTGAAAAGCGTGGCAGTTGTTGTGGTTGGAATGCGTAACTTTGGATCCACTGCAAACTTCAGAAAGCGAAGTTGATGTTAACTTCGCTTAACTTAGTTGTTAAGTTGATGTTTGCGTGGTTTGTCTTTGTGACAAGGCAGTGTGTATTACGTCTGGAATGATGGTAGCAGTACTCTCCTTTGCTTTTGCAGCTGCTGTTTGGCTCTATGAAGTGCACAAGTTGCACTGTGTTGTCTCCTCAGGACTCCCCTGAGGCTGCTGTGCTTGTACACCAGTGTCCTTAGCTACTTTAAAGAATCCAGATCAGTAGGAATACAAAGCCTTGTGGTAGTGAGCCCTTTCACAAAAGGAAATTGTTTAAGGGGAGAAACTGTCTATAAACACTGCTTCAGTCAGAAATCATGTCAAGGATGCACCTATGGTTTCCTGTGCTGACAGTTCGAAGCCAGTTGCTGTGTTCAGCTGCAGCTCAATTGCTCTGTAGCTGCCAGAATTGATTCAACAACAACAAAAAAACACCACTGGTCCCATCCAGGAAGATGAATAGCTGTGGAAGTGAGGTGGTAGCGGCTCAAGTTTTGCCTCGTTGAGACTTTGAGCTTTGCCTTCCCAATCTAATATTTTTTCCTTGAAGTTAGTGGCATGTAAAACCTATACATACCCTTTCCCTGGAGGCATTCAAAGCTGCGTTGCAGTTAAGGTCCCTTCCAACCCAAACTATTTTGTTGTTTAATTGACTCTATTGCAGGTCATCCAGGGATATAGGTAATTAGAGTTCAAGCACACATTACACATTACAGCTGGGCATGGCTAGCAGAGTATTCCTGCACAGCTTCGGTCAGTAGTGTCACTGCTTCTGTCTCAGCAATGCTACTATGGCCTTATTTGTGAAGATGCTTTTACACTGCTTTTTCTGCTAGAGAGTTGGATGGGAAGCGTAATCTGGGAAATGTAAGATCGATAATATTTAGCTCTTCTAGGAGTAGTAGAGCACAAACAAGATCACTTTGTTACTTGATGTTTCCTCTTGCCTTTGTGATGACTTCTCGTTTCTGGCTGAGCAAGTTGGGCTCAACAAGGAGCAGCAGGAAACATTGGGAACTTGTCTCTTAGCACGGTCCCAATGGGAGTAAGGTGAGTGAGTTGCAAAAACCAGGTACCTGATTTTTTTTTTTTTTTTTTTTTAAAGCTTTCTTTATTTTTTTTCCTTAAAACAAGCCATCGATGTTATGCCACAACAGATCCAGTAGCAGGGTGAATGGTATTATTAGCTCTGCTAGCTTTCTGCTCCTGAAGGCAAGTGTTGAGCTGAGTTTTGTCATTTCAGACAACTTGCTAATTTTGGTTTGACTTGCATTGACTTGTTAGGAAATATGCTGCCCTGGTGCCTGCAGCAAAACACGAATGAATGCATCTGCAGAAATTTTCTGCTGAATTTTTCAGGTTTCCTTAAGAACGACCTCAAGGATATAAATATAAATATATATAAAACCTTTTGTGCGTTTGTTTCTGAGTTGAAATAGGACAGTTATTTCCAGAAATTAGGGGAAGAATCACAAGGTGTTACCTACCGAAGTTTAAGACCAAAGTGTCAGAACACGTGTTGGTAAAGTGGAATACTTGGTCATCAGATCTTACTCTGTTTACTGACTGCTGCTAAGAAATATAATTAAGTGTTAGGAGCCCAAGAATCTGGACAAGATTTGATCCTCTAATGAAAGTTGTATTAAAATGTGTGCATTAGATCAAGCTTCGGTCTTGAAGTAGAACGCTGTCAAACTCATTTGGGTGCTGTGGTATTTGCGCTGATGGTAGCTGGCAAGACACGCAATTTAGAGGGTATTTAAAGTAGTTTTTAATAATGTCTAAAATCTCCTTCATCTAGTCCTGTGTTAGAAGCAACAAAACAGGTGAAAATTGGTGAAAATGCAAAGGTAAATAATGATCAGTCAATTCACTAGACAGAGAAATCCTGTAATACTCAGTGTGCTGCATATACTCAGTATCATGAGAAAAAGATATGAATCATGATGGCACTCAGAAAGTGCAAGTTCTAGTTACAGTGGATTGCACTCGTTTTTGGAGTAAACATAATTTAGCTAACTGTAGAAACAGCTAACCATTTGGCTGACAATTGCCTCTGACTAATAGGAGCAGTAGTATTCAGATAAGAATCTGCTTTATCCCAAAAGATGTGCTAACAGAAGTAGATGCTTAGGTACAAATCCTGTCTTGAGGGGATGCTACAGAAGAAATTGTTCATAACCATGTTTGATCTGGTGGCTAAAGGCTAGCTTATTCTGGTGGTTATGTCCAGTGGCCAACTCAAGGTAAGACGTATAGGTATCAAGCCCTACGTAGATCTAGTATTTACCTCAAACTCAGTAATTTAAAAAGTATTCAGAAAAATTCATCTCCAGAAGGATGTGAGAAGGGGGAAGGAAACAAACATCAGGTGTGTGTGTGTATGTATGTGTGTGTTTATGTACTTTTCCTCTCAAAAAATGCTGGTTTTGGTTACATTCAGTGCTTCCACATGATGCTTTCCGTTCTGATCATTAGGATCACAAAATAGCCTGAGTTGAGGGTACCCAAAAAGAGCAAGGAGTCCAACTCCTGGCTTTAACCATGTCTTCCCAGAAATGAGACCAAGTGTCTGAGAGCACAGTCTTAATGCTCCTTGAGTTCTAGCAGACTGGAGCTGTGCCCACTGCCCTCAGCAGCCTGTTCCATGCTCACCACCCTCTGGTGCAGAGCCTTTTGTCAACCCTCCTCTGACACAGCTCCATGGTTTCCTCAGGTCCTGTCACTGTCATTAGAGAGCAGAGATCAGTGCTACCCCTGTGCATCCTATGAGAAGCAGTGTGCCTCCTGGAGGATCTGATGCCCATGATGAGGCCTCCTGTCAGCTTTCTCTGGGCTGAACGAATCAGGGGACTTGTACCTTTCCTCATATGTTCTCCCTTCTAGACCCTTCACTGACTTTGTAGCCTCCTGCCTTCCCCTTATAGTACTAAAATACTTCAGCACTGCCTGTGGTGCTGCAATACCAACCATGTGTGGGTTATGTGGATTCCCACAGGGTGCTTGTGAGAAGCATCATCCCAGACTGTTTAGAGCCCCTAGGCTGTTGATGCCCCTTCCCTATGAGTAGCTTCCGTTGCCAAAGAAAAAAAACCCAGCTTCCTGCATCTGTTTACTTTTGTCCAGACATCCATTTCTGTTCTTTTGCCAGACACGATTGCTTCTGTTTGGCAGTGAACAGTATTAGTGTGAGTAGCTTGTTGTATTAGCTTGGTGCAGAGTTGGCAGTGTGATGAAGCAGGGATAGGAGGGGGGGGCTATTGCAGTCATCAGTTGAACAGTTTTTCACTGTAATCAACCAACTTCTACCATGGGATGCTGGGTCATAGCTTTAATCTTAATAAAGTAGTGTAGTATATCACCTGATAGGAAGGAATACATTTGAAGAGATATGCCAGAACACAGCATTTGGCATTGCAGTGGCATGCAAGTAGCAGAATGTCAAATCCAGATATTCTGAAGTGCTTCATGGCTGTACTGTTCTGTGTGATTTTGGTTTAAGTTTTGTGCTTGCTGGCACTTCCCAACTTCTCCTGTGTAATTCCAGCCCTGAACGTATTGCCAGATTGCTCTGGAGTTGCTGAAGGAGCAGAGCTGTTTACAACAAGCCTCAGCTTTTGTTCGTCATAACAACGTAGTCTGGATCACATAGCTTTGCGATCTGACTTTCAGATGGAAAAATGCGGGAAATGATATAGCAGTAAAAACTCAGACCAATTTAGTGCCCTAGGTTTTCAAAACTACTTTTGGGAATAATTCCAGATGATAAACAGCATTTAAAAAAAAAAAAAAAAATCCTTTAAGCTACTGTGCTTATTTGCCCGTGCGTTAGAATTAAAAAATGCTATTAGTGCAGTAGAAATGAACTGGAAATGTGTTTCTGAAGATATGATGACAAATTCTTTTTTTTCCTCTTTGAACGTGTGCTCAGGGTGGAAGAAATCTAAATAATACCAACAGCATTTGTGCCATTTTACAATGTTGCTTTTTCCTTGTATTGACTTTTGCAGGTCCGGTTTGGGATTTGATGTTATGAAAAGCTCATTCGCTGCATTGTGGGAATGTTTATTTTGGGGTTGTGGAAGGAAAAAGGCTGAAGTAGTGGATATATTTCATGGTATTTCTTATATTGTCTGCTGACTGAAAGACGTAGGAGAGTGCTATTAAAAATGTGTAAGTACTGGAAACTTAGAAGCGCACTCGTATGGCTAAGATGTTTTGACTTAGGTGTGTACTAAGTGTATTATAAACTGGATGTATTAATATGAATCTGCAGCTGTCTGTGTTACCTTCAGTGCAGTGAATAGGAGAAAGTGCTCACATGAATCTAGTGCTTAAGAAAGAAGAGAATAAACATAAACACGGCTTGTTAGTGGAGTTAGCTCTTAAGTGACACACGTCAGCAAGGATGGGCTTTCTGACTTGACTTCTGTATCTTCTGTGTTCTTCTATTTAATTGTTGTTCAGCAGGAAATTCAGAGCAGCTTCTCCCCTTGATTCTTGGGCCTATGTCATGCTTTGAGATCATGCTTGATGGTAATGGAGAAGCAGCACTACTTGGGGCTTGGAGCTGCCATGCTGTGCAGTTTTTCTGGCGAAAGATAAAATAGATGGAGAGAAAGAAAAGCTGTGGGACTGGATGCTCTTAGAGGCAAGATGCCAGGCATAATGCATAAGAGATAACTGCTGTGTTCAAGCGAGCTGTTTCAGAATAATTATCTGTATGAAATGATGTAACATTTTACTGCACCCTTCCCTTGACTCTGGCATATTTCTCTGGAGCTTTTTTTTTTTTTTTTCTTGTGTTGGGTGTCCTTAGTGTCTCTCCTGTGGCTTTTGGATTGTAGCTGTAGGTGACATATGATTCAGGTAACCAGGAATCCCACTGTAAGGGATGGGTGCCATCACACTTAAAGATAATCCTCCAGAGTAAAGCATTTGGGATGCACGGGGGCTTAAGCTATACTGGATCAAGCCTGAAGATTACCCTCTGGTAGCAAATGGAAGCTCTCTGCCTTTTATAGTGTGGCACTGTGTCATCATGGTGACTGTCACCTGCCTTGGGCAAGGAGAAGTGCTGGTCAGGCTTCTGAGAGCATTAGCATCAGCGAAGGGCAAACCTTCGCATCTCTCAGTTCACATTCATCACCAAAAGGTCAAATAAATAAATTCCTGGCTTGATTTAAAGCATTATAATAGCTCTCTTCCCCTCTGTTACATAAATCCTTAGCAAAAAGGCTGCAGCATATCAGTTCCTGCAGCATCTTCAGCTGTTAGGGGAGAAGGCATTTCAGTTACCTGAAACACCCAAAGCTACCAAATTCTTATTCTAGTCCATACCTAATATGTACTGATTGCTCTTTTTTTTTTTTTTTTTTTTTTTTTTTTTTTTGTAATAGAAGGCTTATTAGACCTTGTTTTGCAGTCCATGGACTTGTTGCATTGCTTCCTTCCCTTTGAACAGAGGTGTTTTTCTGTGTTTTTTAATTGTATGTATGCATGGGAGCAAGATTAGGGTGTAGTTGAATATTGGTTTTTACTACAATTGACATGCAGATACTTCTCCTTGTGTTTTTACTACAGAAATGCTTAAAGATAAAGTGTGTATTGGTATTAAATTTGCTGAAGGAGTATTGGTGTAAGAGGAGATTTCGACTTTGTACCTTCTATCTTTATTATCTCGTGTTTCCCTGTAACTGAATCTCTTAATGAGAACTTCCATGAAAATAAATGTTTGTTTTTTTTTCCTGGAGATTATTTTGAAATCCTTACAGAAGGCAAAAGCCCACAAGAAATTCCTGTTGAGAAAGGACTCGGAAGAAAATGTGATGAAGTGGGAAAAGTGGAATATCAATGGAGTATCCAATAACCTTTCAATCCTTCTGCAAGGTGGAAAAAGTAGGCAGTAATAAATATTTGTAAATCTGATAAAACACCTATAGAAGACCTAATTTTTTTTGGCATTGTTGTGGTTTTACTAAATCAAGGTCAGACAAGAACTAGATTAAGCTACGTGATTAATGCGCATATTGGGTGTAGCATAGCTAAGTCAGTTGGCATGCTGAAGAAAGATTCACTGTGAAGATACGTGAAGGTAAGCTATGATGTTTGGACAGTGCGGTGGATTTGATGAAACTGTGAAGAACTTCAAGTTTGCAGTTCAGTCAGTTCAGCCAGTGGTTTTGTGGGCTGCGCTTAGAATGTTTCCAGGCAGGTATGGAGCTCTCATGGTAATGGCTGACGTTACAGTGATGGGAGTGAGGATCTAGATGGGGGAAAAAGATGGATTCATTATTCACTGAAAGGGAAGATGTATTCTGTTTTCAACATAGTTAGCAGATTCAGTATATACACCTTGTCTGTACTCGTGGAAGTGTTAGTGAAAGCAAATAGTGAAACCAATTGATGCTTAAATAAAGGCCTTTCTGATGCCTTTGGAATAAGACTATTTAATATTTCTAAATATGCTGCTAGTGCGATATTAGGATCTATGTGGAATGTAAGAACTTCTCAAACACAGGCAATGAACGGGAATCCTTTTATTGAATTCTGTGAGAAGAAAAATATTGTTTCGGTTAGCATTTAGACTGTCAAGATGACCCCCCACACCCATGATTATAACAAGCTGTTCAGGAGGTTGTAAGTATGGTAATGCTGGCACAGTAATAAACTTCTCTGACAAACTCAGTGCAGGATGCTTCAGAAACAGGGGCTGAGATTTTAAAGATTGCCAAAAGGAAGCTGTGGCCAGGTGGGGATTGGACAAGACTGGACCAGGGGTAGTGGCTTTAAGTTGCGCCAGAAGAGGTTTAGTTTGTGTATTAGGAAAAATTTATTCTCAGGAAGTCTGATAATGCATTGGAACTGGGTGCCCAGGGAAGCGGTGGAGTCACCGTCCTGGAGTTGTTCAAGAAGTCGGTCTCACCTCTGTGCCAGGGAAGGTCATGGAACAGATAGATCTTCCTTGAAGAAATGCTAAGGCACTTTTAGTTGTGCTAAAGGAACACCTCTCCTGTGAGAAAAGGCTGAGAGAGCTGGGACCGTTCAGCCTGGAGAAGAGATGGCTGCGAGGTGGCCTGATAGTGGCCTTTCAGTATCTAATGGGGACCTACAGGACAGAAGGGGGCGGGCAGCAGTGTCTGTGTGACAGAACAAGGTGAAATTGCTTCAAGCTCAAAGAGAGTAGATTTAGATTAGTTATTAGGAAAAAGTGTTTTCTAGTGAGTGTGGTGAGGCACGCGAACAGGTTGTCCAGTGATTGGTTTATGCCCCATCCCTGGAGACTTGGAAGGTGAGGCTGGATCAGGCTCTAGGCAACCTGATCTGGCTGTGCGTGTCCCCGTTCCTTGCAGGGGAGTTGAAGTAGATGGCATCTAGAGGTCTGAAGATGGTGTTATTATATGAGTATCATGGAGATGTGACACTGAGGGATATGGTTAGCGATATGGCAGTGATGGGTTGATGATTGGACTGGATGATCTTAGTGGTCTTTTTCTCTCCTCGTGATTGTATGATAATACTCAACAGAAATTTTCAAGCAGTAGAATGGATTTTGAGGAAAATAGCTGTGTAAAAATCCATCTCTGCAGAGACAGTTACCCCTGAAGCAAGAGTAATGTACAGTATAGGAGTTCATGACTTGAGAAATTACTTTTGTTGAGTGGGCTTCTAGAATTGTTCATTGCATGCCACATTATTAGCCCAAGTGAAGGGCTGAGCTGAGTGTTGACTGAGCAGCTGGCCAGACTGCATGCTTCCCAGCATCCCTTCCAGCCCTATGTATGGCACAGGACAAGAAATAATTCAAAACATAATACCTGTCTTTTTGCTAGTGGAGTACTGCTAAAGAATTGCTTTGTTAAATCGTTCTGGTTGGAATTAGAAAAGCGAGCAACTATGTTGGCAAAGGTTTGTTTGAGATACCTGAAGAAATTTAATACTAGCTTAGTCACCTTCATAATAACTATTGTTTAAATGCGTTTTGAGCTGTAATGCTTCTTCATGTGGTCTGAAAACAGATGAGTAAGAAACTTAGAGGAATTTTTTAAATTAATTTTCAGCAGTTTTACTCTCTCATGGGTTTCCATTGGAAGTGGATTACACTGTGCCCCTGGAAATCATTGAATAAATATGTTCAAGTGCTCGATCATTTTAGCAAGTACCCCCCTGTGGCTTCTGCTGTGCCTTGTTTGAATTTTACAAGATGTTCAACATTTCCCGTGCCTTTTTGGTTTGACCTTTAAATATTATTTAAGAAGTGGATGTGATATAATCTGCAACTGGCAGATAGAGGCTTACAAGGAAGGGACAATATTGTGTTGGAGGATTGCTGTATTTAAGTACGGAATGGACTTGGAAGGTCTTGTGAAAGTGAGAAAACTAGAGTATTTTGTAGTAGAAAGAAGTCAGTGTTGTATACAGACTCGAACTTAACTGGAGTCTTTTTCCTCCCTGGTGGTATAAACTGTGTTTTCTGTATGATTGGTCAAATAATAACTAAATACAAATTTGTGATTATATTAAAAACAGTTTGGATGCGTGAAAATAGAGGAAACTGCATCAGTTCACATTAAAGGTGAAATGAGACAGGGTACATTAATACGGCTGTAGGGTGCGTGTGATAGGTATGCAGTTTCTTGCAGGTCATTGGGTAATGAGGACCATGAATTAAAAATGAAAGATTTGATCAATTTCATTAACTTAAAAATGTATTGTCCTCTGGGTAACTATTACATTCTTCTATAATATTTATCATTTTGTAATTATTTGGGATTTTAGTACATTGTTCAGGCTGTTTAATGACTGTTAAACAGCAGTTTGCAGGCTGTGACTAATCTCAGGTCTGTTGCTGTCCTTGTAAAGGAGGTCACAAGCATAGTTAACTTACACCATCTCGAGCTGTATAGCATTTCAGGTTTGCCCATAAAAGGCTGCTACGATTGTTGCAGAAACATCTACCTTCACCCTCAACAGCAAATCTGCAGACCACGCCAAGCTGAGTGGTGCAGTTGATCCTGCAGAAGGAAGGGATGCCTAATCCCAGGTATGAGGCAGTTTGGGGGAAGAATTCCTCGAGAGTAGTCCTGCTGAGAAGATTTTAGGAGGATTCTGGTAGATGAAAAACTTAACATGAGTCAGCAGTGTGTTCTTGCAACCCAGCTGGCCAGTGAATCCATGGGCAGCATCATGGAGTGGAAGCAGAGCGAGGGGGATGACTGTCATGCTGTATTCTGCCCTTGTGAGGCTCCATCTGGAGAACTGCGTGCAAGCCTGGGTGCTCCCAGCATGAGAATGATGTGGAGCCTTTGTCCCCAGAGGAGGGTGACAAAGATGACTGAAGGGCTGAAGCACCTCTCCTATGAAAAAAAGTTGAGGCAGTGAGGCTTCTTCAGCTTGGAGAAGAGAAGGCTCCAGAGAGTTCCTTGTTGCAGCCTTCCAGTATTTGAAGAGATCTCTTAAGCAGGAGAGGGACTGACTTATTACACAGTGTAATAGTGATAGCATGAGGGGAAATGGTTTCAAACTAGAAGAGGAGGGGAAACTTAGGTTCGAAGTTAGGAAGAAATTTTTTACTTGGAAGGTAATGAGGTGCTGACACAGGCTGCCCAGGGAGGTTGTGAATGCATTCAAGGCCAGGCTGGATGGGGCCCTGGATAACCTGATCTAGCGCTTGATCTAGCAGTCTGTAGCCCTGTCTGTAGCCCTACCCCTGGCAGAGGGTTGGAACTAGGTGATCTTTGAGGTCCCTTTCAACCCAAGCCATTCTCTGATTCATTGAGAAGCCATGGTGTACCGGGGGGTTCAGAAAATATTTTTTTGTTGTCTTAAACGGGTCTCTGAGAGAGCAGACTTGAACTAACCAGAATGTAGCGCTGAGGCTTACTCAAAATACTGCATGAGTCCATAACAGAATGTACATAGCTCAGAAAATATTACAGGAAATACTACCTCAGGGTTATTTTCCCAGGACTTATCAAGTAATCTGAAGGAAAGCACTGATATAATATTGGTCAGTTCTGCTAGATGGCTCTGTTTACCACGCATTCTTTTTTCACCTCAAGGTAGCCTTTCTGTTTGCAAGCCTTGTGCTGCATTTAGGGAGGATTTAAAATTCTTTTTTCAGCAAAAAGAGACCTCTTTGCCGACTGGGACTAGAAATGCATCTGCTCAGTGTCGTGGTGCGAGAGACTCTGCTGACTCCAGCTGCGCAGTCAGGGAGAGCACAGAGATCAGGTCTGTGAACAGAATTCCCCTCCCTGACCTTGGCACTGCAGCAATGACAAACATAAGCATGTGAATGTAAATTTATTCTCCATCAGTCTCTGATATTTAAGAGCGAAGGCATAAGCAATAAAAAGGGTATTGTAATTAGTGGGTGCCTGGGGGGGACGAGAAATGGTTACTACTGTGGCTTCTTAATCTTTACTAAGCATAACAAAAATAGGCTTTAAAATGAAATATTTAAATTAAACAAACAAAAAAAAAAAATCACAGAAAACCTTACACAGGTAGTGAAGTCAGATTTGTTTCCCAATCCAGTGTGTTCAATTTGCTAATACAGAAACTGGTAGGAAGTGATGCTGTTTAACCTTGGGGTTGATCTGTTCCCCGTAGGTGGGAATGGAAACCTTTTTCTGCCCCTGTTGATAAATGCCTTCTGGGTCCCCGGAGCAATGAAGCTCCATTTCCAACAGTAGGAATGCTGAATTCCAAGAGAAAGGATGTTGTAACAAACCACGTGACTTAAAGCGATTGAAAACGCAGTAGGTAAACATGAGGGGCTTGAGTAACAAAATGTATTTGACACCTTCAGTTTTTTCCCACAAAAAAAAGCCAACGCTTACAGATAGTCTGAAGGCTTTCCGTTGGGGTGGTTACTCACTTGGATACTCCAAATCTGAAACGTTTCAGGGATGTTCAATTTTAACGCCGTTTCTTATCTTGAACTCATGAACTGGAATGACATAAAACGTTTCCATATTACTGAAAAAAAAAAACCCCTACAAATAAAGGCTAAAATGAGAAAATAGTTTTTCTAATTTATCTTCAGTGAGGCATCTTTGGTATTTTGTTGCCATTCTTGTCATCCACATGCAGCTATGCGTGTGTTGTTGTGAAGTAGGAGGATGCTGTGGCTACACCAGGTGGTCTGGAAGGAATTAACTTGTCTTGCCGAGTATCTCTGTGGGACTCTGATGATCGTCCTTAAGGGCAGTGCTTCTGCATATGAGGCTTCAGTGATGAGGAATTTTTCCTTTTGTCAGCCTTGTCACATATCTGTGGACTCAAGTGTATGTTTACGGCTGTCATGGACATGGGTGGATGTTCCCTACGGAGAGATGCAATGACAAAAGTTGTAGTTCTGTAAATAGCTGGTTTTTTAGCCCTTCAAGAATTCAGGAGATCCCTTGGTGTTCCTGAAGCTATTCATTTTGCTGTACTGTGGAGGTGCTGTATTTCTAAATGACAGGATTTTGGTGTCCTGGGCAAGAGAAGACTTCTAAATCATTAGAACTTTGTAACCTTGTTTGTTGTTCCCTCGCTGACATAATGCTATGCTGTTGTTAGAAACCAAAATCTCATTAGTGATTAAAAATGGCACGAAAAACACACAGCCTGCTTCAACTAATCTGAGTTGGATTAGGGCACTCAATTTCTCCCATTTCCATGGGTCAGCCTCAGCTCTGTTCTCCAAAACACATGCTGTCAGCAGTTCTTCTCATATGTAATGCAGCAGCTGCGTGTTGCTTTCACTTTAAACAGGATCACTGTGCAATTTAGGTAATTCTTAGCAACAGAAATTGCGATGTTCTAATCTTAAAACAACTATCTTCATTCATTTTCTTTTGCTTTACTTCGTGCTTTTTTTTGATCTAAGAAGTCTGTAAAACTTCAGATGAAGGTGCTGACTTGCTGAATTACTTGGATGAGCAAACATTTAGGTACGCTTTTTTATTTTTAGCAGCTACTAGTTTGTCCTTTTACCCAGAGTTGGGAGATATCGCCTCTATCTCCCTTTATACTTCTTGCTGCTTTTGCCACAGTGTCTCAGTCACGGCAGTGTGGAGAAATTTGAATTCCAGCATCTTTAAGAAAGTTAAGTAGTACTCTTCATGCGTCTCTAAATAGATGCTGATGTGTATTTCTGATCTGGGATTAAACATAGCATCAGACCTTCTCTGCATTTTTCACCTTTGCATTAACGCTGTGACAATAGGAGAGGCAAAGAAGAAATGTAAGCCAGTGGCAGGCTACAAGAAAATGTAGTTACGTAGTAATTTGGATTCAAATGCAAATGTTTCTTGTTAAACTGTTTCATTACCACCAACTACAACAGTACCAACTAGAAATTAAAACTGACAGGTTAGTTTCTTTGCCTCTGAAGACGCTCCTGGAGTGCTGAAACCGTATTTATCTCTCTTGGGTTTTATTTCCTCTCAGAACATGTGATTTACACTTTTCTAAAATCTTGGCATTACTAAAAAGTCCAGGTTAAGCTTCTTCTATAAAATTTCCTGTCTGCAGGATATTGCTTCTGAATCTCATGTCTTAGGACAACCTGAGAAGTGTGTAACAACCTAATTTTGGGAGAGGGGTGCTGCTTTTTTGAATGCTGAGATGGTTCGGAGACCATGTCAGTGACAGGATGACTGCCAGGGCAGAAGATGGAGTGAAACTGGCTGCCTGAACTGCCCACTGGTTCTAGTCCATTAATGCTAGTTATCCTTTAAGTTGTTATTTATGGGCAGTGCAATGAAGAATTCAGCAGGCTGGAGTTTACCAAGGGTGGAGGGCTATTATTTTTTCCTCCTCCATTAGCGCTGCCACATGCAGCACATTTGTGTGCAGTTCGTGGAATGTTTTTTTTGGGCATGCTGGCCACATCAGTACTGAGTCTGTCCCTGGAGTACGTTATCTCCAGGTTAAGTTATGACAGCTGTCAGTGAGTTCAGGTTGAACCATAAAATCTCTTATAATGGAATTAGAATTGTGATTATTAATTTATACTTTAATTCCTCATTTAGCCAGTACATATAAAAAATTAAATTAGATGCTAGGGAACACTGAGCGATATTAAATATGAGCAAATACCCGAAGGTTTTGCCTTGGGAATGAATTGGATTTAACAGTTGGGGTGCTGTGAATACCTGACCTGGTTTTGGGCAGAGTTCTGCACTCAGAGCTTACCCGTCGTCTCGTGTATTTTGGCAGCTGAGCTTTACGTGACTCTGGGGTAGTGGGGCCTTGGTGGGTGCTCCACACGGATAGTGGTAGAAGTTTTAGGATGAATTCTCTATCCTCAGGCTGGCTGGAGCACCTTCAGATTACAGCGTGGAAACTTGTTTGGTCATTCAGTGCTCGCTTAGGAGAGTTTATCTTTTGTTACTGCATTAACCTTTAGAACTGAGAAGTGCCAGCTCTCAATAACTGAGCAGAGGTCTATGAAAATGAGCTTCCTGCCTTGTGATTGCACATACGGCTGGGTCATTCACTCACTGGCGTTACTTTGCCAATGACATTCCTCTTTCACTAAATTTAACCTCATTTTTTAATTAATGGTTTAGATTGCTATCTTTGTGAAGTAAGTATCTGAGAGCAAGAGGAGTGGTCAAAGTAGGAAACTTTTCTGCATCCTTTGAAACTTACAGCTTATAGCTTTTCCAGCTCTACTTTCATGAGATTTAGTAGAGCATGGATTTGCATCACTTATTAATGCTGTAATTTGGAAATAGAAAGAAACTGTGATTTCATATTGCATGTGGTCCGTATCCTGTGCCTCCTTGCTTCTACCCCAACCCAAACACCCTTCTCATGAAGGTTGCATTTACTTGATTCTTTTTTTGTGTGTTGATGTGGATTTTTTCAGAGTCCTGAACTCATGGCATGTAGTAGAAGCTGAGCTTGTGCATTATCTGCAATGGAGTATTCCTTTTGCTTGTAGTTGAAAGTAAATGTGTATTGTTGGCCTGGTTTGAAAGCAGAGCTCATCTTTTTGGGAATACATTTGTGGTGAAATCCAGAGATGATGAAAGTGTAAGTGCAAAGCTGTGTGTGTGTGTTTGTAACCTGGGTGAAAGAAGCTGTGCAGGGAAATAATTCTGCATACCGAGCACACTGTTTGAATTGCATGTTAGAAGCGTCAGGGCTTCTTAGAAATATCACAGTAAGCATTGAATTTTCGCTTTTTAGGACTGTTCTAGTTTTTTAGTTATGTATTGTAGCACTTCATTAAATTATGAATAAAAGAATACATTGGGTAGATTTTAATACTTTGATTACCACTAACAAGTTCTAAAGCAATAAATTCATATTGCGCTACACTTGCAAAGGAGCAATGCAGAGTTTTCACAAGAGAAGCGATGAAAGAAACATTAAGAGCAATTTGTTTAAAAGACTAATATCCTCCCCTATCTTTTCCTGTTACTCAGACTGCTAAATCAAAGCTAAATGCTGTTTTCTTCAGCCATTAATTACTGCATCGCCTGAAAATTGAGAGATTGGGAAATGGCATGCGCTGATTTTTCTCTTCATAAAATGTATTTATTTGTTTATGGTGTGTCGTGGTGCTGTTAAGTGTCTGAGATGCTGACTATGTAAAATTGCCTGATTGTGTCTGTTACTTGTCAGCTGAATTAGAGATGAGTAGAAGCTGCCTGCAGGGTAAATTCACCTCTATTAAGCTAAGCTGTCTGAAGTTAGGGAAAGAATACAGCTTACTTACGTCCAGTCCAACTTAATTTAAAAAAAAAATATATATATATATATATATATATATATATCTCTTTTCCTTTATTTAAGGTGAAACATTAGTGATGTGCCTGGGTTTGTTAATGTACGGAAACTCTTCTGGAATAATTTTCCTCACTAATTGCTTTGATATAAACTTCCTGTGCAGGCAGTCATAACCCAGAAGAAGAATTATGCAATTGGCTTAACTTAATGGAAAAGCGCATTGTTATTCTAAGATGAATGTGACTTGACAGAATTTAATTTCTAAGTAATTCTCTGTATTAATTATCAAGTACTGACAAGCTTGAGGAGCCTCAGTATTCTCACAGCTTAATGCTCTTTACAGGCTTTAAGAGAAGAAGGGCAGCATCTAGGTTGTTGGAACTTGGGTTGCAGTTCCTTTAACCACTGGCTTATTCCTGTAATTTATGTGTCTTGGTGTATATGGCTAACCTGACCTTGTTTTTAGGATAAAGATGATACTTCTACAGGGATAGTGAGCTTCTGTGGACTTAAAATATGGGAAAATGACAAGGTTTGCCCTCACTCTTAGCCAAATTCTCCCATAGCTGTTTTCATGATATGGCTAAGAGTTGTTTAACTTCCTCTTTACAAGCCCTCCAATTTCTCATGACTATTCCTGTAGAAGAAAAATTGTTTGCAGTGTTGAAGAATCAGTTCGAGTGCAGTTTTATAAGGGGCAGAATCACAGCACTGTAGGGGTTGGAAGGGACCTCTGGAGGTTGAGTCAAGTTTTCTGATACAGCAGCTTCTGTGCAGTAGCTTGCATAGGAAAGCATCCAGGCAGATCTTGAATTTTTTCAGAGAAAGGGAGTCCCCAACTTCCCTGGTCAGCATGTTCCTGTGCTCCATTACTTACACATGAAGTTCATCCTTGGTGTTTGTACAAAACTTCCTCTGTTCCAGTTTCTGCCCATTGCCCCTTAATCTGGCCACGTACTGTTGAAAAGAGCTTGGCCTCATTTAGTTGACTCCTGTCCATTACATCTTTATAAACGGTAATGAAGCAGGATCAGAAATTCTCCTGTTTAGAAAAGGCACATACACTGAAATACTGGAAATGACTCTATACCCTGGGTTGAAGAAGGGTAGCTACCTGCACACTCGCCTAGTTACTTCATTAGAATCATTATACCAGTATCTGTAAGCTTTGTCCTAGTACAAGGTGCTAGATGTAGGCAGTATAATGTTGGTTTTCTAATCTAATTAATCTGTTAAACTATGACTTTCTTATACAGAGAGCCATTAGATAATTTCCACCTTGAATAACCACTGATTGTCAAAGTGTGAGTACTTTGAAAGCAGCACTTTCATGTTTGCAATGGAGCGATGATATGAAGTTTTCTCAAGTACCATCCACGATACCCAGATATGAGATCTCATGTGGAAATTTGTGTCGAATGCATCAGTTGTTGCAGTCCAACGACTACCCGATACTACAGCAGTTCATGTGTTCTCCTGTATGTGATTACAATGAATGAATAGGGAATGTTTCGGGCAAGTGTTTGTCTTACTTCTCTTTACAAGTAAGCAAAGTTAGTTTTTTCAAGTTGCCTTTACCGTTAAAATAAGACTTCATTACTTTTCCAAAGACAAAATAATGGAATGACTTCTTGTGTGGAATTGATTGTCCATGATTCATGGGTTCTTGTTTGAGTAGTGATAACGTATACTACTTCTCACTTGTTGAGGATTTGTTAGGGGAAAAAAAAAGGTACTTAGTCATTATGAAAATCTATTTGTGTTATTGATCAGTAACTTATGGATATTATGAGGAGTGGGGAAACTCATTCTTTAGAAGTCATACTGGTAGGGTGGCATTCATCTCAGTTATTTCAGGCTGTTTTCAAGTTGCATCATTAGTGTCAGATAGTTGCTTGGACTTCCTCTGTGCATAAGGGAGAAAATTGGGCTTTACAAGAGACGCATTAAGTCTGCCTAACTGATCTACCAAACAGAACCTTATGTGGCATCCATTGGCCTTCAATAACTGTTGAGAGTACCTTGGTAATTCGCTTTGACTGCATGCCTCACAAAAATATTCTCAAGTATTCCCGAAGATTCCAAACTTCTGAGTGTATTTCTTGCTTACTGGATTTGTTCTTACCTGTTGATTTTATTAACATCGTTAATATACCCTTTTCTTCAGTGTGTTTTTAAAGGCCTATTTATACATTGTTTATGAAGGGGGGAAAAAGATCTTGTAGGATGTGGTGGGAAGGCTTGAAAAGACGAAGAAACTACAACTGTAGTAGAAGGCGGCAGGAACAAAATGAAATTTTAAATGTTATCTAGAAATGTCTGTCATTGACATGCCCTTCCCTTGTGGAATGTTGTACTGAACTGCCAAAAAAGCCAGCCGAGCTTTAGGTGCTGTGGGTATTGCTGTAGTTCATGAAGAGCTAGAATGTCACTTCAGCTCTTCTAAATAAGCTGAATATCTACTGAACAGTAGAGGTGATAAAGCTGCTCTACCGAAAGCTATTCATGAAATCCGTACTTTTTTTTATACGGTAGTCCTGATTCAAGTCCCTAATTCCAAGAACAGAAATAAATTGCGTGTAGGCACCAGGGCCTTGCTTAGGTGACAGTTACGTACCTCAGACACTTGTTTTAATCGAGGCAGTAAACCAGCTACAAAACTGCATATGGTGGTGGAAGTAAGGCAAGAGCTTCCTTTATTCAGTTAGCCAACTATAGAAAAGTGGTAGCTGACCACAAGGAATTTATTAATCAGATTGGAACGTAGTCATAACAAAACAAATCCAAACAATTTTGAAGAAAATGATATAGACAGTGCATATCACCTGCAAATCTGTTCAGCGTTACAGTGACCAGCAATTAACCTGTAATTCTTCTGATAGAACCCCTAGGATATACACTGCTTCTTTATGAAATGTTTCATTAAAGTAGTAGCTTACTGATTTTCACGTTACTTTTAATTATGAAGAAAATGTACTTTTTAGTATATTTTGGATCTGAGAATTTTGTGATGTTGAGCCAGTTGATTGCTCAGGCCTTTAGTGTTTCTAATAAAGCATCCCATTGTTTTACACTGCCAAAAATGTATCATGAATGTAAGCATACTCCATAGTTTGTAATCTAGAATTGGTAAGTTGTTTTCTCAGTTATCCATGCTGAGAAGCCAGTGATTTTATTTTTTCATAAATAGTGATGGGATAGAGTAGGTGGCAAGATTGAAGTGTATGGGATCAGAGCGTGAATGTCTTTACTGCTTCGGGTTATGCTAAGACACAGCAATTGCAAGAGCATCATCTAACATCAAAAAGTGTCTGAAAGGACCTGTTGAAGTCTGACACTGTCAATTAATGTTTTGCTATGGAATCATCAGGCAGAATAGTAAAACCTCAAGTAGAAATCGCCTTATTCAGAGAAACCATCCTAGTCAAATAAATCTCTTCCAGTTTTTGTCGTAACATTCATTCCTCTCCGTGTGCGTGACTCGCCCTAACAAAGGGTGCCTGCTGTGTGAAATCATGTACGTAATCTGCAAAGCTGAGCATCTCAATCAGAACGGGAGGTTGTCCTTCACTAATTTATACGAAGGATACAATTTATCATTTGATTACTTTCTAAATATGCTTTCTTGTTCTGTCAAAGCTGTTCAGATATTCACTTGGCGGCAACAGTCTTTCAGTAATGAGTGCGTTTTCAAGTCTGTGAAGTAGTAATTGTGGGGACCTGTCTTTTAATAATGGCAAATTAATGTAAGTATATATGGAGTCTTAGCTTACATCATAATCTTTGTGTGACACTTGCTGTAGAAGAAAATAGCAGGGAGTAACTAGGATTTTGTCAACTTGAAATGACTCAGGACTAGGAGAAGCCCAAGCAGATGTTGACATGAATGGAAAAGCAAAGGTCAGTAGCACATTCTCTATTCAATATCAGTTGGCCTCACATTTTCATTTATCAGCTGCTTTGTGCTTCTGTCTTCAAGTATGTTTAGCCTTGAAGTCTTAGCCATGTAAGCAAAAAACAGGTGAGGAGGAGGAAGATGAAAGAGGGAAGAGTTAGTGAGGTTAGGCAGCATATTGTGGCTTTGAGTGGTGTACAGCCAATTCAGTTTCACTTCAGTCGATAACCATGGAAGACCAACAAGAGGAAGAAACTCATCAAGTGAGAGGAAAAGCTCATCTACAAAAGTGGATTGAATGCTGTAAGCAAGCCTCCTGTTATTCTTAAGGCTGTTCAAGCAGGCTTGGAGTTTGCCATAGAATCTCATTGCAGTTCTGTGCAATTGCTCTAATTCTCCTCAATTTTTCTGTTCTCTCTCTATTCCTAGTACTTGAGTGATTTGTTGAGGCCATGAATAAACAAGCAGGAGCTGTTAGAACCAAGAGAGAATCATAGTGAAAGCTAAGTTATCCTGCTTTTTTTTTTTTTTGTCATCTGAAAAGCAAGTAAAGACCTTGCTGTGCTTTTATTAGATGTTATGTAGCACATTTTGTTTCTGTGCTATCTATAGTGTAACAGATGTTTTAGAGACTTGCGTCAAGTACACTCAATTTCTGATGACTTTGCTAAGAAAGGCAGAAGTTGCACATGTTTGTTGGCCTTATGGTGCTCTTTGAGCTTTTTTTCTGACCTGTGTGATGATCCTGTGTAACATTATATTGCAGGTATACTTCAGAGACCCTGAAAGGGGAAAAAATGATTATTTTTTTGCAGGGCTGTAGATAGAAAGGACTGTATTCGTGGGATCCGTGATTGTCATATAAATACAGTTCAGATCAGGAATGCTTACTGTGGGTAGCTCCCAGGGGGCAATTTGCTAGATGTGCAGACAGCAGTTTCTGTACGAAGCTGATGTGCTGTTTAAGGAAAAATACCCAAACTCTTCAGGGGATTTTGGGAAATTCTTTGTGGAGTGTTTTCCATCGAGAAGCTGCAGATAGTTGCAATATGTTATAATTATCCATCTTAATGTGACTTGATTTGCTTATTTTACGTGGAAGAAATGAAAACGTTTTTACAAGCCCCGTTGGTATCCTGTTGTTAAATTCTTGCTTTATTTGTGGTATTTTGTCAAACATAATCATTACAGCTATTTGCCAGACAATCATTTTATGATTTTTCACTGTGCAATGTTTTAAACTCTGAGAAGCAAATTTGCATATATCCCTGGTGCATTATAGAGGATTAGCTAAAGCTATTTCAGTGTAATATAATTCTTTTTAGTTCATTTTAATTTAGGGGCAAATCCAGGCTAAATTTGATGAATAACTTGTTCCCAGCAAATAGCTTGTTCGTGCCTAGCTGTGGAAACTGTTTAAGACTTGTCAACAGAAAACTCATTTTTGTAAGGCACCCAATATAATGTATAAAGACTTCCTCTATTCACTCTGCCTATCTTTAATCCTCGATTAAGTTTACTTAGGCTAAAACTTCATTTTCATACTTTGTCTTCCTCGAAGAAAACTGGAAGAGTCTGAAAGAGATGTAGTCCCTGCCACGTATACTTTTGATGCGAGTTGACTGTGAAACTCTGAGAAGTACAGGAGATCTGTGGGAGATGTCCTGCAATCATCTGAGTGGAGGGATCTTGATTCCTATGGAGTCTCTTTATATCTGAGCAGATTGTGGGAACATGTGCAGGAGGAGAAGAGCATGCATGCGTGGTTTAGAGTGTTTCCCAGCCAGATCTGGGCTTGTGGGGTGGCTGGAATATGGTAGTGGTGACATCAGCCCTGTAGAAAATGGTTCTCAGGTGACTTTTGGACAGGTTCAGGTGAGTCTGACACCTAACCCAATCATCATTGTCAAGAAATACTTACTGTGCTGCTGGGAGAGTAGTCTTCCTTCTGGAAGTCATCTGCCTTGATTCAATTAAATCTGATTACAGCAAGGGGTATGTCAGTAAATCTTGTGTATCTCATGCTTGAAGAAAACATGCTCACATGCTTTGCTACTAAGTATTAATTCATAATTGGATTGTAACTTCTTTTTGTTGTTTTTTTTTTCCTCTTGAAATCACAGTGTATATGGCTTGAAAATTATAAAAAGGAAACGTGTTTATTATATGGCCCTATCAAATGGATACCTGGGTGTGATTAAATGATGTGGGAGTGTTCAGGTGTAATTGAAAAGATTGATAGCCAAACAGAACAGAACAAAACAGAAAGTTGGAAGCCAGCCTCTTTGGAGCCAGCATGTTATGGTCTCCTTGTTCTTTTCCTTGAGTCTTTTCTGCATCTGGGATGTGCAGGCATGTTGGGAATGAGAAATGGAGGGGGAAAAGGAAGCTAGATATTCATGCGTGTAGTTCTCCTTCTAGTTCAGCTGAGTTGTTCAGACAACTCTTTATAAACTACATTTTTCAATAGATGGTAAATGCCTATTTTTGTAATGAAACTTAAAGAAAAAAGTAAGAAAACAAACAGCCAAAACCCAAATAAGAAGGCTTATGCTGTCACTGAATTTGAGAAAGCATCTAGAAAAAACTTGGGGCTAACAGCACTTACAGAGGACAGCCAAAAACAGCAAGCTACCAAGCTACACCCTGGGAATAACACTTCTATCAAGGGCTGCCAAGTGTGGAAAAAGAGTTTCAGGTGAGATCAGTGTACACTGTAGATTAGCAAAGTGCCAATTAATAGCTAGCATGGATTTAGGCTCTGTGTGGTACTGGTAATCCCCTGATTTATAAGCATAGAGGACATTAGCAAAAGTAATTTTTCACCTTGTACATTCATTCATATCTTAAAGTCTTGTTTTCAATAGAAGCATATCCCTATTATGATCAATAAACACTGAGAGAGATAATAGCATATGTTAATGATGATTGTGCTTGACTCTTATTTCGGCTTCTAAAATGTTGTTTTAAAATATTTTCATGTATTTAATCTGGAAGAAAAAAAGCCACATTAGAGTTGGATTAATTTTCCTTTTTAATTTGTGCTTTCCTACTGGAAGTCAAGTTTGAAGAATTTCCAAGCCAGAAGATGGAGTTGATTGAAGCATTTTTTATTTATTTTTTATTTTTTAGAGCAGCCATGAGATTATTTCTTGATTTATCAGTGAAAGCGAAACTTTCACATTTGATGTAAGATGGAGTTCATAGTTGCATGTGCAAATACTGGCTTGCTGTACATCTGAAGTCAAATTTCAGAGTGTTGCCAATGTTTCCCAGTAAAACCACGGACTCTGGGACTCTGCACTTGGACTGGCCTGCATGTTCCATAATATGTAACATCCACAAGTGAAAATCAGCTTGTTGCAGCCCTGTCGCAGAGCATCGCAGACTTGCTGATGACACCAATGCTCTGACTTCACTGCTTCCAGAGCGTATGACAATCGATATGGCTGGAAACGTGTTAGGAATGTCTGAGTGGGTATGAGTCAGCAAAGAGCTTTAAAAGGGGGTTGTAGCCTGGGAGCAGTGGTTTTGTTTGGCTGCCAGATGAGAAATTGAGCCTTCCCCAAAATGCACTGCCTCAGGAGGAAGACAGAGGAACGAACAACAGTACAGAGCATCAGGGTGTTTGGAGGCAAATAGTTTATTCATGTGAATTCTCCTTTCCTTGGGCAGCTCTACTGCTCTCTAGAGAAAATTGATTTATTGCTGGTTGACATTTTCCTTGAGTAAACTGGAAACCATATTCTATGAACTCGCGTTCTGGCTGGTTTGAGAGGCTGCATTATGCTGTCTCTTGAGAATAAATCCTAGAGAGAACCACTGAGTTTTATCACCTGCTTGCTAAAAATCAGTTCTATGGAGCTTATGCTAGACTGAGCCCTAGTATTTTTACATTTGTGCCATAATTTCTGAGCTCCTTCTTATGCTTAATCAATTTCCTGTGAAATCCAAATCGCTATCATATTCACCTGCTGTTTTCCCAACAAGTTGACCAGGAAAAACTTTGTTTCTCTTTGTTCCTGCTTCTACTATACCTTAAACATAACTTTCTATTTCTTCACCAAACACTTAATTCTCTACCAATCTCAGGCAATCACTGATATTGTGTGTTCTTTCTAATTTGCCTCCAGTTTATTTTTCCCCCTTTAATTTTCTAAATATTCAGAACTTCATGGTGAGCTGTTGCTAGCTCAGTTTCTGGTTTTGTTCTTTATTTCCTGCTCAAACGGTCTGCTTTTCCTTCCGACTGGTGTGCGCCAACACGTCTGAGCCAGGTGATGATCATGCCATCACTCATTAGTGACGACCAAGTTGCCTGGAGTAGATTAAGCTCTTGGCAATGTCTTCCTTCTCTGATTAAATCACTTTCCATTCTTCCAAGGTTCCCCTGACTCGGTCTTAAAAAGATGAGAAGCTGCCTGAAAGTCTTGAGTATATGTTCAAGAAGAGGTCTAGTTGCTGCTTGAACTTGCTGTTACCTATAAGATATATATGGCATACTGAAGCTGAAATTCTTTGACTGTGTGTTAAATGGCACGATTCTTGAGGAAAGGCCATCAATGTGCAGCACAGCCAGCCCATAATTGTGAAATATGTGGTCTTTCAGCTGATTGAATACGATAAAGTAAGCCAGAGGATGATTGAGAGGAATGGAAGAAGGAAAGGACTACCTGTTTCAGAGTAAAAAGAAACCTCTGTGTAACTTAAATAGGTACCCTTTTTTCTTCAAAAAAAACCCCAAATAATTGCTGAGTGAAGTTTGAGTTTCAGCTGTTATATATATATGTGTGTGTGTGTGTGTGTATATCTATATATAGTCACAGATAGTATGTGAAAAAATAAGTTGCATAAGGCAAAATGTTAACTAAGTAGAATAGCTTCTGATTTCACTTGCTGCTAGCAAGCTTTATAATACACATTATCCAGTGGTGTGTTTTGAATTTAGTAATTGCTTACTAAATGGTTACTTTGAACAGGCGTGAGGTTTAATTTCTTAGTGTTTCCACAGGATGTCTGTCCACTTGCAGTATACCCTTCAAAACAAGGAAATGTAACCGAAAGCAGAGCTTGACTGGTGAACCCCAGGACTCATTTTTGTGCTTGTGTGTCTGTACTTAGCTGAAATTACAAATGATGAGGAACAGAAGATTGATTATTGGATGCTATTTTACCAAATTAGCGTGGTGCAACCACAAAAATAACCCACTTAGTTGATATCTGCGGTAGTAACTTTATCTTTGATTTTGATACCGTTTTAAGTTAACTTTAAACATTTCTCTTAACTCTAACTGTGAAAATTATTTTTAACTGCATATTGGCGTTTTTCATGCTTGGGGAAATGTGTTCTTGAATAGCTGCCAATAAAACTTGTCTCATAGATGCCCTTCTTATCATCAGTTATTGTTCCCTCTTCACCACTGACAGGAAAATAACTGTAGTTAAAACCCATCACCATTGGTGCTGGGTGTTCTGACCTATTCAACAGAATGTATTTCTTTCAGAAATATTCTGGATGTAGTTGATATATTGCACTCCCTGGAACTGTATGCTTTTTCTTCTGCTTCAGCGTTTTTCTTCTAGGCTATATATACAGCTAGGGGGCTTGTGATCTGTCTTAGACGTTAGTGGAGGTTCATTATTTTTTTTTCTATTCTACTGATTTGGTAGCTTCAAAACTTCCTCAACTTTGTCTTTTTTGGAAGTTTATGGGAGAAAAGAGCTTACTGCAATCATTGTTCAGGCTGTCTGTTCTCCGGTTGACTTCTCTATGACCACTTGCCAGCAGAAGTTGTTTAACTTTTATTATTCTTCTGGTTTGTAACGTCAGTTTTTCTAATTTCTTAGCATATATAATTGAATCTCTACAAAATCTATTGAAACATGTCTAGTATTGAAGAAAAAAAGCTGTCATTCTCTTTCCATTTACGTCTAATTTTTATCGCTTTCATGAATTATTCTGCATGTCCTTTAAATTTTTTTCCAGGGAAGATATTTGGGTTAGTTTTGAGCTGATGTTATTCTTTGCTTTTTGACTCACAACCTGCGTATCTTTCTCATCTTGACTGCATGGCAAGATAATTGGCAGAAGGGCAAGCAGACATTTATATACTTTTTGCCCGAGATTCCTGCTGTCCTTAATAAAATTTCAGTCTTTTAAAAATCCTATGTTTTATCGGTTTGTTTTCTATTGGTAACTTTCAATTATTTTGGATAGGAACTAAGAAGAATAAGATGGGAAAAATTCAAAGCAGATCTGATGTCTGGTAAAGGAAAGCGATGAAGCCTGACAGAACTGTTACAACAGGGATATCAGCCAAATGGAAACACTCTCTATACTTTGACAAAGGGAGAGCAATGTTGGCATCACAGTGTAACGAGAGCTAGAGATTGCCTCTGCTCCTCTTGCAGTCTCAGAAGTGAAGCCACCTAAGTGTATTGGCATTCTAAAGATGCCTGACGCTCTGTGGAAATGTTTTTTGTTTTTTTTTTTCTTCCCAATAATGCGATGTATTCTTTAACTGTGTTGCTTTAGTGAAAGAAAACATGCCTTGCACTACACTGCTCAGTTCTTATTCCCATATGTGTAGCAGTAACCATAGTATCATGTTCACAGGAGATTTGGGGGTAGGAGGGATGGCCACAGGATGGCTTGGACACGATTACAGTGAAACATAGTTAATGTCATCTCATATTATGGCTAGTTGTCTCATTTTAAGTTGCAAACTCTTCAAGACTTTTTCCCTTGCTATGTATGTCTACTGAATTGTCTGAATCTTCTAGGTGTGACTGTTACACACATGGTGCATACTGATGAGATATTGCATTTGTGTATTTTCAGCTACGCTGTTTTTCCAAGCAGTAGAGGAATCAGATCTTAAATTTATACCTGAATTTCTGATGCTTTAAAGAGTTATCTTTTGTTTAGCGTCTTCCAGTGAAATATTCTCTGAAGCATCCTGTATTTGGGTCAGGAGAAACCAAACTCCAACACTTCTAAGCTTCCTATCCAAAAAGAAGATTCAGGGAAGCAAAAATGATGGAAAGAAAAAGTAATGCTGCTGCTCATGTGAAACAGCCAAATTGCCCAGTTCAGTTATTAAGGTTATAGCAGTATAAGTGTCTAGTGTGTGAGCATAATTCTTTTCTTGCCTGGTTCATTGATAACACTAATTGTTTTGTAACTTTGGGTTTGGGGATTTTTTTTCTTATTTTTCTCTTTTAATTTTAAATGCTGCTTAATCAAAAGTTTCAGCCTTGTGTCACTGTCAATCTGATCATCAGTAGGACTGAAGGAATGAGCCCATTGATTCTTCATACTACCCATGCCCTACATCACCTTGAAGTGCGCCATCTTGAGCTTCTTGCAAGCACATACGTGTTTTTTTGTAGTTAGCACTTGAATCTGACCACTGGTTTGGTTGCATGTAGTGAGGAGAGCTGTAACTCAGGTTGTAAGACTGGTTCCACTTGGGATTAACCAATTCTGGTGTAATGAAAGTATCAGACTTAAACCTCCCTGAAACTGGTGTTTAGATCAGTTGTTTTTACTGATCTCACATTGATGTTTGCGTGTCTTACTGCAACCTTAATGATAAAATGAATTTAAATGTTTTTCTTTCTTCATATGTTATTGGGAAAGCTTTTTTTCACTGAAAGGAAAAAATGATTTGATAATGTTAATTATCATGATCAAAAGGAAGTTAAGCTGAAGGGTACAGCCCTGTGCAGGCAGTGTTGAAGCACACCAGGTTCCTAAGCCGCCTTAGGTCTCTACGTTCACTCTTGAGTTAGTGGAGGTTACCAACCAAAGAGCTTCTGTGCTGAACTACTTTTGGAAGTATAAGCACTTAATTGTTCTTTTAGGCATCCCTTGCAGTCTCTGGTTTTGCAGTGAAACTTTTAATTTGCGCGATTTCTTGTTAGCCAGTAAACCAAATCGAGATAATGCTATTTATCAGTGTTGGGCAGCTCATTTCACTTGTGCGTTTTTGCAGGTGTATTACTTTATTAAGAGGTTTACATTGCCTAGTAACTTCTTACTTAGCCCCTTTCGTTCCTAAAGTAAATTTCTCTTCGAAAATCCCAAATGTCAAATCAAATTTAGGTGGACCTGAGGCTTTTGAGAGGAGTGAACTTGAGAACCAAAAAAAAACCCAACCAACTAAACAACCGAAAGATCTATAGAAGCTAAAGCATGTTATTTCATTATGAAAGATATGCAGAACTGCTGGAGGACTCTCTGGAATTTAAATTCTGGACTAGAATGTAGTGGAAAAAGTTTTAGAGAGAAGAACATAGGGAGTTTCAATTGAGTTTAGCTGCAGGCATAGGAAAATATGGCCGAAGCTAAAATAGAACTGTCTGATTTCAAGGTTGTAAGAGCTGGAGTCAATTTCTAGTCGTTATCGTACTTCTACTCAGTGCTTTTATTTGGATTTTCGGATTTCATCTCTATTTTCTGTTGTACTGGATTTCAAGGTGCTGTATGGCACAAGAGCTAAGAAAGCATTAGACAATTTCTAATTCATGAATTATAATCCGTAAGTCTGAGAAACTTTATTTTGATCCAGTATTGTAAAGGTTTACAGAAATCTTTACAAAAACTTGATTTTTTCCCTGCGTAAATTGGTTTGGAGGGGGATGAAGTCTAATTTCAGAGAATGTTTCCACTTTGTTTCTGGAATATGGCAAGAAATAACAATAAATCCAACTTTGTGGCCTCTTTGATATAAGAAAGGCAGAGTTGTCTGGGTTCACTCAAGTCTTCAGCATGGATCTGAAGCTGCTGGAGAGAAATGCTCCCCTGACCTTCACCAAGGCACTCGGTTTTTGCCCAGTTTCTGTACTATGTGCTGTGGTGTTTGAAAGCTGCCTGCAGTGGCATCTCTGTTAAGCAAAGAATGGGTGTTTGCAGATCTGAACAATGAAAGAAGGTCTGTCAGCCTGTCAACACCTGTGAGTGCTGCTCCTTAGAGATGCCTGTGCAGATCAGAGGGAGGGCAGGTGGAGGAGTCTTTGAGAAAGAAAATGTTAATTCAGCTCTTTCTGTGTCACGTCAGCTTTGATTTCTTCTTTATCTTTGTCTGCATCTCTAAATTATCTGCCACAACTCTGCAAGTGGTTTGAATGAATGAAGGCTTTGCTTAATTAAATTGTGAAGGGCTAAGATGCAGGTATAATCGAGTTACCCGAGCAAAATGAGAATATGGAAATAACGTGCAAGTGATTGGTGTGATCTATTGAACGTGAGTTTAGCTTGCTGGTTGTCTTACTGCTTTGGGATCACCTTGCGTATGATGCAAACTTGGTGTCGCCTTGTATACTGATATAGTGGCACGCTAGTGCTCTGTTTAAGACTATGATGATCATCAATTAATGTTTATAATGCACTTGGGATCACTAATAAGTGCAGAGCATAATTGGGATTAGAAATGCTTGGGGTTTTTTTAGTGTTTTTTTTTTTTTTTCTCAGAGATAGGAAAATAAATGTTTTATTTTCTGGTGGTTCATTAGAGAAATTGATATAAATGGTGTCTTGTAGTTTGTGCTGAGTAATTGAGTTTTAAATATGCAACTTAATCTGAGGTGGATCTTATAGCACTGGATAAATGTATGAAGCTAATATGTAAATAATGGACTTTGCACTCTCTTTGAGCTGCGCTGAGATGTGTTGAAGAAGCTGATCACGTGCGTTGTTCTACGTGTGTAGAATTGTGATGATATTTCTTAATATTGGGCCCTGCGCAGTATACAATAGGATGAAAATAGAGATGTTTGCATTATCAGGAGGACAGGGGGTGGTCTCTGTTGTCAGGTATGAAGTGAATCGTAGAACCATGAAACCATTAAGGATGGAAAAGACCTCTGAGATGATCAGGTCCAACCACAACCCATCCCCACGTGCATATTGCCCTCTTACCTCAGTGCCACATCTACGTGGTTCCTCTACATCTGCAGGGACAGTGACTTCACCACCTCCTTGTGCAGCCTGTTCCAATGCCTCGACGCTCTTTCTGAGTGGAAGAACTTCGTAATGGCCAATCTGAACGTTGCCTGGTGAAGTTACAGTCATTTTCTTTTGTCCTGTTAGGGAAGTCAGTGACATTGCTACAAACCCATGTTATTTCTCCCAGAGATCTGAATTGAAATCCCTGGGTAGGGGCAGCACTTAGCAAGTTCATCTCAGTGCGAGATGTTTGTTCTTATTGGGTTCTGAATGAAAGTCTTCTTCCAGAGCACTCATTAGTGTGTGCTGCCCAGGTTAAACTGTCCGTGAATGTGATAATGCATGCTTCGGGGCTCTGCGTTTCTCATGTACCCCTTTGTAGTCAAAACACAGTGGTGTTTTTAGTTCATTTTTTTCTGTCTCAAGTTATTCCAAGGCTATTGATGAAGAGAAGTAACTTCTTTTGCTCTGCTCTGGGCATTTTCTTGTAGAGGGTATCCACCTGGTGGGGGAATTGACAAATCGTTTTCTAGTTGAGGTATTTTTTGCAGTGTGATCAGAGTAGCTGGTGAGTGTTGTTCCTACAGATCTCTAATGACGTTTTCTCAAGTCTTCCTCTCTTACATGCCAACTTATTTCCATGGACTGTTCATGTGGCCTTTTTCTTGCAAATATTGTCTGTTCCAGCTGCTCTGTCCTTGAAATACACTTCACATAAAGAACACAGCAAACCTCTTCCATTTCCTAGTAACGAATGCAAATAGTCAGCTACTGCTGAAGGAATGTAATTGTTGTATTTCTTGCACCTTTTCTGTGCTTTCAGATCCAACCCCTCTCAGCTTTACACAGCGTGCTTAAACATAGCGTCCAAGTTTAACCTCTGTCACGTGGCTCAGGGTATTGACTGGAAATTTTTGCAGAATTAATTGTTCCTAACCACCAAAAAGCCATTGGGATAGGTTTGTTTTGCTGAAAGGATTATCGACTTTTATCTAAAGAGATTATTTTTGTTTGATTCGTAATTAAGTAATTTTCCTTCTGTTGATGGAAATGTATGTCTCTAAAGTGTGTAATTAATTGAAAAAATTACCATTAAATTCAAGATGAAATCAGTGTTATTAATTCCCTTTCAGAAGGCCTGTGTCTAGTACTGAGTATGGCTGTTTAAGCTGCAGATATAGATATTTGGCTTCAATGTTAGCACAGAAATTAAGATGCTTTTGATATTTAAAAGTAAACAAAACCTTTCATTGCACATTGTGAAGATGCTTTTTAGTTGCCATCCTGAGTCACACAAAGGAAAGCTTCTAAAGCCAGCTTCAGTAGCTCATGGTAACTTCTGCAGCATTCAGGGAGGACACTGAAGGCTGAGCAGAGAGGTCCTACCACTCCAGAGTCCCGTGTTGAGTATTCAAATCCAATTCCTCTTCAAAGGAGTTATAATATTTAACTTCTAGTCCAAGTGTCCTATGTTTTATTTGTCCAACTTTGGAATTCTCTTAAACTTTTTTGGAGAAATTGCATTGTCTACGTGGGTCCAGACATAGACCTTGTATTCTTTGTCCATGTGGAATAATTAGAGTAAGTGAAGTGAAGGTGTAGAGGTCAGATTATCAACAGTAAATCATTAGTTGTCTTTTAACCTTTTAATGCCTGTAAGTTTAGATCAGGACAGGTGAAGCTCTTAGCTTTGATCATTTGTTGGTAGTTTCGTATTGCTTGTTATCTTTAATGCTTTTTTCTTTTAATAATAATAATAATCAGTAGCCAATGTCATTGAATATTAACAATCACTTACTGTTCCTAATAGTTCAGTCCTGATTCACTTCAGATCTTTTCAAAACTATTTAGTTGTAAGTTGAGATAGATAGTTGTCACACAAGAATCACCAAGGTTGGAAGAGACCCCCAAGATCATCCAGAGCAACCATCCACGTATCGCCAATGTTTCCCACTAACTATGCCTCCCAGTGTAACATCTGAACATTTCTCAAACCACCTCCTTGAGAAGCCTGTTAGAGTGCCTGGCTGCTCCTGTGGAGAATTTTTTCTAAACGTTCCCCCTGAACTCCTCAGTGCAGCTTGTGGCCGTTCACTCTAGTCTTATTGCTTGTTACATGGGAGAAATGATTGAAACCCACTTCACCACAACCTCTTTTTGGATTGCTGTAGAGAGCAATAAGGTCTCCCCTAAGCTGCTGCTTCTCTGGACTAAACAATCTCTGTTCCTTCAGATGCTCTTCATAAGGCTTGTGCTCCAAATCTCTCATCAGCTTCATTGCCCTTCTCCAAACACACTCCTTGGCCTCAGTGACTTGTAGTGAGGGGCCCAAAGCTGAACACAGTACTCAAGGTGCAGCCTCACCAGAGCTGAGTGCAGAGGGATGATGACCTCCTGCTGGCATCATTATTTTTGAGACAAGCCCGGATGCCGTTGGCATTCTTGGCCACCTGGACTGGTGTTTAGCTGAGCAACAATCAATACCCCCAAGTCCTTTTCCTCTACACAGTGTTCCAGCCACTACCCCAAGCCTGTTGCGTTGCCTAGGGGTCTGATTGCCAACACTGAGGACTTGGCGTTTGGTCTTGCTGAACATCACCCCGATGGCCTCACCCCACTGATGCAGCCTGTCCAGATCCCTCTGTAGGGCTTTTCTGCTGCTAGGCAGATGAACACTTCCTGCCAACTTTGTGCCATCTGCACACGATATTCATTAAATGTGTATTTGATTAGCTAATAAAAGAAATGTGTTGATTCTGTTTTTT
>NW_024884756.1:5265516-5371984 GCF_019232065.1 Centrocercus urophasianus
CTTTAGCTCTCTGCTTAAAACCTTTTACCGGAACATACAGGGAAGGCAGAGGTGCCAGTCTTATGATTTTTCTGTCGGATCACACAGATCCCCAGAGACTCCTTAAGCCTATAAAGATAGAACAGTCTCTTTTCCGTTTCTTGAATGGACTTCTACATTGGTTGTAAATAGCACTTTGGATCTAAAAGAGAAAGTGAGCAATTTGAAATAGTTCTTTATATACTTTCACTGTAAGCAGAAGTCCACTCTCAGTTAATGTAGCACCAAGAGGGAATACCTGCTCTGTAGTTTGGTTTTGTGACTTGTATTATTTCTTTGCTCTTTCCTTGATTATTTTTTTAAACTTCATTCTGTTGGTTAATCTATGTGCTTTATTCAGTACAGAAGTTAATATTTGAACATCAAAATTAATTAAGCAAACCGCTCTGTCTGAAAAGGGATTTTAAAAATACGATGAGGTTTACACAAGGTGGAAAAATAGATTTTTGTTTTTGGTTAACTCTAGAACTGCCCTGTTGCTTCTACCTCAGTGTAGTATTAAACAGTCTAGAACTGCTGGCCAGAGGTGATTAGCAACCGAAGCTGAAATGTTTCCTTCTGATTAATTAGAGACCAATTAGACCCGACTGGAATTCCACACGAATCCTTTCACTGCTGACAGGAGCAGGTGGATCACAGCAGGAGCTCTTGTCGGATGTGAGATGCACTTTCTGTCTTGGATAACTTACCAAGAGCATTGCATGGTTTGTAACATATATTTAGGGGTTAATTGGAATTAGAAAATGAGTTAAGTTTCTTCACGCTTCAAATATTGCTTAACGTCAAGCTCGGTTTTGAAAATATAGGATGTGTTTTTTTCCTCTTTTCTAATTAAGTAATGAGGTTTTCTTTAAATGAAATTGATTACTATTTCCTAACAAATGTGTCTGAATAGAGCAGGGAGCTTCCTGTTCTCTTAAACAGAAAATTTTAACATCTAAAATAAATGAAAGAAATGACTAGACAACTAGAAATTTTTATGTCTATGTTGAAGTTTTCAATTTTACTGATATTACCTTCTATGTATTTATTTGTAAATCTAATGATCAGTACTTAGCAGATACAGCATTTAGGAGTCCTGTGTTACTACCAGGTGTTCCTCAGTAGCCAGAGAATGGCAGAAAAGCTTTGGTTGGAGGGGATCTTAAAGCCCATTCAGTTCCAATCCCCCTGTTACAGGCAGGGTTGCCATGCGCTGGATCAGGCTGGCCAGGTCCCCAGTCTATTTTTCTGCTCTTTGTTTAGGATTTGCTTTCCCATATATGTATTTCTATATATGTTAGCCAATTCAGACTGGAGTTCACCAATGTTTTTGTTGATACAGTCTAAGCTGTTACTGCTGCTCTGGTCACGTAAAAATGATCAGTACTGCAATGATTTATTGCCAGCATGCTCTTAGTATTGGAAGAAGCAGTAAAGGTTCACTAATGAATAAATCAGGTGTTTTTTGAATTGCTTAAATTTCACAAAGGCATTGTGTTGTTCTCTGCTGTACTTGGCAACCTGCATCAGGCAACACAGAGAGTTCTTGCAGTATAAATTGCTTATGCATATTTAATTCCAAGTACTTGTTGAAACTGGAGCTGTTTGATGGGAATCGTAGAGATCTTCGCTGCTTCTAGTGAGCATCTCTCTTAGGATTGTCAGATAACTTATGGAAAGCAGTTTATCCAAAAGTTGGTATTTGTAGAAAGGTTTTGGAGAAAAAGTTTAATGCCAGGGTATTTGCATAAATTAAATCACAATGTGTGCCTGTAGAGTTAATGTAAATGCTTTTAAGGACGCAAGTGGATGCTGTTCTTAATCCTTTCTTAACGTACTAATCTCACTGCAATTGTAGAAGTGAGCTCCTGATCCTTCCTTGGTACAAGTAAAGCACTTTTATTCCTTCGTTATCTTCTCTGATGAAATAAGCATGCTGATTTATGAACCTTACTTGAAGCTTTATTGCAAACAGTTGGGGGTTAGTATATCTAATATGGCATCTGTGCGTAATTACGCATCCATCATTCTTCCTTGGGCTACTCCATTAAGTGTCAGCTCAGTACTGCAAGCGTAATGGTCCTGGTATTTTTATCAGCACGAATGCCACAGATAAGAGTTCCTTAGCAAAATCAGAAAGAAGAAAATGTCTTAAAACAGTAAACTTGAAATAAAATTCAGTAAAATAAGTGGAATTAAATATTCCGTACGTATTCCTTTCTGTAGTTGTATTCATTTGTTTGAGCTGAGTAGTAACTTCTGGCAGTCTAATCAATCTTTTGATCTCTTTGTCACCTTGTACATGTTTGAAATAACACTTGTAAGTTTTCTTCACAGCACTTTCTTTTACAGTGCCTTCTACAGAGATGAGTGAAGTCAGAGAAATGTGTTCAAGTGGAAAGAGAGTTAAATTTAAAATGTTGGCATTATATTAATGCATACATTGATCGTGTTAACTTTGCTTTGATTTCTTGGAAGCTTGTCTGAAATCTGACTTACAAGTCACCTTTTGATATCACATTTTTACACTGTGGAATAGGAAAGAAGGGATCAGGGAAATTAAATACTAATTGTGTTTACTTCACTGTGTTGAAACTTCTCCAGCAATTCACAATGAAAATATGGTGAAAATATACAGAAGAATGTTTGTTCAAACCGAGTGTGAACTCTACAATTTCAATGCAGTTGTGCAAACTGACAGATAAATTCAATTTCTAGAATTCTAGCAGTGCTTAATTGCATCGTGCTTTCTTTGGTGATGCTTTGTGTCACAGCCTTCTAAATGCAGATCTATATGGTTCCAGGGATGCGAACAGAAGTTCTGAGATTTATGGTGATACATCTCCATTTCACTGAGTTTTGAATACTGTAGTGAATATGTAGGATTTATTTCTGTTGGGAGCAAAGCCTCGGGGATTTGTGTATATGCTCAAGCAGTGAGCTAGAGTTCTAATGATTTAAGGTAACTGCAAAAGCCAAGTAAATGAAGGTAGTATTTGTTATTGTGTGTTCCATAGCTACTTAGAAGCACAGTAAGGGAGCAAGAATCTGTATGGTAGGAAACTGAAGGACCTGCACCCATCTTCCTGTTTGCACTTGTGCACGTGAGTGGTCTATGGAGGTGTTAGCTTTTCATCCCTTAGTCTGTGGTGTTCAGCTATAGGTATCCAAATATTTATTGAGCGTAAGGGAGAAATAAGGATGCCACATACTCATGTCTGACTATCATCCAGAAGAGTAATACAGGTTTACAACAGCAATTTGGTGATTTCATGCCAGAAGAATGCTTGTCCAGAACCTATTCCAAAGGTTGTGAATTGTGACTACTGTGATACTGTCCTGTGCTAAGATTTGCATTCTCTTTATTCATCCTCAATGCTGAATTACTAAGGGAACAATTCTTTCCTCAGATTAAACCAAACCTTATTTATGGTTGTCTTGTCCCACTCAGTGGGTTTTGTGGGTGGGTAATCTTCTCCAATCTCCTGAGTCAGCCTTCCCTAAGTCAGCAGCAGTCACTGCTGTGATGGAGTCGTCCAAGACTCAGGGGAATAGTATACATCAATTTATTGAGAGCGTTCTTATAACTAATACAGTACTTAGAGGTAAAATTGATTCATTTGCTAACAATGATTAGTAAGTGTTACCAAGTAAAAGCACCAGGTAAGGGGTGCGGGAGTTATTTCTATGTTAGAAGTTCTAAGACGATGATATTAGGCAGTGGCTGCTGCAGAGAGTGAGGGAATAAAAGAAGATGAAGAAAATGGGAAAGGAGAAACAGACATATATCCACGCGTCGGCAGACATAACAGAGTAGTTCACCGCTCCTTGATCCAGCAATGTCTTGGTGTCAAAGGGTGCAGATCTTTAGTAGTGGTGAGTTGTCCAAGGAGTGATGGTCAGTTGGCAAAGACTGCCGATGTACTTGTTCTCTTATAACCCAGGGTGCCCAGAACTGCTCTTTGGGAGTGATAGCTTCTGGCTTTAGGACTGTCATTAGGCTCTCTTTAGTTTCTATCCTCCAGGACTCGTGTATTTAAATCAGCAGAGATAAGAGGGAGCAAGGAGGCGCCAGCTTGTATCTTGCCTTCACAGGACACATTGGTATCATCTCCTGTCTTCCTGTATGAAGCTGAATATGTTTGTTCCCAGGTCAAATCCTCAGCCAGAGCACATTCCCATTCAAAAGCAAACAGCTTCTGGCTCTGTCCCAAGGAATGCTTGTGAATGGGAAACTGTCTGAGAAGTCTTGCTGATTGTTTCATGTTGATTTGAGACAATGCATCCCTTACCAGTCTTAGGGAATGGTTTTGGACGAAGTTTGTATTTAAAAGGTGATAGAAACCTTTTCGGTGAATAGGTTATTTTGGAAGGAAAGGAGAAAATATCCAGGCAAATGTAATACAAGTTGTCTTTGTTCCTTGATAAAACAGTTACAAACCCCAAAATAATTTGAAAATAGCTATTCACAGTCACTTGAAAGGGGAGAAAAGGGTCCTTTAAAAATGAAGATGCTCTGTTAGATTTTTCTTGGATGCTGAAGAGTTTTACAAGTTTCTGCTATTTCTTTTTATTCCAAAAATAGCACATATCAACTGAGTGGTCATCAGTGGCATCCTCCAGAGAGAATAAGTGGTTTAAGAATGTTTTTACTCTGTTTAGGTTCTGTGAGTTACACTTTTGTGTAGCATTGGTACAAAAGACAGAACTACTATTGAAGCTTCTTTAAAACTCTTCAGAAGTTCGGATTCAGACAGATTTGACAGATGAAAGCATCTGGGTGAAGACTGGCTGACAAAATAAGAAACAAAAGGCAATTCCATATGAATAGGGAGAATGATTTTATGTGACTGATGACTTGTAGATGTGGTTGACAAGTGTCTGTTTCAACTGCTTCTAAATTCTGAGCAAGTACTATCCAGTGCTTATTTTGCATTTGAGCTATGATTTATAGCACGTGCATCTGGCATTTGTGGTGTTGGAGTGGAGGAAAAAAAATGTTTAAAAATAAGGATGAGAGTTTTAGTAATCTGTGAATAATCAGCCTAAGTCTGATACAAAGATATTAACATTTTCTCCTGAGTTTACAAAGAAACAGAATTGTTTGCAGAACTTCAAAAGCCACTTATGATTAGCTAATAGGATAATATACAGAAACTGTGGGGGAGAAAAATATTGTGATATAAAATAGATACTTTGACCTCAGTGGTGTAATAGAAAGCAAAAAAAAAATTAAGGAACAGGATGTCTTTCCTGAGACAGCTTTCAGCTGCTTGAATAAAACCTGCCTTTGAATTGCTTATTCACGTGTGCTTTATGCATTTTCCAACCTTTGCCTTAGAAGTCCAGGAGGCTGAATAATGCAATAAAAGCAAATAGGAGTCTTGTTTCAAATAGCTGATGATGAAGTGAATCAGTATTTCCTAGAGATTTGGTTGTAGGATATCAGAATTGACTGTTTACTTAGAGCAGTGCTTTAACTTCACCTAAATACCCTGCGTTGTGCTCTGAAGAAGTCAAGTAAGGGATACTGTTCAGTTAAATCTTTCAGAGATATTCCTATTTATCTCATGCAAACAGATGTACTTTGTCAAGTGATGCCTCTGATGGTGCTGGAGATTTACATATGTATAATCCTTGCTCCCTCTCATGAATCTTCTTCCCAACCAACTCTGAACACAGCTAAGTGATTTTCAGGGTTGTGTTTTGATTTTATTTTATTTTTTTATACTTCTATTGCATATTTGGTAGCACAGTTTTCAAATGCGAAAGCAGTATGGTAGGTCTGACTTTGTTGCAACAACAGGTTGGGTTTTACTAGGATTAGGTAGGTAAATGCATAATGTAGTGAATAGAGAAATGGTATAGTGTAGAAACTCCACATTCTGCTGCTTTTCTTTAGTCTAGAAATATAATAATAAAAAGTAGAACAAACGTTGCATGCACTTCTTGGCCTGTAGCTTAACTGTGAAGTAAAATTGGCCAAATGGACTCCCATGACAAAATAAGAAGCTGCTTAGTTATGAACATATTTCCGTTTCATAATGTCAGATTTCAAATGTATGCACGTGGCCTGACCACTGAACGATGTATCCTAGAGACAGGTTTGGGAACAGATAGAAGTGGTGGAACAGTAGGTTTCAAATAGAGTAGATGCAAATAGAGAGGAAAAAGGGGTGGTGTTGGAGCATGTCACATGCGAGTTTATAAATGCTGAGACAAAATTGCGTTTATCCCTGTTAGGAGTTCGTCAAAATGATTTTAAGTCATATTTAAATGTAAGATTAAATAAAGGAGTGATTTGAGGAAGTGTGGTCTTGGAAAGTGTGGTCTCTAAGGGGATGCATCATGGTGAAAGACTGTAGAAGTTGTCATTAATTCCATTGGGCCAATGTTTATGAACAGCCTGAGTGAAATAGCACTGGGCAAGCATTTCCATACTTGTCTCTCTCCCAGCTGTTGATGCTCTACAAGTGCATTCATCTCATAATGTAAAGTATCGCGTGGTATGTTGCACGTCACGTTTACTTCATTGAGACTTTGACTTCCAAGCAACATCACTTCTGATGTCAGAAAATAATTGCTAGAATTTTGTTGCCTGAAAACGTGTTTACCATATCAGCCTTCCTTTTTTGGCTAGTAGAGCCACAGACCTCAGCCCTATGTAGGCTGCCTTATTAATTCTGCTCAGACCTCGCGTTCCCAGATCAGTGCAGTGCTGTTTCTCTACCCAAGCATTCATCATTAGTCTGGTTTGCAATGTAGCACGCTTTGTGACAAGGCACTGACGTGTTAGACATAAGCAATCAGGTGGAATATTATTGTAAGGCGAGGAGGGCAGAAAAGCTCTTCTAGAATTAATAAGGGAATAAAATATGTACATTTTATAGCTTTGGTTTTCTTTAAACAGTTTAGAAAGAAGTTGTTGTCAATTTTGGGAGATCTCCTGCGTTCTGCTTGTAACCTGATTGCGCTTTGCTTACTGCCATCGTTCTAATGACAGACAACTGGTAAAGCCACGGTTTTAAACCTCTTAGAAGAGTGCTTTTACTGTTTCATGGAGAACTAACTGAGCATTGTTGGGTAATGAAATCCCTATGCAGCTAAGCGATCAGTTTGGCCTTCAGGTTGAAGTCTAGCATTTTTGCTAACCAGGGATGAGGTGCTGTTTCAATTATTTGTCTTTTGATCTCTGTAAGCAATCGTTCATTTAGTTCATCCCTTTCTTGGTACATTTCAGTGGAAAGTTGATCTCGTTGGCCTTGAAAAGTATGCTCTTTACAGCGTTTAGGGTTTGTTTGTTTATTTTCACAAGGCATTTGTGGCCACCCAAAATAAGAAAAAAAATGGGCTCTGCTTCTGAGTACTTCTCCTAATTTTCATTTTGGAATTTCATAATAAGTAAAATATTCTCTTTTGAAAAAACTGAATTTAAGGGAAACAAGTCTGTGTGCTGCACCCCCAACAGTGAGAATTCCTGGAATTAAGATGGCCTTGAGTGGTGCTGCAGTGATTTACATCAGCTGAAGTTCAGGTGTGTTTACATCAAGAGGAGAAAAGCTTTTATTACTCACTGAGTAGTTTTTTTCTGGATCTGTTATTGTATCGTATTTGGCTTTGCTTGTATGTATTCTACATAGTAATATTATTATTATTTCGATGGTATCAGTAGAACGGTAGCTGGCAAGAGGAGATAACAAACTGCAGGAGTGCTATCACTTCTGCTTTTAAAATGTCATTTGTTGTACAGGTTCTCAGAGATCATTTGCACACTGGTTTCTCACATATGTCAGTGGAAAAGCTGTATGTGTTTTCACCTCCTCCCTGTCGAGTCAGTCAAATCATCAACATCTTACCGGGAGTGACTGAGACAACTGGGATTGCTGAGTGTGGAGAAGAGGAGGCTCAGGGGGCCCTTACTGCCCTCTACAACAAACTGAAATGAGGTTGTGGTGAGGTGGGAACCAGCCTCATCTCCCACGTAAAAGTGTAGGATGAGGGGAAATGGTCTTAAGCTGTGCCAGAGGAGGGTTAGGTTGGATATCAAGAAAACCTTCTCCAAAAGAGTGGGGAGGCATTAAAATGGGCTGCTCAGGGAGGTGATGGAGTCACTGTTCTGGGGGTGTTCAGGAATGTGGAGATGTAGCACTGGGCGCTTGGTTTGTGAGCATGGTGGGAATGGGTTGAGGTTGGGTAGATGATCATAGCGGCCTTTCCAACCTCAATGATTCTGTGATTTCTCTGCAGTTACTTCAGTACATACTGGTTATTTACTGTCCTCTTAATTTACTTGAATGTGGGTAAGCATTCGTAATATGTCTGATTATTTCCTCTGCCTTAGAATAGTAATGTTTTCCTTGTAATATTTAGTTGGAATATTCAGATTATTTTAGTGAATAGCATTTGGAACAAGTAATACTTGTTATGGGAAACTGGCGAAGTGTGGGAAGATGTTTTGACACACACACCTGTATGTTTTACTACTATGTGTGAATCTTTATCTTCACTAAGCCTGTGTGATTTTTGCTTACTAACTACTACCAAATGCAGAATGTGATGAATTTGTAGAGTGTGCTTTAACATATGAAAATGTACGTCTTAGCATTCCGTAGTGCAACAATGCACACATCTTGCAACACAAAATGGGTGTTACCACTCTGTAAAGGTGGGTGATAAAATCAAATGCTGCTATTGCTCCTGATTTTCTGTGAAGTTCTCTAAGAAGAAATTTGTTTCTCTTCCATTACCTGATTTTTATACCCTTGGTACGTCATCCTTGTTTTCATCTGATTTCTCCGTTAGCAATTACATGCTTCATCTCCAGTGAGTTTGTCTCCTTCTCTGGAGATGTTCAAGACCTGCCTGGACGCCTATCTGTGCGACCTGGTTTAGGGAACCTGCTTTGGCGGGGGGGTTGGACTCGATCTCTGGAGGTCCCTTCCAACCCCTACAATTCTGTGAGTTGGACTGCTGTTTCCATTGCAGCTTGATTTTCTACTAGAGGTCTAATCTGTCTTTGTGACTCTATTTGTCTGTAACGAGAGGAAGGTTGATAAATATTACTGTATTGATATTTTTTTTTGTCGTTGTCACAAATTTAATACGAAATGATCCCTAGACTTGAGAAAAGGCTTTTCCATGAGATTTTCCTCTTCCTATGAAAGCATATGATAAAAAGAGGAATTTTTACAATGATTTACATTGAGTTATCTCTTGAAAGGCCTACTGAACTGATAGTGCCGTGTCAATTATTATACCCCATTTGTTTTATGTTCAGTAAACTCATTTAATTTCAGTATGCCGTAGGTCAGTGCAATCGTAATGGAGGCAAAAGAATATCCAGTGTTGGGTGTTGAGATACAGAATCAGCTGCACAGCTTTCTTCTCCTGAGTCATGAGTCCTAGGCATATTACAGCCTTTTCTGCCTGTTTTAGAGAGACATATAGGAAGATGATAATTCAGTCATATAATTAAAGGTAACACAATGAAATCGACAGTGAGTATTTAATGATATTCTCTTAGTTAAAGTAAAATGCTGTTTTTCTGTTTCTTAACTGAATGAAATAACACTTAGAAGAAGCCAGGTGCCTTTAGGTCAAATAGAACATACACGTTAACCTCCTGTTGATTTCAACCATGTACTTACATATGCCTGGAGAGGTTTTGGAAGCCCCATCCTTGGTTGGGGACATTCCAGGTCACTCTGGACCAGGCTGTGACCACTCTAATCTAGGTGTATGTGTTGATGCAGGGGAGTGGCAGGGGCGATGGCCCTGGAAGGGTCCCTTCCAGCTTAAGCCATTCTATGATTCTGTATTTTCAATTTTCAAGTAATTGAGTTTTAAGCATGTAAATAGCTTAATCAAAAGTAGTAATGTCGTTTATTATCTTAAATCCTACATGGGATATGAGAATGAATGTACTTTGGAAAGTGGCAGAAATGTCATAGAGGAACTAACGCAGGTTTGATGTTAGAAATGCAAAACCCAATTGGAAGGTCCATGCAGGAATATATGTGAAATATAACATAAATTTCCTTCCAGTCTGATGAGTGGATTTTCAGCAATGTTTTGTAGGACTGCTGCCAGTAGAGAACTGCAAAAATTGAGAGTAATGTATGTGGTGTGGAGGTGTATGCAGTAAGAAGGTGGCAGACAGCTTCAGGTTATCAGCTGTTTCCTATCAGCGTTGTTTCTTTTAGCTGGGACTTGAGCCCTTTTTTACCTCCTTCTTCTCAAGCACAGATATAGTAGTAGACCTGCAAGCAGAAATCCATCTGGAGGAATGTATCAAGGTCACAAAGCTTCAATCACTTCTCTGAAATGCTCATTTTGTGCTAACAATACTGCTGCTTGAATCATTTGCAAGCTCGACTTAAGGCAAAGCTTTTACTTTGTGGGAGGTGAGCTAACGTGGTGCTCTGGGGAGAAGAGCACACGGGGAGAAGTCTGATGATAACAGCAGTGATGGCTGCTGTCAGATGCAACAGAGCAATGAGCTGTGTTTGTGTTTCTTGCATAGAGGTTCTAGGAGCGTGTTTGTTGGGCATGTTAAGCAAGTTAAATCAGGTCCTTTTCATACTCTGAATCTGGCCAGGAGAGAACGCTGCTAATGCAGTGTCTGTCCAGGGACTCTGTGCAGTCTTTCACTTTTTGGAGTCAGAAGGAATTTTTTCTTCATCTCACTGCACTGTGTAGTGTATAGTAGAATTAAATATTGCGTATCCCAATCTGAAATACATTATACCTAAAAATAACGATCCTTAAAAAAAACCCCAGTGTACATATTCCTCAATTCTCAAGAGGGTCTTTAATTTTACCTGCTGTCTCTATTAACCAAATGCTGTTTCCGGCTACAGAAAGCCTGTTTGTTCTTCCATACCAATTGTAACAATAAGTGGTGTTTAGTTGAAGTCTGAGTCAGAAGGGAGGAGCTGAGGTAGTAAATAACTGTAAAGCGAGCGTTCTTGTGTGCCTTGCTAGTTACAATGTGTGCTGCTTCAGATTAAAATAAAATGTAGGCTCCGCTCTGGGAAAAGCTATTTCAAGAAAACTTGCTTTCCCTCTGCTTTCCCCATGCAGAAGTAGGCAAAGACTGATGAAGAGTAATTGGTTATTAATATTTTACCCATTAAAAAAAGGATTTTTTGGTGTAAAAATAAGGCAGAAATGGGTGAAGAAGAGGAGCTGAGGAACTGAGACTCTAGGAAAGGGGGTAGGGGGGGGGGGGAAAATATTTCCCTTCTGTCCTGTTTTTACAGTGCAGAGAGCAAGGAGAGCTGAGGCTGTAGTGAAGAAAGCACCCTTTCACACCCTTACAGAATGTGTTTCAACTTACGTTACCACACTCCCTAAACAACGCTTGTTTTCCACTGGTTGTTGCCCACAATAACAGTAAATATAGAAAGCACAACATGGATTGGCATTTAGTGTGTTCTACAGATAGAACTTGACTTTTGTTCTTGATGACTTTTTCTTCTGTTTCCTTGTGGTCCACTGGATGGCTCTCTGATCACTCACATTGTGTGTGACCAGCCATTTCTCTGCAGCTGTGATCATTTGTTTCGTATTGCACCAACACTTTGATTTCTAAGGGCCGAAGGCAAATGCTGCTACTTTCAGCAGCAGAAACAAGTGGTAGAATATCATATCCCATACCAAGAGCAGACTTGCAGGTGGTTACATCTGCACAAGGTGGCAGAGATGCTGCAGCGTCCGTGGTAAGAGCAATTTGGATAGGAAATCTGAAAAGCAGAGTGATGCACGGAAGGCTGGAGCAGCTACAACTCTGACTCCTGCTTTGCTGTTCCTCAAGTTTGTAAGGTTTTCTCTGAGAAGAGGAATGGCAAAACAAACAGATATAGGCTGATACACACTCTTGAAAATCTATATCATATCTTAGAGATAGCTAGTAGAGAAGTAAATCCAGCAGACCGCTGATGCTGTAGTCAAAACTGAAGAATGCAGGAGCTCTTTCTAGCTGTCTCTCTCTATAAATCACCTTCTATCTCTTCTTGGGAAACAGCCAACTTAAAACCCAAGAATTTCTTGGCAGTGCTGAAATCAGAAGAAACCTAGTTTATATTCCCAGAACTGCACAGAGCAGAGCTGGAAAGAGTTCCATTTCTGCACAGGAGCAGAATAAGCTTCTTCAAAAAATGTACATTCACAAATTAGTCTAGCACTATGTAGTGACAGTGCTATAAATTGTGTCGTAGGAATTACTGCTTCAATGCTCTTTGGAAATGATTTAGAATTAACACATAAGAAATTCTTCATTTTCTTGATTTCTATCTGGTTTTACTTGGGTGGATAACTCAACTTGTGCCTGTATTGTTAACAGGGTCAGAGAGCAAGTGAACTGCAGCCCAGTTATCTGCCTTGCTTGCCTTGTAACATCATTTTTTGGCTTTGTTTTGGACCGTTTCCTCTAGTGCTTACCAGAACTAAAAGCTTTGTATTACTTATTGATGATATTCAACTCATTTCACGTCCACAGAGGCGATGTTTGGAGATAGAAGGGGTACCCAGGATGTGGCCTTCGGTAATGTAGACTTCATGCTTGGCCTTCAAGCTGTGGGCCACTTTGGACATTTCAAATTACTGATTAAGACATTGCTCACTTATGCATGCGGGTTTTTTCCTGGAGCGTAGCACCGTATTCCATAGAAATGCAATATGAACACTAAGCTGATGCAAAACAATCAGGCCAAACTTGCTTTCCTCCACATCAGAAAGGTCCACAAAAGTCCCAAGTTAAGGCAAAACATAGGAAATAGGATGTTTTTGTTCTCTAGTGACAGATGGAGTCCTGAATTGAGTTCTTTTCCTTTAGAATCAATGTTTTCTGTGTCCCTGTTGCACTTAAGATATTCAGTAAGGCTTTAGAAGAAGCTTGCCTTTCTTTAGTGGTCATTAGTCCTCTCAGTGAAGTTTTTCTTCTTACCGTGTCTTCCTCTGCTCTGCATATTTGACTTTAAGTCTTGTTATGTGGGTGACATGGGACTTGAAATGGTGCAGAGTTCAACTACTGTAGAAACGAAGAAGGTTGGACTGGTGGAATCATGCAGCTGCTGTGCAGTAGATGGATCGTTTAATAGTTCACTGCAGTCAAGTAGCCTATTTTTAACTTTTTTAGAAGCATTCAATAGTTTTCCCTAATTGCTAAACAGTCTGAAAATAGTTCCAAGGACTTAAATGATAGAACCTCTTCTAATTAGCAAGATGACATTCTCTCCTTGTCTCAGCAGATTTCACTTCAGGATTCTTTGAGGCTTCTTGGAACATACTGTGGTGCAAAAATAATTCCCTCAAAGAAGCAATATTTTGGAAGGTATTAATAGGAAAACCAAACAAAAACCAAACCAGCACTCCCAAGCAGGAATTTATTTTAAATAACTGTATGCAAATAATGTTTCTGACTACATAAATGGAGTTTTTATAATAAGTAAAAGGTACATATTAGTTTACTAGGTAGATACTTAATTTTTTCCTGTATTCAATTATTGAGGAAGTTGAATTCTTCTGGTTCCAGATGGAATGGTAATGACACAAAAGTGATTCACGTCCTGTCTTAAATATGTTATCTAAGATAAGGTTCATGTAAGGGAAGGAACAGTAAGAAGCAGAAGCCACCGTGGGAAAAGAACAGATCGGTAGCACAACATTATCTGGGAGTAAGGACATGATCATGAAATGAGTTCCTCAGAAAATAATGCCTCCCATTTATTACAATGGAAACTATAACAGGTATAAAGAGCACAGTAACGCTACTTCATAAAGCGTACGCTCAGCTACGAGGCAGTATTTATCAACACAGTCACCAGCTTTATTAATGCACACTACTGGTTGATGGTGATGCTCTTCATGTCATGCTGTGACAGCTATGTGTGCCCATCTGCAATGCGGCTTGTGTGTCACGCTGCTGTCACCACTGCTGAAACGCACCACTCAGCACCTCACTGTGCTCACGTCTGCTGGTGGGTCTCTGTAAACGTTCAGCAAGTGTGGGTGACTGTCAGTAGGTGATATTTTTCCATATGGAATAATTTGGTGGTATACCCTTGCTTCGCGCCCCCTTCTGTGTCAGGCGCCGTTCTATCATCATGGCCCGTTACATGACAAGATGTAACAGAATATTGGTGGGAAGGTTCCACCTCTACAGCCATACCACCAATATCTGCCTCTGACACTGTGGGCCAACAGAATAAAACGGGCAGTACTTTTGGAGCAACCCTTGGAGAGATGTGAAAATACAGTTTTCTTTCTTAGCTTCATTTACTCTTGCTTCACCTATTTTAATAACACACAGTATTTATGAAATTTTTCTGTGCTGGTACTTCATTGTGCAACGCTCTGGCAATGGTAATCTAAACTGGAAAAAATTTTCAATTGATGCTGATAATAATTTATTTCTAAGCTGCTAAGCAAATCAAGAATATGATTGTTACAGATGGATTTTAAATTACAGAAGCACAAAACTATAGAAAACTATTAATATGCAAGAAATAAGGCCGATATTGTGGTTGTGTACCAGAGCTGACAAATACAGCGTACGTGATTATTCTTGCTAGCTACTAATTTTTTAGCAGCATGTAGTTGTGGGAATAATGAGCTGCTTCTGTTGGTCCGCTTTCAACATCATGGTGTACAACTGCATTTACACAGGCACCTGTTGGTTGCAGGCATAGGGAATCCGTATGCGCTTCTCTTTGAAGGAGGAAACTCTTTGTGTTTTCCTCTTTCGTTAGTCTGTTAGACAGTGGTCATTCTATTTCTGTGTGTGTGTACTCTTGCAGTGTTTTGAAAGGGATTGACCTGATTTTGCGCCGGAGTGGCAATTCATTTTCATGTATTGCCACGTGAAACGTTTTTTCTCTCAAAAAATCTGGATCTTGATTTTTTTTGTCTTGTAATATGAGATACTAAAGTATATTTTCACATATATATTTTCTCTCCTTTTACTGCGTGCAAACTCAAGTACTCAAAGTAACAAAAATATGCAAAATGGAAGGAGTAAAGAATTTTTGAAGTTATTGCCTAAGATGAGCTTAAAAATAAACTAGAAGAAGTAAATGTGTTAAGGTGAACGTGCCAGCAATGTTTCTTCTGATAAGTGGTGTGTAAGATATTATAACAGCTTTATAATGTTTTAGAGCTGCTTAGTTTGAGAATATCTAAGTGCTTTATTTGCTTTGAATTAGCTGCAGGTGTTTAAGACTTCTTTTAAAGTAAACAGTATAGAAAAAAAACCTCGATTTTTAGAATGAACACTAGTTAGAATGCTCTGCGCTGCCCTAGCTCTAATGGACAGGTGAGTGAGGAAGAGACTTCTGAAGAGAGCCTTCAGAGTAGAAGGGTCAGGCAGGAGAGGCAGAGGGGGGTAGGTGAGCTTATAGCGCCGTATGAACTCAGACGTAGCAAGGTTTCCTTGGCCAAGGCAAAATACAAAGATGTTATTCATGACAGAGAGCAGAATCTTGTAACTTAGTTATCACTAAGTTAAGGTTTTCATTTGAGGCTTTCCTTTTTTCTTCTTCTCTTTTTTGTATTAAAGGAGTCTGGCAAAACTGTTGGTGTCTTCTAGAGTAAAGAAGTAAAATCGTGCACAGTACACCGAGTGGCAAAAGCCTTTGGGCAACTCCAAAGAGCTAAGGCTGTAGAGTGTATTCACCCCTGTTAAATCAGTGTGAGGTGAGGATTCTTGGGAGGAAACTATTTTGTTTCTCCTTTATGAGGAACAGGAAGCATAAAGACTGTTCATGGTTCGTGAGGTCTGAGGACTACTCCTACTACCTTAATAACTATGGTGAGTCCTAATGGCAGCTTTACAGGTTTTCAGAGAGGCTTGCAATAGGCTGTGTAAGAACGAATTAATGAACGGTACTTGAGGATAGTCCTTTTTTAATTTGTTTGTTTAAGGCTGGCTTTTCACAGGAATGTCTCTGGTTCCCGCTGTCATTGGGATATGATAGTCAAGGTTTGAGCACTCACGAAGCTCCTAGAGCCGGTCACAATGTGGAAAGTAGAGATATATGCTTCAATGATGAATAGTGGAATTTTATTTAACTAAAAGGTTTGCAGGCTCTCCTAATTCTTATCTTCATGTCTGAGACGCAAAGCAATCAATTGAGCTGTAGAAATGTTTTCTGTATTGTTTAACTTCAGGGTTCTTGTCTGACCTACGAGTCCTCTCACTGGTAAGAGCAATAGTTCTTTTTAGTGCTAGGATGCAAAATTCCATTTGTTTCTTCTTATTCTTTTGCCCGATTTCTGTTGCTTTCTGTTCTTCCCCGCAGACAATATGTTAATGCAGTAGTGCTTAAATGTGTTGCTTTTCACTACGACTTCTCAGTATTACAAGGTGTTGTTGTAGAGTTGTGGCACTTGTTCTGTATAGTTGAAGTGACTCATGGGAAATGCATAAAAGCAAATGTGAAGCCAGAAATCAAGTGGAACATTCAGAAGAGCTGGATGAGTATGCTGAGTTGTGGTCCATCCCAGGAGACCTACGTCCAGGAATTGCAGGTTCTATCCACAGCATTACCACAGAAGCTTCATACAAGAGATGGTTTTTTAAAATGAATAAGCGGTAAAATGTGTAGCCTCCTTCAGAACCCGTATGAACTGTCAGTAAAAATAAAGAAATCCAGATCTGCATATGTGGATGGTGGAATAGCAGCAAGTGAAAATGCAGTCCGCTAGCAAGAGAGCAGCTACTGTTAATTAATTTGAGAAACAGAAGAGGAAAAAAAGGAAATCTCTTAGGCAGCTTGGACTTGAGCTAAAATAGTGCAGCAAGATTAAAATCAGCAATTGCCAGGGGTGTTAATTAGGTCTGGGACCACACATACCAAGTGTGTCTCACAGAGTGTTCTGCAGTAGTCACGTTTGAGTCAGGTCACAGAGAATAATGGCTTTGCTTTAGCCTGTCTTGTTGGATTAAATAATTTTTTCCTCCACACGGTGCATATAGTCATCGGGGAGCAGAGCTTTATTAAAACATATATCACAGCCAGTACGTACGCCTGGAGCCTCTCACATTTTGAACTACTGTGTGCTATCTGTAAGGCTGCAAACTAAAAGCAGCCCCAGTATTAAGGATCTTGGAGCCCCAGTGCAATGATTTAGGGTAAATAGGAATTCCTTCATTTTCTTTAGCCTATTTTAATATTCTAGAGAAATCAAATGACCTTATAGAGCCTATATGTAATATTTAGTTCAGTTTCATTAATGCTTCGGTGGATCATAAATATTTAACTACTTAAAAGTGGAGGGAAATAAAAAAGGTTATTTACCTGGGAGCTAGTGTAACAAATTTAAATAATAAAAATTAGTGCATTTTTGCAGTTTTCTCTCTTAAAATCTTTTTCAGCAGTGAACTTCCGTAAATAAACTTAGTGGTCTTGAGGCTTGGAAGAAGACCAAAAAGAAGAAAACCAAAAATGATTATGTATTTTCAGTTCGGCACATATGTTTTTAAGTTCTGCAGACATATTAATTTCTGTGCCCATAAGTGTTTTTACGGACGGTTAATTTGCAGTACTGTTTCCTGCAGTGAGAACACTAGATAACCAAGTTGTAACTAAGTAGTCATCCAACTCCTTTTTGCCCAAGCTGTTTGAATTGATGACTTTTTACAGAACTTGCAGGAAGTCTTTTCTGTTGTCATTGAGGTACCGTTGATATGCCTTGCACTGGCAAGGAGAAATCCAAGGGCTGGGATTCAGATGGTGCAGGCGTAGCCTTTTCTGGAAATCAGGAGGATTTGAGAGGGCTCTTGGGATGATGAAGAGCTGGATCAAGCTTGCTGCTATGGTCCCAAAGGCATGAAGGAGATACTGGCTAGCGGGTCTTCCAGAGTTCAATTGATCTGGCAGCCGGCTGATATGCCGATGTCAACAGGAGTTTGTGAACTTAAAATTGTGAGCATTATACTCAGTGCAGGTTTGTTACCCAACTCAGAATTAGGCAATCTTGTGCTAGAGATGTTGAAGCAGTAAGTTTTTCCTGCTTAATAGATTAAAAAAAGAAATCAAATTCTAGTAATGATTCGGATGTTAAATCAAGCTCCTATTCTTCCTGTTGGCGCTGTGCAGTTGGGCATAAGGCAGAACCATATGTGCTTCCCTGAAGTGGTGATTTGCTGAAGTGTTTGCCAGATTTATCTGTTCTCCTCTAACTGTTAATAACTGTGTTCTGGGACACTGAGTTATGGTCCAGAAAAATCACCTTTTTTTCTCCCCTGTATTTGACAGATTTGGTAAAAAGTGTAAAAAAAAAAAAAAAAAAAAAAAAAAAAAAAAGGATCGTTGAGGTTTCTTTGGTTTGTACACGTATATATTCACAGCCACACATAAAAATCCAGATGATACACAAAGCATGCAAATACAGTACAGGAGAACAAGAAATTGCACACATGCTGTGTGTCAGGTAGAACAAAAACTAGATGTCCCAGAATAAGAATACCCAATTAGTCGTTTCCCATTTCTGGTAGCTTTGATAGGACTCTGTAATCCAGCTGTGCATGTACTTCATGTAAGCTAAAAGTAGTTTTTACTCTAGTACCTTTGTATCTTTTTATCCAGTATCTACTTAGAATTATTTGTACAATAATTTGAACAATTATTCTATTGAACAATAGAATTATTGTTCAACATCTTCATCAATGACCTTGATGAGGGGATAATGGCCACCCTCAGCAAGTTTGCTGATGATACGAAGTTGGGAGGATTGGCTGACACGCCTGAAGGCTGTGTTGCCATTCAGCAAGACCTGGACAGGCTGGAGAGCTGGGCAGAAAAAAACCGGATGAGGTTTAACAAAAGCAAGTGTAGAGTCTTGCATCTGGGGAGGAATAATTCCATGCACCAGTACTGGTTGGGGGATGACCTGCTGGAGGGGAGCTCTGCGGAGAGGGACCTGGGTGTCCTGGTGGACGACAGGTTGGCCATGAGCCAGCAGTGTGCCCTTGTGGCCAAAAAGGCCAATGGCTTACTAGGGTGCATTAAAAACAGCGTGGCCAGCAGGTCAAGGGAGGTGATCCTCCCCCTCTATTCTGCCCTGGTAAGACCTCATCTGGAGCACTGCATCCAGTTCTGGGCTCCCCAGTACAAAAAAGACAAGGATCTCTTGGAAAGAGTCCAGCGGAGGGCCATAAAGATGGTGAAGGGCCTGGAGCATCTCTCCTATGAGGAAAGGCTGAGTGAACTGGGTCTGTTCAGCCTTGAGAAAAGAAGACTGAGAGGGGACCTGACCCAGGTCTATAAATATCTAAGGTGTGGGGGGCAGAATGGCGAGGCCAGACTGTTTTCAGTGGTGAGTGGAGACAGGACAAGGGAAAACGGCTGGAAACTGCAGCATAGGAAGTTCGGCACAAACATGCGCAAGAACTTCTTTACAGTGAGGTGACGGAGCACTGGAACAGGCTGCCCAGGGAGGTGGTGGAGTCTCCTTCTCTGGAGATGTTCAAGACCTGCCTGGATGCCTACCTGTGCGACCTGCTGTAGGGAACCTGCTTTGGCGGGGGGGGGTTGGTCTCGATGATCTCTGGAGGTCCCTTCCAACCCCTACAATTCTGTGATTCTGTGATTTGAAAGACTAATACATGGAATAAATGCTGTTGTTCTTTGCCATACTGTAACTGTACCGGAGTTGGCCAGCCCTTCTTTTAGTTCTGAGCTTAGTAGCTATAGCTTGGTAAGCAGCCAGTGAAGCGTGTCTTTACGTGGAACTAAATCCATACTGATAAGACTAGCTGATAAAGGGATTTAGTAAGTATTTACATACACTGGTGTGGGAAGAAGTATTCTCTGAATAGAAGAAGCAAGCACAGGACAAAGGGAAGGGGTCGAGTCAGCATAAGTGTGACAGCAGCAATAGCTGAACACATAGTGTAGGCTGGAGCAGCATTGCAACACAAAATGAGGAATATGGACATAAATACGTTTTGCCAATCTTGTCTTTAGAAAAAATGGTTATGAAGTTTGGCATATGAGAACCGGAAGTCCTTCTTGAAATTGAACTGCAGTCTGTGCTGCACCTGTTAATACAGATGGTCACTGTTCTTAATAATTAAGCAGCAAAACTAACACGTGCAGTTGCTTTGACTGAGGTAAAATTAATGTGTCTAGCTTCTGTTACTCACCCAGATGTCCAGGCTGCACATTTAGCAACACGGTAGTATGACTATTTCCACAGGAACCTACTTACTGCTAGTGTACTTAAAACAGATTTCAGATCTTAGCCTTTATTTTGTTCTCTTTTCTAAAACTGGTTTGTTCTTTGTAAGAAATGACACCTTCCCCTTGGACTGTTCTGTAGTGAAGATTTTAGATTACTTCTTTTTGTTTCGGCTTTATTTATGTAACAGTAAACTAGCTGAAAACACGGTACAGCCTTTGGTTATTTTTACTGCTTTTTAAAAAATGTTATTTTCTTACTGTACTTCATGTCCTAAAAATATTGAGGCACTGATACCCATTGTGTAGTGTGCTAAAGGGTGCCGTGCTACAGGTGGCTGCAAGTATGTGGGAGAAGAAAACATGGGAAGATGGTACGTGGTAACATGCTCAGGTGGATGTGAGTATCAGAGTATCATTCGGAAAGGTTTGGGAGGAGGTGATAGTCTTTAGCTAAATGGTAAACAAAAGGTTGAATTTTGATATTCCAAGGGTATTTATGAGTTAATCTGTTGGTCATATTTCTTGATCTAGTCTAATTCTATGAAGCGTGGAAGTTAAAGAACTGCACTGTTACTTTTGTGTTTTCCCTCACTTTTTGGGGAAAGCGAGCCCAATCTCTAACAGCTCCAGCAAACTGCCTTATCGTGCTCTTTGTGTATCAGCTTATGTGGCTGGTTGTTTCTGTACTCCATCTGCATTAAGGAATGGAATGGCCAGTGAACTTGTCTATCTTGTTGTTTATAAGATGTCCAGGGTGGAGGGGGATTGAAGCCCCACAGAGCACTGAACAATGTAAATGAATTTCTAGTTACCACAGAATTGTCACTATAATGCAGTTGTTCAGGTGGCTTTTATTTTTTTTTTGCAGATGTATCTCTTCTTTAAAATGTGCTTACAGAAAATATAGTAAAAAAGGAGTCTGCATTCTATTGCAGATTCTTTAGCGGTGTCATCCTAATACAGGAACTTGCTTTTTTATTTATTTAGTTGTTGTAGTGGTTATAGTTAATTTTCCTTGTATCCTGTTTCTGTTTTATTGGCTTGAATGAGAAATGGCACCAGCAAAGCTGAGAAGGCTTTGTTGGTGTAAAGCTGATGAGACTTGAAATGGAAAACAGAATCTATCAGTGCTGCAGGAAGCTCTTCAAATTGCGTATTTCCTTACACCTTGTGAATTACACTAACCACCTAATAGCAGTGCTTTTTTTTTCTTTCCCTAATAGTCGCTTTCAGTATAATATAGATGCCTGTTCGCATCAACGCAATCTGTATCTGAGGAAGGTATACTTAAGACTTGCTGGGCAGTGTATGACTGCACCTATGGATGAATACTTTCTGAATGTTCTCAGCAAAGCTTAACTTGCTTCATTTGGAGCTTCTGTACAGTTTCAGAGCTTCAGGTGAAGATGCTGCTTTGTCAATAGCAAGAGCACAGCTCTTTGTAGATAAGAAACTTCGTACCTTTGCTCCCTGTATAACTGCAAATTCAGCTTTATTTTCCTTTGAAAAGAAGTCTTCCGCTCCGTAAGAATGTTGGTCTAATTAACTTTCTGTGAGTAGAATCCAAAAGTCCTCTAAAACAACATGATGCTGGAACAAGTTCTTTGTATTTTCATTTGAATTGCTCAAGTTGATATTTAAAATGAGTTTTGGTTGTGATTCGGTTGTAGTGCAAGAAGAAAGAAATGTAACCTGAAAAACTGGCCATGGGAAATTAATTGTAATTGGAGTAGCAAATATGGCTGTCATTCACATCGTGGCTGAATTCTTCAATACGATCTTTTATGTAGACTGAATTTTGAACTCTAATGAGCTAAAAGCATTGGGTTAAGCAGGTAAATTTTTGAAGCATTAACGTTTTGAAAATCAGGAAATGCAACCTGTAGAAAACACTGTGTTGCAGCACAGCTGCTAGAAAGCACAGTACCTAACACAGCAGTGTTAGGTGCTAGGCATACTGAGCCCTCCGCGTGCAAATGTAAGTTATGACTAGGTCCTTGTTAGCAGGTGGTGCAGCCCAGCAGAAGTGGGTCTGGTAGGGTGGGATAGTGGTCCTGACGAGATTGTATCCATATTAAATACGGTGGAGATTATTTTGTAGTATTTGTAGTTCTGTCCCGTCAACTGAAAGAAGTGCTGCGGTCTGGCTCCTGGGTACTGCTCAGTTTCATCCCTAGAGAATTCCCTTTATGTGCTACAAGACTACTCGATTAGGCGAGTTAAAACACAGTAAGAGTAACAATCAGGAGTTTCTCTTTTTATAATGCTTTTGATCTTAAGAAAAAAGTGGCAATTCAACATCTATTATAATTGTGTTACAAAGACCTGAATTCTCTCTCTCATCTCCTTGTGCTGGTGCTGTTTTGCCAAAGGTCAAGTTTTAACTGGAGCGCTACGCTTTTATTTGTGAGGATGGTGCATGTTTCGTTGTATGGTTCGCTAGGTCAGCTCACTAACAGCAGAAGTACGCATGCTGATGTTTGACACTATTCCGTGCTGGGAAAATTGCTTCTGGGAGAATGGAGATAAAAATGAATCCAGGACATCTTCAGGTGTGGTGTTTGCATGTAGGCTGGAAGTCTGTTTTCTCCAAATCCTGGTTATGTGTGACACGGAGAAAAAGCTGGTTCAGTGTGGATAAATTAGACGTTCATTCTCTGATGCTTCCAATATAGATGGTGCTAAGAAGACTTAAGGAGAATTTAGTGATTTAATTAATGTGAATTATTTTGAGGAATCCAATGCTTACCAAAAAAAAAAAAAAAAAAAAAAAAAAACAACCACAGAATTTAGAATCACCACAGAATATACAGTTTGTATGCAATCTTTGATCAGTATGTAGGTTGCCTGATTTTTCCTGTTTTTTAACCTGCCTTGTAAGCTGTTGTCACCTTGTTGGCCATTTATATCAGTAGGGAATAATACTTATGTGTGCCTTCTCTGGTAATGTGTTCTTCAAAATGCATTAACATAACAGTGAGACTGGGTGGAGTTAATATTCAGTTATACACAATGATTCTGTTACCTGTTACAATAACGTTTCTGCTGCATGCCACATTATAATTACACAAATGAATAGCGGATGTCTGTCTTAGTTGGGTTTTTAATTGATTGCGTGGTGCAGGTTGTTAATCAAGCTGGAGGGAGCATTTAAAAACCTTGTGTGGGAGTACTTCTCATAGTGTTCCCAGTTGCGCGTTTTATTGATGTTTCTTTTTTTATTAATTCCTCTGAAGGATAAAAAGCCAGACCAGAAGAAACAGAATCTTCCCACTTTGTTTTCCAGCAAAGGAAGCCAAAAGGAAAATGATTGAGATTGTCTAGATTAAAAATAAGCATATACACAAGATATGTTGTATTTAATTTTCCAAAAGTCTTTTATAGAGAACATAAAGTAGAGAAGGAGTAGAAGAAGTAGAGAAGGAGAAAGAGTTTTTTTTTTCTGTTCTTCCCGTGGAATATATTAGTGTTAAAAACAAGCAAACAAACGGAAAACAACTCAAAAAACCACATTCAGGCTGGCTGCAAGTGTTTGGGGGGAAAAAAGGAAATAGTTTTTCTGTCCCATTACATGTTATTTAAGTTAATACAGTTAATAATATCAACTGCACAGCAATAGAAGTACATTTCTGGAGTCAGACACCTTGGTTAGATTAGACCATCACGCATTTCTCTTGACTTGAGTGATATGAGAAGTATTCTTTGAAGATGTAAGAGAGTGGTCTGGGCATTTTGCTGGAAAATGGAAGACCAGCATCCTTGGTCTGCTCAGACATACGTTTGGTTATTTATTTAAGTTGAAAAGCTACCAAGAAATAACCCATGGTGCACTGTTTGATACCAAAAGGAAAAATAAAAAAAAAAGAAAGTTAATGTGCATTTCCAATGCATTTCTGCATTTCCCTGAGCCTGTAGCTCAGGCATACAAGGAGATATTCTGTAGTCTGGGATTGTTTGGAGCTCCGTTTACCTTGTAGAGCTTGCCTGTGTCTCAGCTCAGAACACTGGTCTTTGAGCGATCCTATTGATGGCTTCTCTCTAGTATGAAAGCTGTTCTTTAGAAGTGGCCTTCATCTTCTTCAGCTTTTTCTCAACGTGCCATTTATTCCCCAAGATAAATAATATTTCTGTTCAATGAATAGTATAACTATTATTAATTCATCTCCAAGAGTTAATATCTGCTGCCACCTCTTTTAGAGATGGGGCTGGTATTCCTGTCTTCCACTTGTCCTCCTTGCCCTTCACCATCATCTCCCCCCCCGCCCCCCAGAAGAGCCTTTGACCCTTCCTGTGGGTGGATGGTGTGATCCAAACTAGAGGTGGTCTTTAAGTGCCTTGGGTTGTCTGTGAAAGACAGGAAATGTGAAAATTAGCTGATGCGGGAATGGAAATCAGGCTTCAGAATGCACCTTCCTGCTCTCAGCGCATCTTGTGATCTGCTATAGCTGAAATGTTAACGTCTAAGTGGATTTTTATTAGAAATAGGTCTCTGAGAGTCTAATTCAGGTGTCAGAGGTTGATGGCAATATCAATGAGAAGCTAGCAGCGTGGCCTTTATAGCATACTTCTCTGCTGGCATGTGACAAAAATAAGCATGATAATTTTATAGCTTCTTTATTTCTGCCCAAAACATAGCTACATTAATCTGAAAGACAGCTGATTTTTCAAGGTCAAAAGTGCTTGGCTACAAATTGATGAGCTATTATGCCTGTCTGTGGTTTCTTTGATGGTTCTGTATTAATAATATGCGTGCAGAACAGGCTATAAAAATTCCATTTGAAGGTATTAAAACATACCGGGACATTTAATCAGGTTAGAATTCCTGTCAGTTGGCTGCAGGCACGGTGTTGTTCAGTCAGTCATTAACGCAGAGCTCAGAATGTAAGGATGAGTGCTTGTTCCATCGGTTCAGATTTCACTGGAATGACCTTTTTGTGTGTGGCGGTTAGGTAATGGTTCAGTGGAAATGGATTGCACAGCTGTGGATGCTCTAGCGAGTAGCAGACTATTCCACTGCAAGCAAATGTACTTGGAAAGGAAGCAGGAAGAGAAAATACTTCCAATGTCACTTTTGCAATGGAGCTATATGAAACAGTTGCAGTAGAAATTTATTAAGGTGTGAATTGCTTCAGGAACTTCCACCACTTAGTGTTGAAATAATAACTTTGAGGTATAATGTACAGAACTGTTTTTAAGCCATCTAACCAAAATCAAGTTACATTAGAAAATACTGCAGTGTAAAATAGTTGGAGATGCTGCAAATTTTACTTGGAATATGGTATTTCTATCAAGATTAGATCCTGTGTAAAGTTTGCAACATAATGTAGGTAAAGTCCCATTACACTTAAAGTTAAATCGTCCCTTCTTGTATTGAATTTGAAGTAGCTACAAAAGCAGATCGGTCAGGGAATGAAAATAAGGCTAGACGTTGGAACTGAGTTTTTTTTAATGTATCTGACGCTTGTACATCTAGTAAATGCTTTTGTTGTTTAAGAACAAAGGCATTCTTCATACAATGAATTCCAGTTTAGAACGGCTTAGCATATTAATTACTTTTAGAAAGTGCATAAAATGTTTGTTTTCATACAGTAGAGTCTAGATTTTTTTTTTTTTAAAGCATAATACCATGGTAAATCTGCTATTTTTGTCACTCACTGTGGTAGTTCTGTACGGATTCACTTCAGGTGCAAGACATTCTGCTTAATTATCAAATTTAATACATAGAATGAATGTTTAACCCATTTCAATCTTGCTAAGAATTTTGGTACTTCAAGATACTTTGTATTTTGTGATTATGTGCTTTTGGTCTATATGTTTATAATCTGCTCAGATTCCCCTCAGCTGTGCTATTGCTTCTGTTTGTTAGTTGTATTCGTAGAGTCATAGAGCAGTTTGAGTTGGAAGGGACTCTTAAAGGCCCTCTGGTCCAACTCCCCTGCAATGAACAGAGCTACAGCTCCATCAGGTTGCTCAGAGCCCCAGCCAGACCTTGAGTGTTTCCACAGATAGGGTTTCTACCAGGTTTCTCTGGGCAACCTGCGCCAGTGCCTCACCATCCTTATTGTAAAAAACATTTCCCTAAAGCCCTGGTTAATTCCCCCCCCCCTTTTAGCACGAAGTCACTTTCCCTATTCCTATCACAACAGACTCTACTAAAGAGTCTGTCCCTTTTGTTCTCATATTCCTTTTTCAATACTAAAATGCCAATGTCAGTCAGGTCTCCACGGAGACAGTATTACTGAAAATACATCCACTCTTTTCATTTTTTCTCCCTGCAATTCTAGTAATACCCAGTAGAAACATACTCTAAGTTCAGAATTGGCTCACAGTTTACTCTTCAATAGCTTTTTTTTCCCTTTTATTCCTTCAAAAAGGAAGAGTAGTAGGCTGTATGGTTATCCTTACATTATGCTTAGCTCAGTGTCACTGCCTTGGAAGTATTGACAGTGTGTATGGTTCTTGGGACTGATTCTCCTTTTTGGCAGAGAGTGGTTGACCAAAGAGTGAATAATACCGATGCCTGCCAAGGAATGGTCTGCTTATACCCCAAAACACTTTTCTTCTTGTCTGAACCAGCAGTCAGCTTGGCACCTGGCAAGAGTGTGCTGGAGGCAGCTCTGCAGAACTGGCATGATGAAAGCCCATGTTGGCTGCTCCTTGGGCTGATGGACATAGAGAGCCTTCGGTGCTTTCAAGGTGAAACGCTGCTATGCGCTGCTCTTCAGAATAAGTAAATAACTGCAGTTGTTCTACAGCAGCAGGAATATCTGTGTTTAAGGACTCCTTGACCCCCCCAGTAGCATCCTGTTTACATGTCCTCTCACCTTAAAGGGTGGAATCGTTCATCAAAATGTTGGGAAATCAAGAAGTGTTAAAGGGCATGTCAGGAATGAGTGGATGGTACGTTACATGATGGGACCGATGAGGTCTGGTGCTTCAGCAGTGTCCTGCAAAAGGTGACCAGCGCTCCCAGTAAGGCCATCTTAGGAAAGTCTATGTAAGGTGGAAGGATGTATGTGTTTCAGTAGATTTATGTGGATGCATCCCTATGTTCGTTCTTAACATATAGAGTGAGAGAGAAGGGGGGAACTCAGGGGAGTATACAAGGCTTTATGTTGAAGTGATAGAGCTCCCAGCAGTTCTCTCTGTTCATGAATATAATAAAAGCTAAAGCTGTTTGGCAAGGCAAATCCTGGCTAAGCAAGCGCTTCAGGGAAGCTACTTCTGAGTACTGGATGTGCTAATTATGTGATATCAGGGCCTTACGGAGGAAAAAGTGTCTTGAGGCTCCTTAATAAATATTGGGAGGCGTTTTGGCAGAACTGTATAGAAAATTTTTCCAAAAACAGGCGTATGAAAACAGCCTGTGGGTCACCAGAATTACAGGCTTCTTGCAGGAGGTCAGCTAAGGGCTGAGCGGTCTTCACTCACTGCATTTTTTTTATTTTATTTTTTAAGCACTCTCCCTGTTATAAGGTGGCCGTTAATTGCTTGTAATATGTCAACCTTTTATTTCCTCTGCATTTTAAAATAATGGCTGTTAATTCTTTAGCAGTTATGTGATATAAAATCTAACCGTGGAATGAAATGTTTATTATCATCTTTCTCTTGTGACGAGTTAACTTTTTCACAGTGCATGCTAAGTATCTGCAGAACAAAATATTCAGGTTTCTGTATGTACTGGAAGAGGCTGCAGCGCCACGGGCATCAGCAAGTAGCAGTTGTGCCCGTGAGAGCAGTGATCTTCCTCCATCGCTCATTGTGAGCCTTGAGATTCTCTGCACATCTTTGGGCTCCTTTTTAATCCTAGCGTAAGACTCTTATCACTTCTGTTGCATGCCAGGGAGGTTTTCAATAAAAGGGCAGGTATGGCGCTGATGGACATGGTTTAGTGCTATAGTGGTTATGGTCGATGGTTAGACTAGATAATCTTAGAGGTCTGTTCCAGACTTAATGATTCTATGATTCTGTGGTTATAGTTTCTCTGCGACTTATGTACTGAAATCCAGCATTTAAATGTGATTTAAATTTGGCTACGACTTTCAAACTGTATTCTTTTCTCAAAATATATCCTGAGGTGGTTGGCTCCTGCTGTTATTTGTAGCAACAGCAAAATCATTTCTAGATTTAGATTGCAAGGATAATGCATGCTGTGTCACTTGTAGCCCTCAGAAATGTGCTAGTATCATTTAAAGAAGTATCGTGGCATCTTAGAGAAATGGCTCCATACACTGTATGGTGGCAAGTTGGACACGAGCATGGGGGAAATGTCTGTCTCCTTTAGTTTTTGGACCTGTGCGTTATACTAATGCTGCCAACAGCATTGACAGGAATCTTTCCTAATGCTCTGCGTACAAACAGTGGGGGATCTCCTTGTGACCCTGCCTGCAAACACTAACACTCCCTCAGCTGCTGTGTGCTAGCCAGGGAGCTCGCAGTGTCCCGAAGGACGAGTTCTCTGCCTGCTTTCTTCCCCGTTCTGTGGCTCCTGAGCAGGAATTTTGCTGTTGCAAAGTATTGCTTTGTCTCCCGCAGCATGTCCTTTGTAGAAAAATAGGCAAAGATTTTTTTGCCTTAAATGTACCCATCTTCAAGAGTTGCATGGAGATCTACAGACGTCTTTTTTTCAATTACGGTATATTCAGATCCCATTCTATGCATTTCCAAGTATGCTCATAGGCAAAGCGAATACTGCTGAAAGATTGTCTATCTAATAAGAACTGTATTACTGTAGCAGGCCTGGTAGCATCATCTGCTTGTCAGTGTGCCAGTTTATGTTCATCATGAATACAGTTCTCAGTAATCTTTATGTGTGCAATTACAATTAGAAAAACATGCTTTCCTATCTCAGTGTAAAAAATATACATTAGGAAATATCATGGTGGGTAGCTCAAAATGCTCCGAAAGAACCATGTTATCTGCTGACTGCTAAAACTAGTTAAAATTCAGCTTCTCAAGGAAGAAGACAGCTGTCACTTAGTATGACATTCTCAGTCTTTTGTAGAAACAATTATAACATGCAAATTTTTACTCACGTATGCAGCCTGTGCCTTTACTTCTACTGATAGAAACATAGGCGTTTAAACAGCATTTTGTAGTTTCTATAAATCTACTGGCTTATGGCCATTTTGGTGATTTAAAGTCTGAAAAATCTGAAATGCACTTCTTATTGCAGCTACCAAAATATTTGTTTCCAAGTTGCTTGTACTTACGCTCAATTTTGTATTTTTAAGTAAAATACCTAATGCGTTAAATTCAGTTTGGGATTATTTTTCTGGCTGGCAGCTTTTATTCCCTGAGCACGCGTGTGTGGCACGATGCAGGGACCCCAGAGAACACAATTTTTTGTATTTTACTGTTTGTTGCTCAGCTATATCGTAAAACACACAGAATATGCAGTGCTGCCTGAGCAAACATTGCAGTGCTCTTTGTTGTGGTCCGAGCCCTTGGAGTTTAAGAGCTGACAAAAGCGTGCTGTTCTTGCCATGCAAGCTTAAAGGCTGGCTGTGGCACAGCCAGACTCTGTGGTGCGCAGAGTAGAGGTTCCCGTGGCTGGACTCTGATGTGAAGATGATTTTGTGGCCCCTAGTAGTAGGTGTGCATGCCCTCAGTTCGTGGTTACTTGCAGGGAAGGACCAGTGCTGAAATCAGCCAGGGTTTTTGTAACACATGCAAGACCCACACCTTTGTTGATATGAGTCATATTTCCTTGTCATGTGTGACCGTGCTGTGACGTGAGAGCTTCAGATACGGATATGAGCCCTTCTTGGTGAGGAAAAACATTGGAGATGTTTCCGCAACAGGCTTTGCCCATGCAAATGCCCCAGAAACGCAATGCGCTCCAGCTTCATGTGCACCAGAAAGTTAATGTGAACGAACAGTTCTGAAGTACAGAAATCTGAACAACCCCAGCTTCCTATACAGCAACCTTTCCTCCGAAAATTAGAAATACATCAATTTCTTTGTGGTATTTGGTATTTCCAACCTCGTGCATTGCCAAGTGCTAGGAAAACGCTCTGTACTCTGGTTTCTTACAAGTCATTGCAATCTGGTACTTGGAGCCATTGTATAAGCCAAATAGCATCTGTTAGTCAGAAAGATAGCACAACGTTTTGGGATACTAAGTATTTGTGAGATGGAAACTGGCTGCAGAAAGGAGCCGATGGTAAAGCTAATCGGCTGCATGCTTTTTGTGAAGCCTCCTCGCCTTTGAGTACAGATCCTAGAAAACCATGGAGCATTTTGGCGAAGCACCCCACACCTGGCCAGGTGTGTGTTGTCATTGGCATTTCATAAGTGTCATGTAGCTGCTGCAGCATCATCAGTGAGTGTTCTTTGGACACGCTTTTGTGTCTGAGTGGATCAGGTTGGAACTGTGAGCTTTCATTTACCAGCTAACGATGAGAGAGAACCATCCCCAGTTAACTCAGAATTCTGAGTTTACTGTATTGGAATACTGATGTTGCTCTGTGGGTACCCTGCTGGTCACTGTCCACATGCTTCTGTGAGGACTTAATGTATGAGCAGGTCTTACGGAAATCATGCACCTGGCTGGTATTTATTTTAAACACCTGCTATTTCTGTGGTTTTAGAATTGGAAGTATGCCGTAAGTCTTGAATTTCATACAAGAATGGTTTCGAAATTCACTCAACGAAGTTGATGCCTTGTCCCTAGAGCCATTCAAAGTCAGGTTGGACAGGGTTGTGAGAACCCTGGTGTGGCTGTAGGTGTCTTTGTTCATTGCAGGTGAGTTGAACTAGATGGCCTTTAAAAGTCCCTTCAGCTCAAACCATTCTGTGACTATAAAGTTGTCCGTACAGGTAAGGTGGGTCACAAAATATTTGACTTTATGGGTGCTCAGGAAAAGTGAAACAACTGACGGTGGCTTCGGAACTTTTTTCTATAGCAGTACTCTGTTTCAGCGTGTATAGGAGAAAAGGGGACACTGCTGGTAAGGTTGTAGGTGTCATCTTCAGGTGTCATCTCTGCTCCAAAACTGCCTCTGTGTGCTTCTTCTGGATGTGATGTGTACCAGAGTTCACTCTAATCCTGAGGGGAGGGCCTGGGTCCTCAGCGGACACATCCAGCTGTGCTAGAATGGGGTTTTTCCATCTAGTCCAGTGTTGAATAGAATTCAAGTTTTTCAGCTGAGATGCTAGTTCCTAATACGCCGTTATTATCCTGTTCGGATTCACGGGTCGTGCGTTGAAAAGGAATGCAAATATCCTCAAATGGATGAAAAGTTACATTTTGGTGGCTCTTATGGAATGTTAAATTGAAAGATGAATATCCTGTATTCATAATTATTATAAAACATATTTCAAGGTAGATAGAATGCTATGCAAAACAGCTGGAAAAGGTGGAAGAGGAACTTGAACAAAAAGCATTCATGATTTTAGCTCTTTTTCTTGCAAATTTTTAGTGGACTCATCTTGTTTTCAATTATTCATTGCTGTGACTGTTTTCTAAAGATAGATTTCAGGCACTGCTTTTTTTTTTTTCAGATTCTTTACTGGAGGAATTGCTTCGAATATTCAGTATTTATGGTTTCACATGTGAACTGTTTCTCATGTGCATAGAGATAATAAACTGATCTGAAATAAATGTTTTAAAATATTTTCTTGAATATTTTTGTGTGCAGAGTCATTTGCTTGCTTACACTTGCAATGTAAATGACTTCAAATTGTGGGAGAATGCCATTAAAATGTATTTGCTGAAATGTGGAACAAACCAGAAATAATCATTTTGCTCTGTTTATCTGTTTTAAAGTCTAGAATGCTGTCTCCTGGTGTATTCATCATCTGAAACTTGTTTAAAATTATGATTTCCAGATAGCGTAGCTTAAGTAATTTTGGGGATTCTTCCTTATATTCTAGCAAGGAACTGAAGCTGGGTGATGAAGCAAGCCACTGAAGGCTCAGTTACATGCATAGTTGGAAGTAACGTTAAAGTATTTTGGAAACAGAGGGCAGAAGTTTTCTTCATGAGAAGAAGACCACTGTCCAGAGTTTGCAGTTAAGCCTGTCTGCATGTGAATATGTAACCTTATGTCAGTGCTTATCAGCTATATTCGCCGCTGTGCTCTTGCTGTTTCGTTGAACTGAGTTCCTGTAGCTGGATGCTTTGTCATAACATCCTAGTGTTACTGATTCTGATAAAGAGCTATGTTTCTATTAGGATATTTGCAGCTTTCTGTAATACTATGCTTACTTGATTTACCTATCACTGCTAATTTGGTATAATTAATACGTTGGGATTTGCAGACTTTGCAGAAGTTAACAGACAGAATTGCCTATGTATGCAGCCTAGGGGCTGCTAGCCTGTCTGCACAGTTGCAGAAGCCATGAAAAGTATCCATGCTAGAGCCTAGATGTGTGTTGTGGGAATTAGCATTGTGTTCTTCTCGGTTCTTGCTTGCTTTCCCAGTTGTTTGTTGCTGGCCGCTGTCAGAAGTGGGACAGGGCTGTGTGGGCAGCCACTGCATGCTGGCTTTGTTTTATATACAGCGAATAACTGCTGCTTTTATAAGGTTTCATTTATTAATTGCCTTATTGCTCTCTTCTTGCTGTTAATGTCTTCTTTTTGCTCCCTGGGAAAACTGTGGGAGGGTTAGCAGCTCATTAAATGCGAGCGGCTGAAGTACTTTTTAGCCATATTTAGTTATGCTATCACTTGGTTTTTCAAACATTTGACTGGAAGAATGCTTGAGATGTAATCCTGCAGTGAGAGATGGGTTTGTTAGCTGTCACCTGGAAGCCTCGGTGAGCCCCAGAGGGGGGATGGCATTCTCTGCTATAGAGTCATGGAAGATGTCAAATAGCGCAGGACTTGTGATATTAGGAAAATGATTCTGCAAAGATACTTAGCAGTGAAGGATCACTGTGCAACCTGGACAACTAATGCCTTTTTTTTTTCTAACAATTGGCAGCAATTTTAAGGTCAGAGTTACATACACAGCATGCCGTGTTCCTTGCCTTCAACTTGGTTGTGTTTGTGTGTTTACTTAACATCCTCCTCTGTGTAGTAGTGCACTATAAATAACACATAGGGTTTTCACAAAGATGATATGTACCAGTCTGTATTCTACATATGGCACAACCAAATGCTGTCTCATTGAAGTCACTAGAGATTTTCACTGTCCCTCACCCTTTGAGGGACATAATAGGTTCTTAACACCCTTTCTGAAGGTGGTCAGAATTATAAAGGTAAGGACGAATTGCTCTTAAGTTGCTAACTGATTCCTTTTTAACATAATGAATATATTTTTCCAGTATTGTAATTGAGTCTTTTGAGCGGTATCTCTTAACTGTAATCAGTTTTCGTGGAGAGCCTGGTAGCAGCTCATTGAATTTAATTCAATTTAATCATAAATTTAAGTGCTTTGGAACGTTTAATAAATTTGAAGTCAACAGACAACCCCGAACGCCTTGTAATCACCCAGTAAAGATGCTTCTCGTGTTCTGTGCTCATTCTTCTAGTCTTGTGTTAGAGCCAAAGACCCAAAGTTCCCAAGTTTGCATGAAACTGCAGGTGATTGGTGTGAGAACTGTCACAGTGATCATCTGACACAAAGCTAATAGAAGCCATGAGGATGTTACCGAGGTTGAAAGAAGCAGATGATTCTCCAAGATTAAGGACCATAAGGTGAATTAAATATATAGTAAGCTTTTTTTTTTTTTCCAGTGCGGGGAGTAGATACGTGGTGAAAGTGTGTGGGGGGGTTTTTTGTTTTTTTTTTTGCTTGTTTTTATTAGCCACCAACTTGCTTTGTTTCCTTGAAGAGGCCAGGTAAAATGATTCATTGTCTCATTTTAATACAGGTCAGTTTTATGAAATTCAGAAATGGAAGTGTCTGAATATCACCCTGAAAAGCTCTAGGAGCTGAAATCCTCTCTCCAGGGATTGTTCTTCCTATTTATAGGATTAGGTAGCTCTATTTAAGAGTGCAGCTGAACTAGAATTCAGGTAGCGTGTTAATATGAATCCATGGACTTTGTGTGGGAAAACAATGTTTTCCCATCTAAAATTTGCAGTGACTCCTTAGAAAATTGCTACATAATGGATGGAAAACCAATTCAGCGTGTTCAGTTTTTATCATGAGAGGCTGGGACTCCCTGCGGAACAGCACTAAGGTGGTGTTTTGTCCTCATGGAATCAGAATATCCTGAGTTGGAATGGAGCTATAAGGTTCGAGTCCAGCTCTTTTCAATTCTATTGAAACTTTGATTTACAGATAGGACAGTAGGGTGTTTGAAAACATTTGTACTAAATGTCAGGAAATGCTCAATTTGATTTCATATGCATTATTGGATTTTGACATCTGCCTTTTTTATGACTTGTTAAAGGAAATATATTACCTGAAAATTCCCAAATAGCTCTGATAAAAGCTAACAGCCCTTTAAAGGTGACATATTTGAAGGTCTTTATGCAGTTATACGTTACAGCCCTAAGGACAGATATTCAAATTTCTCAGTGAGGTCAGGAATGCTATCAGAATGAATATCACCTGTGTAGAATTTTAATATTTTAGTTCAAATTTCCACACTCACAGTTGTGGTGCATGACTGTTCAATTTATTTTATGGAGGCAAAAGGTGGGTGGGTAAATTAAGTATTGCATAATTCTCACTGATCTGATTTAGTACTGGCAGTGTTGTCTGAATACAGGTATTTCTGCTGAGTTTCCATAGACCAAGTTGACTTCTTACTTTGTGAAGCATGATACAGCTTCAGCTGGTGTTTTTAGCATTGCCCAGGAATTCGGGCTCCAATTTCTGTCACGGTTTAAGCAATGGGTTTTATCCACTGCATTACTGAATATTACAATATCAGAGGTGCTAATATTGTTATGTTGTGGCTTGCTACTGCTTTTGGTTACTATATTCATCAGTTCCTGGACGTGTACCTATAGATACATTTTACCAAATTCATCCAAGCTTGTGTATTAGCACAGATGGCAATATAGCTGCCTATAACTTAGGAACATCCAGGACACGTTTGCAAAGATGTAAGAGTACTGGAGTAAAGCAGCAGCATAGTGAACAGAGAAAAATAACAGCATAGCAGGCTGGAGAACACACTTTTCATTTCTGCATCCTGGAAAGTTGTTTTGCCAGTCTTAATATGCCTAATTTAAATAATGCAGTGGATTGAATGCTGCTTTTGTTGACAATTTTAAATGAGGTTGCCTTTGTCTTCTTTTATTTTGCACTGTTGCTCTGATAATAAATGAATAAATATATATAAAAAGAGTTGCTTAGAACTACGAAGCCCAATCCAAGTGGCTTTAACCAGGCGGAGTGTTTAAATATGTCCGTTCTAACAAGAAGTATGTAAGAGGTGAAGCTAATGCCTGACATTTCCAGTTCAGGTTTTGCAAAATTTTCCGTGTTGTTTTTTTACTAAAATATATGAACAAGTGAGGAAAAAATGTCAGTGTTGAGATAAACGCACACAATGTGATTTCTTTTTTCTGTAAATATGGTTATCCTTTAGAGGTTTCAGAATTTTCCTAACTCCTATTTGTTAAAATGTTTGATCTTTTAGAAGCAGGGCTCATGTTGTTGTTATTGTTGTTGGGTAGTGTTTAGGAACACCCTGGGTATCCCATAAATCACAATAGCTTTGAATTTGTAGTTTCTGCTTCCTTAATCTTGAGAAACAGTACCAAATCTTATTTCAACTATTACATTTAGCTGTTTTTTTTTCTCCCAATGGTATCTCAAAAAGAAATGAGATGTTACCTAGAGAGAGCTACCAGGCTCAGGCTTGTGTGTTAATGTAAGGTGAGAAATTTCAACGTGTCAATGCAAAAGTGATCACTGAACCTAGAAGGATTTCAAAGCAAAACAGACTAGAAATGGAAATAAGTAACAGGATCAAAATAATGAAGGGGAAAAAAAAAAAGAATAGTGGTGTATATTTTAAGTTATTTAATGAAATTTTGCGTGTAGCACAGTATAATGTAAATGAGCATTTTCTATTATAAATGCTTGAGTTGCAGTAATCAAATTACGATAAAAATCACCTATGAGAAAGGACAAAGCAGGAACTTGGCCATTGTAAAATTTGGAATGAGATGAGTTTACTGAAAGCAAACACATAATGACATCTTCGGATATCTGAATACATATCTACTACCAGTTAATAGCTCTCAACTAAAAAGAAATTGAATGATTTCTTTTTATGTAAGCTCGTCCTTTTTTTTTTTTTTTTTTTTTAATCACAGGCTGATTATTTTGACTAAAGACATTTAATTATGTTTAACTAAAGACATTTAATTGGGCTAGCAGAGAGTCCAGGATTTGATCAAAGTGATGCTCGTGCAGGACAATTTTAGCCTCTGATGCAGTGTAGACCTGCAACTGTAGTGTAGCTTCTTGATTGCAAGCTGCTTAGTCCAGACATTATTGAAAGTAAGGCTTTAAATACACAAGCCAAAAAAAATGAAATCTCACGCTAGTCCTTTTGGTCTGTTTGATAACTGCCAAACACTTCTTTCCATCACGTATGGGCTGGAGGACATTTTCTAGCTATGCACGTGCTTCACACTCTCTCCAAAACTTCAGTTTAGAATTCATTTTGTGGTTTAAGAAAAGTTGTTTTTTAAATAAACTAGTTTTCTATCCTGTTGAAACGTGCTGACAGACGCAATATGTTCATTTGTGGGGCAAGAAGAGATCAAGAATGAGAGAATGGCTCAGGCTGGAAGACAGCTAATAATCTAGTTCCAGCCAACAGTCGTCTCCCTTGCCCTGCTGCCTCCCCTCTGTTGAGCAGCCCATTTGTGATACCGTTGGCTTTCTAGGCTTGAAGAGCACACTGCCAGCTCATGTCCACCTTTTCATCCATTGGGACCCCTGAGTCCTTATCTGCAGGGCTGCTCTTAATGAGTTCTTCTCCCAGTTGGTTTTCATAGCTGGAATTGCTGTAATGCGGGTACAACACCATGCGCTTGGCCTTGTTAAGCCTCCTTAGGTTTTCATGAGCCTGTGTTTTGGGCCTTTCCAGGTCTTTTGGATGGTATTTCTTCCTTCTTTTGTATCAGCTGCACCACTCTGCTTAGTGTCATTAGCAAACTTGATCCAGTCCCACTATTCAGGTCATTGACAGATTATTTAGAGCACTGGTCCTAAGATGGAACCTTAGAAGTTACTACTCGTGCCACCTGGATATCGTGCCATTGACCACAACACTCCAGCTGTGACCATCTCACCAATTCTTTTTGTAACAAGTAGTCTAGTCTTCATATCCTTATTTCTCTAACTCAGAGATCAGGATGCAGTGGGGGACTATATGTCAAAGGCCTTGTGCATGTCCAGGTAGATGACATCAGTTGTTCTTTGTTTACTCGTGCCCTCAGTCCAGCACCACTAGATTGGTCAGCTGTGATCTGCCCTTGATGAAGCTGTACTGGCTGTCAAGGATCACCTTATTGTCTCGCATGAGCCTTTTTGGAGAGGATCTCTTCTGCCATCTTCTCAGGCACAGACTTGAGGAGCACTAGCTAGTTGTTTCCTGGATGTGTGTAGTTTCCCACATCCAACACTACGTTACTATGCTGCTTGAAAGTATCATATTAACTAAATTAGTGTAGTGGGAAATCATGCGATTTATCTACACGATGCAATCCAGTCTGAGAATGAAGTTATCAAAACTGGCCAACTTGTTGTGGAAGGAGAATATAACTCAGCAGTCAGTAGGATTTTGGAGTCACGTATATTTGTCTTAAAGTGAAAAATCTCAGCAACTTTAAAGTGTTTAGATAGCATAGAGGAAAAAAGAAAGGGAAGAGGGCAAAATGGAAAATGAAGAAATGTCAGCACTATCCTTTCAAAAACAGACATAAATTTCAATTCCAGGTCTTGACCTCATCAGGCTAATAGATTTATATTTAAACAGGCATTTAGCAGAGCAGAAATGTTTTTACTGTCCAATGTATTTATAACCTTGAAGGACTTTTTTGCTTCTTTCTCTTGACCTTTTAATAGAGCGCACTTTTAAACTGTGAAGTGGTGAATGTTGTAGAGCTTTGCTGGAGGCACACAAAGTTCACTCAAAGCACAAATGTTACCATATGAAGTTCACAAACTTCCATTTATTTTGTGCCCCAAGAAGAAAGGTTAAATATTCTCTAAGGCATTGCTCAGACAGTGACAAGCTGAAAGCCTGTTAAATGCAAATGGCTCTCGAAAGCCAGACTTTGGGTCTGAATGGCCATCAAACTGGCTCAGAAAAGAAAAGATTAAATTTCCATACCTCCAAAATATAGTAATCAAATGACTCATTTTGACCTTTCAGAGAAAAACTAAGATGTTATCTGTGATTAGTGTTTTTTAAAATAAAAGTGAAGTGATTCAAGTACCTGATGAGACAGGCTTTATTACTTTGAACTTGCTCCAGATCTGAAGCATACAAATAAAGCGTGGACATGGAAGATCACCCTCCTGGTCCCAGCTGAAGCTCTCCCCTGATGTTCTTACAGGGTTTCTATTTTCTGAACTTTGAGTCAGGCTTTGCTGAGTTTTGTCTGTATGCTGGAGGTTTGTGGGCCCAAATCCCGTTTATATCTGTATTGCAAGAAAGAGTAGATGTTTGGAATGTTGTTCTTCTATTGATTAGACCTCATATGGACCAAATCAATAATACTTCTGAGTCTGCGTATCCACACGGGCAAAGAACTGGTAATTTTGTAGGTGTGTGTGTCTGGTGTTTCTAGTTCAAGGAAAAGAAAAAAACTTGTACACAGTCCTTAGAAGTCCTGTTCTCAGGGCTCATGTGCTGCATTTCACCTTCTTTGTGCCTACTCCAAGATGTGAGTCGTAGCTAAGGCTCACTAGATTGGATTTGCACAAGATCAGAAATCGTTTCCATATAGAAGTTAAAGCAGCCTAGGACACTGTTTAAACTGATGCTTACTAATGCATCAAGCACTGAACAAGTGTGTCTGTTTCTGGGCATGGCACCTTGAAATTTCTTTCCAATTTTGTTCTGTTTGCATGCATCGTGTAACCAGTATTCACTCTGATAGAAGGAACGACAGAGCATTTTTGTACTGTTACTGTCTTTCCATCCCTTTCTTATTTTTTGTTTATGCTCCCCGTGTAGCATGGGGATCTGATTATGGATGTCAGCTGTTATCTCCCTGAAGACAGCATTGAGGACCAACAAGTTGCCCTCACCAGCTATCGCCTCATACATGAGTTAATCACAGCTGGCAGTACAGTCTGGAGATTGGCTGCTACAGCTGTTTTTGAGGATTGCTTTTTGAGTGTCAACAGTGCTATGGTCATTTTCATTGTTATTTCATTTACTGGGTGGATGGCAGTTTTAAAAGCCGTGCAGCAATTTCTGCTTGGAGAGAGTGTTTCTCAGTGTTTTGTGCATGTCAAGGTGATCATTTTATCTGAACAATCGGGCTAATTTGACCTATGCGTGTAGTAGGTAATGAACTGATGAACTATGCATATGGGGGACTAGAGAAAACCATCAAATATCATGCATTTTGTATGGGACCTGCTCACTTTTTTTGTCCTTCCTCCTGGATGATGTGGCTTAGAGCAAAGGAGTCTGAGATGGTTAGTCAAGATGTGGTGGGAAAAGCTTATTTACATTTCTAAGAGTGAGTATCAGCCCAGTGTTTTTCTAAAAGCTCAGCAATGGACAAATCTTCCTGCATTGGCAGGGAGAGCTGCAGAAAACAGCTATGGTTTGCTGCGTGAGGATTTTCAATGCGGCTCAGACAACAGCAGGCAGCGTCCCAAGCAGGAAGTGCGGCAGCGTATTTCTCAAGCTCTAAGTAAAGCCCATGGGCAGTCCTTTGACTGCAGCTGCATCTGGCTGAAGGTGCCAGCCTTGTTCTGTCCCACTGTCCTTCAGCTTCCCTTCCTATTCTCAGTGGTTCTTCCTGCACTTTTTGTCCAATGCTGAGAAAAAAAAAAAAAAATCTGTCTTGGGCTCTTGCTGTGCCAAGGATGGGGTCACCTTCTCTTACCTGCAGTGCTTTACCCAATAAAGACCAAATAGAGCAGGGCAGGTTTTTGGGGACAGCAAAGGAGGGAAGGAAGAAATCTTAATCTTTTGCTCTCCATCACTTCCCTGGACTGTAGAAATGGTCAGAGAGCGTGAATGGCAACAGTATTTGTCTGGGTGCTATATCTGAATTTTAATTTCTCTGCTGATCTAACAGGAAATCTGTCTTGCTTGGGGGTAAGAGCAGATGGTTTGTTTGTTTGTTTTGTTCTGTAAGATGCTGGGATTTTAAATGAGAGTTCTTAGTTGCTCAAACAGGGACAACAGCAGCTTCCAAAGCAAAGGTGACAGCGAGTGCAGTTTGGTATGAAAATGAAGATGAGGCAGTCCCACCTCGTTGTGCTCTCTTTAGTGTAGCAGCTGTATTTGTGCTGTAGTTAGCATTTTTATCTTTGTGAGGCTGAAATGTGAGGTGGGACTGAAGCGAGACAATGCATTTGAAGAAAAGCTGAAAGAAACACAAGGACAAGCGAGGCTCGGAGCGGGGAAAATGGATGTGCAGACACAATGCAATAAAACATCAGTTGCATCCAAATTTGGGAAAAAGGTGGATTCTTCTGCTTCATATATCTTCACTTGGAAGCTTGAAGTGATGAGTGTTTGTCCAAATGACTTTGCCTTGGTGTTGATATAAAAATTTCACTTAAAGTGATTGATGCGCACAGAATTAATGAATGATGGTGACATACTGTGTTGTAACATCCAGCAGAAAGCCTTGAGAGATGCAGTGCGACGAGTTGCTACTTCATTTCTTCTGCACATGCTGGGCAATCTAGTCTGTTTATTGTGTGTATCTTTGGTTCTGTTTATGTTAACACATAGGTGCTCCTGGTGTGGGTTCAGGTAACTTCTTCCCGTGATGCCAACTGTGCTTTCTTATTTCCATTTGTTTTTTCCTCTCCCTTCTTGTCTTGCTGTTAGCAAAATAAGGAAAGCGAGGCTGAAATATTCTAAAGGAAGTTTCAGGTGGAGTTTTGTTGAGAGACTAACAGCCATGTACAAAATGTTTTAGGTACTCATCCGGATTAAATGGAAACTGGGAAATGAAAGAAAACTGTTCAATTTTGACGTATTGCTTTATCTTGAAGAGGAACTGTAACTTAAATCTTAAGCGGAATATCTTCTGCTTGCTTTATCTTTGCAGCTGTTAATTTCTGCTGCTGTGCTCTGTGCCATTTTTAAAAGCAACATTGCTGTCATAGGTTTGTCACTTGAGTACCATAGTATACATATCTACATTGAGCAACAGTTGACATTTTGAATCCAAGTCACTTTATCACATAAATGTTGAGCTTCAAGCAAAATTACAGAGACTGTAGAGCTCTGTAGGATGAAGGGTACCGTTACATTCACATCTATCCTTTGGTTTTGGCCTAGTTTTAAGGAATTTGCTCAAGTTACATGTTCTGCTACCCAATGTGCTACTTCTCCCTATCACATAGAATCCTAAAAAGCTTTTGGATGTGTTTGTAGCCATGCTCTGAATGACACGGACAAGAAATAACAGTGCTAATGAAGGAGGAAAGTCTTAGGGGTCACAGTCTGATTTTGATCTCATGCTGATTGTGCTTACATAGTGACTTCTTAGTTTGCCTATATCTTTGTGGAATGAGACAGCAATTCTCTTCTAACAAAACACTTTCAGATATATGGAAGGGAACTTGCCTTGTAAATGCTTGCAGCAATTCTTATGGCAGACGGCAGCAGAGTGGCAGTCAGTAAGGCTGGGATGAGGATAGCAGAGATTTTCATGTGCTTCATCTACAGTGCTGCCAAATTCTGCTTTGAAGCCGCATTACTGGTGCTAACGGGGGTTTGGACTCTGATGAAGGAAGTTCCTGGCTGATATTAACTTGCTAGGAATTACTTAATATTAGGGAATAATCCTGATTTTTTTATTTTTTATTTTTTTTTTTTTTATTACATCAATGAATGAGGAATATTATCAGCTTTCTTTCGTCCATCTTTGGAGCAGGCTCTACAGCAGATAATTGCCTTTTATCTCCCTACCTCATTTTCTGAGTATTTTTGAAGCGCAGATGTCCATGGTTTTCTGTCTGTTGTTAATCTGTGGGACTTTGAAAAGTGGACTTGTGAAAAGCAAAACAATCTTCTCATGCATTACAGGCTTTTGTGTTGGTTGCTGGCACCTTCCCAAAACAATAAGACTTCAAGGACACACCAGGTACTCTCTATTTTAAGGCATATTTCTTTCTTTTTTTTTTTTTTTCCAACTGGATGCCGCTTCGCTGTGCTTATGCGGCTTGGCAAATTGCAGTCTGTGAAATGCAAAATGGATTATTTGATAATTAAAATAATTCAAGATTATGAGAGCATTAGAAATGAATAAAATATTTTTATTTCAGTAGAATGGAGCTATATGTCTGTTAGCACAGAATCCTCTGAATTATGGAGGAGTTTAAGTAGAACCGATAGCTGATTTTCATCTCCTTTGGGGTTGTTCTCTACTATATGGTATGTTTACTACTAAGGCTTTTTCCTGTAATAGAAATATCAAGAGATGGGCCTTTTCCTAATACCTTCTCACATAGCTATTGCTTTAAACATGGAGCTTGAAAAAGCTCCTCTCTTCAATGTAAACCTTCAGCATTTGCAACTGTGATGTGCAGTACGGCAGCAAAACACCTCTTAGCACCAAACCCGTGGGCTGCCCAGCACCCCTGGCTGAGGTCAGAAACTGGGGGACCTCAAAAGCAGCGTCAAGGAAAATAAATACCAACATGTCTTGTACTGCTCTGAGATGACCCATTCCAAAAGTGAAAATGAAGGAGAAATAGAAATAACAACCCTCTTTCTTTATGTATCTTTGTTACCATAGTAATTCTTGTCATATATTTGACATAAATGTCATCCATGAGAAATAAAGAAAATTTCTATTGGAAGAGGAAAATAATTTGAGGCGAATAATTTTATCAGTGGTAACGTTTGCGTTTATCATGGCCAAATCTTTACAACTGATAAATATTACTCTGTTTTGAGTTTTTCGTTATCTTATACTGACATTTTTAAACCAATATTCTCTAAATGTCAGTATTGTTAATTTTTCATTTTTGAGGGTGAGAGGTTAAGCAGTTATGCTTTGGATATGCAGAAATACAGTAGAAATGAATTGAAGTTGAATGAGTCTTTGACTAGACTGCTTTTTTATGTGAGAGTTTAGTATACTGTCTTTATCGTACTGCAGCATTTCTGCCCACGAAACCTTCCTGTTGCCTAATTTCCTGGTTGGTATTGTTTTAATAAGGAAATGCATCTGTAAAGTCTTAAAACTGGCAATAAGTTGAAGCAGTATTTCAAAATCATATCTAAAGGGGATGAAAAAATCTTAAGTAAACTCATTTAAAAATGACTGCGGAGATAAATAAAACTCACTGTGCTGTGATAACAGGTAAGGGCTGCGAAAAATCACAGTTTTATTGCACCTACTAGAAAAATTGTCTGAAAGGAAAGGGTTCTTGCGTAGCTGAAGGGAAGCGCCTTGATGAGATGGCTGGGCTGTGTCTGTGCATCAATCACACGCACTGACCCCCAAGTGGGTCACACGGGTTTTTATTCCACAGCTAAGAGTCAGACTTATTTACAGATCCGTCATCTTGCACTCTTTCATCTTGCGTGGCATGGTCATACCCCTCCCGTTTCACTGCACCTTGCTGTGGATTAAGGACTGACGTATGAGCTGTGTGCTGTGTGAATGTTTCTGCAAGGTGAAGCAGAAAAATACCCTCAATCAAAACCAATCAAAAAAACTTGTTCGATTACAATTTGTCATGTCTGTCACTGTGGAAAAGCAGCAGTGGTGGGGGGAAAAAAAAATCCCATTTCACTTCTTAGGGATGCTCTGAACTTCCAGTAGAATAATTTCTTTCGTTCTTCAGTGCTAGAAATGGGGTAAAGATCAATTGATTATCCCAGCATAAAATGTGAAACTGCAAAGATTTGAAGATGTAATGCAGCATAAAATTACCAATTTGAAGACTTTTTTGATGTACTTCTCCCACAGGACTTTATTTAGGGTAGATTTTAACTTCCAGGACCCTTACTAGAAGCTGCAGATAGTGAAGGGCAGGGATGACTAATAAACAGAAAGGATTAGCAAAATTAATGCAGAATTAACTGGATTGATGTTTGGGAGTGAATATAACTGGGAAGAAAAAGTTTCTGCATCTGGAGTGAAAACCAAACTTCAAGTGCGAGTCCATGGACCCTGGCTGAAAAAGTAGTCAGGGTCCATGCTCTTGCCAACACTCCTGCCTGTGGAAGGAGCCCTTGGCCAAACTCTGTCTCTTGAGCTCCCAGCTGGTGGTAGTGCCCCTTGGCCTTCCCAGATGCTCCTCCCTCCCTTCCTTCCCTATACGTTAATAGGAACACGAATGCTTTATAGTATTAATCTAGAGTTACGTGCTGCCAAGAACCACGTAAAAATAATTTGGAATCAGGATTCCTCTGTTAGAATCATCTAAGGTTCCATATCTTCCTTCTGTTGAGGAATCGGTTTTCACACAGGAGAATAGTACTTGTATTTCAAATTGAAAATTATCCAAATATTTTTTTCTTCTGTCTTTTGAGCATGTATGAGAAATACAGTCCAGGAAAAAGACAATCATTTTAGTATTGCGAAGATGGTAGTTCTCTTTCTTCTTTTGTTTTGGATGTGTTTCTTGCATTAGGAAAGTTACCTATAAAGTGAGAAGAAATGTTCCCAGATCCTGGTGTATGACAAAAACTTTTCAAACATCACCGTGATCAGCATCTGTTGGGAAATATCCATCTCTCTTCCTCTATCGGTTGGTTTAGAACAAAATAAAACCAATCCTCCACTAAAGGTTTGCTGACTAAATGTGAAAACTCATCTGACCTTTCTGTTGAAAATGTTATTTCAAATCAAATCTATCCATTCAAAGGAGTAATGTTGCAGGTTACCAGTGTTTACAAAATGTTTGAGTGCACGCTTGTTATCTTCGCACACATCTCTCAGCTTATCTTCACTGTCTTCGAGCCATCTGCTCCTTTCCTGTGGTCATTGTTCTCCACATTAATTAGTGCAGAGTATCTGCTGACTAAATAAGGATGTAAAGACTTAATTCCTATGTGCCTAACTATTTGGGGGAGAAGAAAAGAAAGTAGGAAAAGAAAGTGCAGCAATGCTGTTTGGAATTTGCAATCATTAATCTGAGGCTGTGAGTGTATTTCTGGGTGTTTAGGCAGCTTGAATAATTTAGAGCCTTTATATAGAGCTGACTTGTCTCATTTGATTTATCTACTCATGTAGGATTTCATACTATTTCTGGGTATTTTATTATCCCTATTGTCTCTCACATTAGTAATAGGGATAGAAGCAGAGAGCGTGAGCAGAGATGGAGGGTGGCACCTGCTTACCATCAATCGATTTAGCAGTAAGTGATATATAAGCACATTTAGCCTTTTCTGTCAAACACAGAAGTTAGTTTCTGACCCAGAGACGCCAGATATTTCCTTTCTCCTTTTGCTTTATTCAGGCTGACATTTTTCCAGTTTTTTTCTTCTCTTTTCAGATAACAGCACTGATGATCACAAAAGGGGTAATTCTTTTTCAGTAAAAATCATTTGTGTTGGTTCCTGTGACCATTTTTCTGTAAGACATGTTGACATTGACTTGGATTCTGGCTCCTTGCAGTGGGAATCCCACATGTGATGAAAGGCAGCGTTTGGGTCACATGAAAACTTTTCACCTCCTCTGCCATGTGAAAATTAGTAGCCATTTCTCCACCAAAAGTCAGCTTCTGGTTCCAACAACAGCTAATATGTAGTGATGGGCTGAGCTGCCCTGAAGGGTGCTGGTGCGGGGGGATGAGGCTCTTGGAAGAGATGCTTGTGGAATGAAGGACACAGACCTGATGTAGCAGGGTGAAGAGTTGGCCCCTCTTCAAACTGACATTTGATTGTTGTCAGCATGTCTCAGGTTATTTTTATTGTTTTTTAAATTTCTTTCAAGTTCCCTGCTAGAGCTTGGCTATAAATGATTATCTTGGAATTGCTATCATTAAAATGCACGGCTATCACTCTCCCAGCTACTGCTTCAGTTTGAAAGCGTGTTATCAAGTCACATTACTTGTTCTCTAGTCTTAGGATTATTCTCTAACCTCATTTTAAGCAACCTAATGATTGGGAGGACTGACCTCACACATGTTGGATGTGAGCAGACAAGGGAATGTTGTAGTAGTGCTGACAAGCAAGACATTTGCTCTCTGCTGTTTGTCCTCTTTGGTGAAGTTACATTACAGCTCTGGATGTTGAGATGATTACCCCATTTGGAAATGCCTGTTTTCAGTTTCCTGCATTCTGTACAAGTCCCAACACCTGCAGATGAGAAAGGGAACAACTGGTGTTTAATCACAGCTCCAGCCATCTCCTGTAGCTCCTCACAAGTGCATTTCTAGCTCAGCAAGGTATTTATACAGAGGAGTGCTGCCTGTGGTGGTGTGCTGCCCTGTGGTCCTGCTGTTTTTTCTATGCTTTCTCATTGAAGGTGTGAATGTTTTGGCTGTGAAATGGTGCGCACTGAAAACACGCAAAGTACAGTCCTACCCGTAAACCTTGAAAACTGCTGGTCTGTCTTCTGTACAGCACTGTGCAGCATGCAAGCCTGCTAAAACCAAAGAAGTTAAAAAAAGTTTGATTAACTGAACTCTGTTTTATAAACTGTTTGAGTGAGGAAGCATGCCATTTTTCACATCTAAATCTAGTCTATCATTGTATGCTATGTTTTTTGTAGGCAATATTCTGTTATATGCACTAATAGATTTTGTGTCCAAAATGCAATTGAAGGCATGTAGTTACACTGAAACTTTGTGCCTGCTTTTGCTGATTCCTAACAAGTACTGGCGATGCCTCACGTAACAGAGTAGAAGCCATGTATTTACTTGGTTCCTGCAAGCATTGTTTTAGTCTTGAAAAAGCCCCTATTTAACAGATTCTAATTGAAAAAAAAAAAGTGTGCTTTGATTTCAATAGCGCGCAGTCTTTAAACGCTTCTCCTTAAACCTAAAGTTCTGCCATTCACTTGCAAGTGCTGGTTTTCAGTGACAAAGAGATCATCGTGATTGTAATTAAATATTTATCACACAGTTCCCTTTTGTCATTTGAATGTTACAAGGAAGGCAAAGATATACTTTAAAGGCTGAGCAGTAAGCTATATTATGATAGTATATCAGGCAAATGAGTGTTTGATGGGCTGTGTTAATGCAAGCTAAAAATAAAACCCCATCTGTTCACCTTTCAGACTGCATCAAGACACTGCATATGGGTTGTGGAATAATTTAATGAAACACAAATGAAAATATGTTTGTTTCCATCTCGACGAAACAAGTGAAACAGGAGACTTGTTAGTAGAGATGTTTTAACAAGCAAGGAATTGTGTGCTTATGTTTTTTTCTGGAATACAATTCCACTGCATTAATTTAAGAGCGTAAGTGAGTAGATGTGGAAGCTGAGACGCTCAGCAAAGGCGCTGCCTCAGTCGTACAAGTATCATAAAAGCTCATCATATGAAGCTCAGAGTCTTTAATTTCTGGTGCTGAGAGTTTGACTTACTGCAACAGTTAAGGATGTGCCCCATTAACATCATTTCTACAGAATATATTGCTTATTGTGATCTTCAGAATTACCGTATATCAATGCTCATTTTTCTTGCAATCTAATGAGTTATTTTAAAATTTATTGGTGGAATATAGAGAAACTCCAGTGCCATATGCTGAATTAACCCAGGTGATGGGCTGATCCATACAAGTTCACTGCCTCAAGGTATAATGCATGCTCTGAGTCATAAAAATATAAGAAAAGGGGAAACGCTGCCTTTTTGGGGCTGCTCTTGGTGGTTTTTACGTGGTGAAAGTTGAAGCTGCTGGTATGACAATTACTGTGTGCTGAGGATTTTTTACTATTTCAGCTATTATTTTAACATTTTCAGCTGAGCTACTTTGTTTTTTCTTATCTAGTGGCAGGATTTTTGACTTGGACACAATTGCATTTTTCTTACCACTGCCATGCAAGAGTCGCACAAAAGATTTTCTCTGTTACTTTTACCAAGAGATTCCCATTGATTCTCTATGTTCAGCCAAAGCTTGACCACTTCTATTGAGTTCAAATCCCTGATCTTCCTTTGCTCGTTTTCTGAAACATTATTGAAGAATGGCCCTTAAGCTGTTAATGTCAGTAGAGGTGGATTTGGGTACTTTTTGAAGTGTCTGTCTGATGTAATCTTGACTTAAGGAGTTAACTTTCCATGTAGGTCTCTTACAGGTGAGGAAACGTGTAGCAAACAAGGCACAGCTAAGTATGAATACTAGTTAAGATGAAGAGGAAAAGGGGAAATACAGAATCAATAGGATCAGCTAGATTGGAGAAAACCTTCAAGATGATTGAGTCCAACTATCATTCTGACCTACTGACAGTGTCTTATAACACCATGTCGACACATCTCTTTAAGTACTTCCAGAGATAGGAACTCCACCACTGTCATGGATGGACTGTTCCAACGCTTGGCTGCCCTCTCCATGACGCACTTCTTGCCAATGTCTGGTCTATACCTAGAGTTCTTTCTGTGTGTCTTCTAAACTAAACAAAATGGCAAGAGAACAGCATAGAAAATAGAAGAGCTTAGAAAAGAACAAAGCTTTGCTTAGTTAAGACATGTCTTATAGTTCAGCCTTCTGGAGTATGTTTTGTGACATCTGGCGTCATGATGGGCAGAACATATAGGACATTTAGGTCCTTCTCCTCAGAGCTCCTTTCCAGCAGGTCAGCCCCTAACCTGTACCTCGCAAGGTGTGGGACTCTACACCTGCTGTTACTGAACTTCTTAAGGTTCCTCTCTGCCCAGGTCTCCAGCTACTGCTGTTGGATTAGCCACTCCTTCCAGCTTGGAATCGTTTGCAGACTTGTAAGATCAGACCCAGAAGTGACCCCTGGGGAACACTGTTAGATACAGGCCTCCAACTACGCATTGCACCACTGATTACAACAATCTTTTTCTCTTCTTTCTCCCACAGCTTACCTGTTGAGAAAGCTTAATGAATTGAGTCTATTCAGCATTCATACTGCTTTTTCCCATTATTCTGGCAATGAGTTACAATATGTACATGCTGTTCCCAGTGCTGTTAGAGTGTTTTTAAATTGGAAGGATTTTTATTTTTCACAAACCAGTTGAAGAGTGTTACCTTTAAAGATTTCTTTTCTTCTGAAGATGCAGCCAAGAAAAAGCTGTCATTACTTTACACTGTCACCCTCTTTTTCCCTTCTCCTCAAAACCTTAGGGTTGGATAGATATTTCTTGTAGTGGTTTTTTGCTTTGTGTTTCTTTTTCCCGCATCTAGGACATGTTTTTCTCTTCATTTTGCTTTTTGATATTGCTTGTTCTTGACTGTATTTCTTGACCCCTTGGGAGATGTGTGCTGAACTTTCCTTGCCACTGTGGATGCATGTTAATGCTGCGGATTGAACGTATGCAGAATAAGACAGACATTAATAGGTATGTGAGAGTCCCAGAGGCCTTGCTTCTGGCAGGCTGCTCTCTCTTGTGCTCAGGGCACCTGGTTTGCTCTGTTTTTTCTTTCCCAGTACAAACAGAACGCAAAACCATGAGAAAAATATACCACTTGGCATAGGTGAGCATTGGTTGAGTTCCTTCCTTAGCCACTACAAACACAGTGTTAAAAATCAGCTGGTAACAAATTGTTCTGACACGGAAGCCCTTGATTTATTTTTATATATTTCAGCTATTTGTTTTCCATTCCAATCCTGAAGCTAGTGTGAGATAGTTCCTTTTGCTCGCTTCTTCCTGAAAGCTGCAGCCCATTAATAACAGTGGGCGTTCTGTAACATCCGAGTAATGTGGTACAGGCTGGTGCTTTGTTTCCTGTCTTGCCATTACTTCTCGCACCAGGAGTCAGTGTTTCAGGAGATGTAATGAGCTGTCATTGCAGTTGATAATGGGCTATGAAAAATTTAGCTGGCAGTCTATGGGATGCCTGCACAGAATTTGGTTGCACAGCCCTAAAGCTCTAACTTGGAGACCTTATACTGAAGAACTGGATTAAGGATATCAGTCATCGTTGAAGGAAATGCTAAATGTTTTTTCAGAATGGTCAGCAGAGCTTGGTGCTGTGTCGTATTTTTAATTAGCAAGGATAAGACTCGAAGAAAAGTATTGCAGGGATAGCCAGGAATTATAAGAAATGTGAAAGTAGGAAATCTAGTTTTGTTCCTTCAGTGTAAGCACTTTTGCAGCATTAACAACTTACAAATTCTATGAACGTACCCTTCCCTGATTTATTACACAACCAGTAGTAGACAAGGCAGAGATACAATATAGAGTACACATTAACTTACTGAAAAATGTGCATACAAATGTTATTCCCATTTGTTTTCTGGAATGCAATTAGTATCTCTTTCCCTCTGGTATCCGGTAGCCTGCTGGGTTATCAACATAACTAGTACCTTGGAAACAATATCTCATGGAGTCTGATATTGCTTTTATTTAAGGCTAAACATTTTGAGTATTCAATCAAAAAATCAAGTTAAGATCCCTGGAAATAATGTGGGTGCTTTAACTAACCCGTTTGCATGTCTCCCAGAGGATAGGTTGGAACCACTCCTGTGTTTAGTGACAGGACTTTTAGACAACACAAATATCAGTTGTAACAACGTATTGCATTAGTGCACATTCCCACATAGTTAAGAAATGATGCTCCTGGAGTCACAGGGTGCACAAAGATGTTTAGTGTTCCGTTTTTAAAGCTTAAGAAACACTAAATAGCTTAAGTAACTATTTCCCAAGCTATATATTCCTCTCTCTGGGTCCCTGTGATTGCACTTAACTCAGCATTCCCATCTGCTATCAACTGTTTGGGGCACTTCAAGCCTTCTATATCACTGCCAAATTAATTTTCTGTCTAACATATTACTTGTTAAGTATCTCATCTATTTTGTCAACACACCAAATTCTATTCTGATGCAAATGAAAACCAAATTAAGTTAGCCAAACGCTTGTATCCTAATGTGTCTCCCTTCTTGTACCTCTTTTTTTATCATGCTCTAGAGATGGTTGTGGCAGGTTTAATCAAGGGTTTTATTTCAGTGAATGCTTCTGTTGCAAAATGAGAGCCTTTATTCATCCACGGTTTGAAAACATCTCAGGTGAGAAAAGATGCGAGTGTAGACAAATCCAAATTACACCTGAGTATGTAAGGTTTCCCTGGTTCTGTGGTCCTTCTTCATGACCTCTTTCATGATTTCAACTTAAACGTTGTTATTTTTTATTGCCTTCGTATGCTCTGATTGCTTTGTTGTAAGGTTGTCTGTATTAGATCCCCAGTGTTTGTTCATATGTAGATAGACATAACTTGTAGGTACTATCTTCTGTTCTACTGCCGAGTAAATACAATAAATGGCAAAGCCTAATATTTAAGAAATGTTTGCTGTATGTGAAGAATAGGTTTTGGTCTACAAACTGTCTGCAGTACTCTTAAAGGTCTGAGTTTGTCGAGTGGCTTTGAAATAACAAGACTGTTAAAGACAAATGCAAGCACTGGAAGTAGTAGTCCTTGCACAGGTTCAACAGAAGGGGTTGTCTATTTGGAAGATGAACTCTTAGCCAGTTTTTCCTCCAAGTTTCTATTTTAAGATTAGCTTTTTTAAGACTAGAAAAATAAGCTTCAAAGCTTTCTTCGTACAAAATGTGCCATCATATAACACAGTCAAAGTGTTGAGGCATGCAGGTGAAGCCCACAGCAGCGTCCTCCTGGGAGTGCCCCACTTGTGGTTCATAGCCCTTCTGCATCTCAGGCCTGGAGTCTGTGTGCCACGGGCCCTCATGTGGAAACTGGTGTTCAATGGAGAGGCAAAGGAAGGAGTTGGGATGGAAAAAAGGAAAAGAGAAGTTCTGTTATTATCGTATCGGTGCAGCTTAACAACGACGTACTCTTCCAGGCAGTATGATAAACCGGGAAGGAGTTGTAGCTCTGCTGTTTTTATGTGGAAGGATCTGGGCAAGTGCAACAGGAGGCAGACAGATGCAGACTGGGAAGCTCCCTTACTCTTAGGAGTCGACCAGTTCCTGAAGGATCCATATTTTTTTCTTATACAGTTGTTCCAGTAAACTTCAGTTGAACTTGGTTCTGAAAATGAAAAAAGCTGTAGAACACAGAAGGCTGGAATGTATCTGTAGAAAAGAAAAATTAATACTGCTGCCTTCGCTCTCCTTGCACTTGCCTGTATTTCGTGTTCCCAAATCACCAGTCATATTTGGGACAACAGAAGCTCATCCAGTCAAGCTGCCAGCCCGATTTCATGGTACTCATGTGATCAGTCCTATACTCAAATTTCTTAGTGCCTAAGTCCCGGCTGAAGTGAATAATTTGAGTAAACAAAAATCTTTAGGTTAACCTGAATACATCAAACCTTAGTAGCAAATTCCAAATAGATTAGATGTAAATAAAACAACAGCAGTTTTGAATCATTTACTCAGCTTTACAGATCAACCAGCGAAGGCTGAGATGCACGTTGTTTAAATGTTCGTGGCCAAGTCCTGATCTCTGACATCTGGAAAAGCCAAGATTTTGTTTATTGGACAAAAACAGGTCTGTTTCCTGTAAACATCATGTAAACCGCTTCCCCTCAGACTGCTTTTATCATAAATGTGGGAATTATGTGAGGAGAAATATACTCGACAAAAAAAAACCAACAAAAAAAACCAACAAACAAACAACAGGAAACAGATAAACCCTCTGACCAACCCTCTCTGCTCTTGTGCCTCTTGAATCTTGCATGCTTAACTTGTTAAGGCTAGCTGGAATGAGGGGGCTGCATTGCCATCCAGCTTGAAGAGCACGTTTCATTTAGTGAACTTCACAGTGTTGAGAAGTTTTGAGCAAAGATTAAGAAAAAAAAGACAAAAAATCACCTTGAAAACAAAGCAAGCAATAGGGGCTTCAATTTTTCTGAGTTAAGAGTTCCTGTAGGGAAAAGTGCCACTTAAATTGTCTATTTCAATTGTTAATATAGAGCTAAAACTTGTATTTTCAGAAAAGCTAAGTAGAATAGATTATATTAATTAAGAGATGGGAAAATAAAAACAGACTGTGTTCCTGAATGGTTTTACATTTGTTAGGAAATTTTGTAGTTAGATCAGGATAGATCTGAATTGCATCTCTGCTATTATTATTGCTAATATGTGCACCTCAGTAATCAATACAGCAGTGTACAAATGCTTATGATCTATTGATCAGGAGCAGATTACTCATGCCCTTCCAAATAATTAAGGATTTCTCTACCAAGTCTAACCAAAATGAGATGGATCCTCCTTAATTTCCTGTTGTTTTCTTCTAGACAAACCGAGCTTAAGAGAGACATTGATTTAATTTGGTGAAGAATGCACTGATGCCTTGCTTTTTTCTTACTCTTGTCTTGTTAACAATTATCTTGTCAAAAGGTAATGTAGGCAACAGAAGCAATTAGAAAACTTCCAATAGATGGAAACTCTTTTTTCCTTGCAGCAAAACTTAATCTAAAAATGGTAAAATGTTATTATTTAATAATCTTACCTAATTGTTTTCCATTAAGGCATCATTGCCTTCATATTTGAAACTTTGTGGACCCCAAACCTTCTACATTAATGCAATTAATGGTATAGAGCAAAATTTAGACCTGAAATTGTGCTAGAGAAACGCAATATAGAGCTGAATCTGTGCTGTTCTCCTGTGTGAGGGTCTCTTAAGGAGGATGCTGCTGGGAGTTCTCCTGTCTTCCTGTGATGTCAGGGCAGCACAAATTGCTGCCTCCAATGAGCGATACCTGCAAGAAGATACAATGCCTTCCATTGGACTTGGTATTGATTAGTATAATCAGCTTGAAGCTCTGAACAATACTTCCCCCTCTGCTTTAGCTTTCAAGGTTTCTTTTTCTGGCTCAGATCAAAGAATGTGGTGTCCAAAAAATGATCAGTTTCTTTCTAAAAATAGTTGTTGAAAATACTACCTCTCTCTCTTTTCCTTGTCTTCTTTATCTCCTTGGCTCATTGTGGGTAAAGTGCTGCTGCTTCTTCTGGAGCGCGTGTGGCTATCTGAGGGCTGCCCAGGGAAGGAGCTGGGCTTTTGTTTCAAGTCTGGACAATGTTTGCATCACATACAGAGGCTGCAAATATACGTATGGATCAATACAAAGCCAGAAGTCCACTGAGACGTTGGATTTCTTGGCTCTGCTAATTGGATGAGTGTAGGGGAGAAGAGGAATCCTCCTCTTGTAGATGCAGCTTGAACTGTTATAAACCGTACGGATGGACAAGTTTTGATGGGGTGCAAAATGTGGTCTGCTGTAGACTTTCACTCTGCAGGGTGACTGTTGATGGTGTTATTCTTAGCAGCTCAAGATGAGCATTAAAGATTTGGGAAAAAAAAAATGTTTTTCAGCTTTTAGGCAACGTGTTAGCTTGTTCTGGCTTGAGATTTGGCCTGGAGATGTCTTCCACATTTAGACATAAAGTGTATGGATTCGGGCTAAAGGTGGAATCAAACTAAATTTACTGCCTAGATGTTTCTTACTTTTTCTTTTAGGAACACCTGGGAACTAACTATACATTTAATAACGTGGACGAACACGATGGCTGAAGTATAATTTTCTTTCTTTACTTTTGTAGTTCCTTTGTAAAGGTTACGGTGAAAGTCTTGGAGCAAGTTGAGGCCCTTTAATTTTTTTTTTCTTTTTTTCTTTTTTTTTTTTTTTTGCATTTATTTTAACTGCAAATATTGAAAGTATTGTAATGTTATTTGCCTTACATTTGGAGGAGAACACTGTTTAGTGGTAGATGGAAAAGCTTAAATTTAGAAGTTTGTATCTGTTGGTACTAGTAAGATATCCAAGTTTGAAGAATTTTTTTTCTTAAAACTTTTAATTAAATCAAGACGGTACTAGCAGGATCATAAAGATTTTAATCTTGACAAAGCTGAGATTTTGATGATCTTCTTTTTCCTAATGAATGTGCATTAGACAAGAAAATATGATTGTTGGAAGAAATAGAAGGGAGAAAAGTTGGAAAATAAGGGAAAAGTGCCTCAAGGCACTAGTTCAGTAAGAAATAGCAGTGTCCTATTAGTATGGTAATTAAGAATGGTCTCCCTTTTGGTCTTCTGCTGAGTCATGAGATGTCAGAGTACACTGACTAAGTAACCACTGACTGATGTGGATGTTATCATGAGTCATTTGCTAGGGTGCAATCTAGTTATGAGTCATTTAAGAAAATGATTTTGTAATATGCTTCTATGCCTGTTGTGTTAGCTTTTGGTAGTTATTCTGGAAAACGATTTTCTTTTTTGTGAATGGGAATTTTGGACTTAAATTACAGTAATTGCACCATATCTGCAGAGGAAGTATTCTTTCATCACACAGGGATCTGAACTGTGACTTCCATTTCCAATTGAACTAAATCAGGTCTGAATGTGTGATGTTCTCTGGTAGTACTGTGATGAATAACTTGTGATGCTTGCCATTGTACTGGGGCCACAACCTTCTCTCTGTTCTGTTTCAGCAGCATCTGCTGCAAGGTGTCCCTACAAGTGCATTCATAGTAATAGTAATTATTTGTTTAAAGTTAGTTTTAAAAGAGTTGTCACTCATGGAAGACTGTAAAAACCCTCTTGGTAGTACTCAGAGCAGCTTCTGACTTGAAAGTAGCACTGCATTTGCTTACGTCAGTGCAGGTGGGAAGGGAATATTTTGTGTTCCCTGTTAGCCAGGAGTTGTACGTAGCAGCAGAAGCCCCAGGAACACATGAGAATGACAGACAAGGGAGGAAGAAAAAATTGAGGTGAATATAATCTGTCGTTGTTGTTCACCGATTGTGGATATGCATGGCGCAGCATTGGCTGGCGCTGCTTGCTGCACAGCGGAGGTGTTAAGGTCAACGTACTGGCTGGTAAATGACCTTCTGGCAGCATTAAAGCCAGGTATGGTGTTGTGTTTTGTATATTGACTCTCTGAACCTCAAGATTGAAAATTGAATATAAGGTTTTTATTTAATACATCCTTATTAATTGTTGTGGGGCTCCTCGTGTCTAAAATTTGACTTCTGCCTGAGTTCTTCAGTTGATTTATTTCTTTGCCGATTTGATTCATCATGTCAAAAAGCTTTTTCTTTGAAATTCCAGCTAGAGGCCAGGTATTTTTAATGCCCTGAGGACAGTTTAGTTTAACTGGGCAGTGTTTCTGTTTGCTCTGGGTCTGAACATCTTGATAGCTTCCCACGTTTCCGAGATGTGCTGTTAAATGAGGGCTGTGTACTCTAGCTTGATTCATTTTTATTTTTATCCTTGAAACACACTTCAAGAACTGTTACAAACAGCAGGAAATAGTGGAGTCTATGAAGGGGCAGTGAAAACCACATCATGCAATTGAATTACCTTCAAAACCAAAGCAGCATGCATTGAGCCCCCTTCATACAAAGGCGCAAAGTGGAAACAAGCCCTGGATATCTTTGTGGAACAGGAGGAAAGGGCAGAAAAGCTCGCAGTCCAGTCCCATCTTCGGTTCACTGCTCAGTACCTGAGTAATCCATAAAAACAGGTCTTGGTGAGTTGATCTGCATCCTCATCGCAGGCTTCAGTAGAAAATTTCTTGGATAGGGGCTGATTTTATACCTTGTGAATAGATGCATCCTTCTGAATTCTTTGTTTGAGAGAAGAGACGTATTCTTGGCTGCCTTTTTGAGGGGCAACACTTGGACATAAATGTGAACTGATGGGGTTAACTGAACCTTAAGGTGTGCAGTGTCAGACCCCCTTGCCTAAGCCCTAAATCCAGCAGTTCTATCTTTTTTTTTTTTTTTTTACTTGAAGAGATATTCAAGCAGGTAAATTGCTCTGCAGTTATTTCCTTGTTGAACAATTTATCCCACGTGCAATTTTACGAAATGCGTACCATTCAGCATCAGATGAAAAAACGTTGAGGACAAGTGCACAGTGGTTGTGTTACGGCTCAGGTATTGAGTTAGTGGTGTTTGTACAAGTGATACGTGTTGGTGTTTTCCCTCCTTTTTGAACTTGTGCATTTAAGAAGCTATGAGTGAGCTCTATCTCAGCTTCTAGAGCACAGCTCCCAGGCTGTTGGGATGCCTGAAGTTTTGGATGTTCATTTCGATTTTCATTTTTTTTAGATTTTTCTCTCTGATAACTGCATAGTGCTTTGTGAAAACTGTGGCAATGCACAAAATATAATGCAAAGATCAAAAAGCTATGAAACTAATGTGAGCTGATGTAAGCTGCCAGGGGAATGAGAAAGAGGTAAAAGAATTGGAAGAATTTTTTTGACAAAAAAGACAAACACAAGGTAGAGGGCTTCAAGAAAACCTTGCTCTCTCTCCCAGATCTGCTTTGTCCTTATGCTTGCACTCAGGTCTCCATTGGCAGAATGTGTGAATTATATTTTTTGTGAGAAGCCAATTTAAGAAATAAAGTTGTAAGGAAAGTGGAATTACCATGAATTATTTCTCTCTCATTTTCATCTGATTTAATTTCTGTCTTTGGCAATCCTGCCGGTAGCAGAGCAAGGCATGCAGTTCTCATCTGAAGATGAAGATCGTTAATTTCTCCTCAATTTTATGTTAAAACTGATGTGTTTGTAGATTGCAGTTGGGGAGATTTACCTGTACAGGCAGTAGGATAATAGCTGTCCATGCTCTTCTTCATTGCCATCCATCTTCAGTTCCACCTTATCTTGTCAGAGTCAGCAGCAGCAGCATGTTTTACAACATGCAGGGAATACCATGCATATTGTGTCGAATTTTGAGGAGAAAAATAATATTGCAAGTCCTAAATTATCTGTCCTGAGATATGAATTGTACTCATACTGCTGCCTTTACTACTTTGTAAAACGGAGTTTTTGCTAGACGATGAAACTTTAATCAACGTGTGAGTTGAATTTTCTCTGGGTGGATGTTACGATGCTATTTAAAAATGAAGCATAGAAATAAGATAATACTAATTTAGAATATTTGAAGCGGATTGAGTTCATGGTCTTGATGGAAACCTAATATTTTGCTAGCAGTTTTAGAAAGCAAGTATCACTTGAAATGGTTTCTATCTGTAAAGGATGTGCTCTTTGATGCTCCTGTTCGTGTGTATGATTGATTCTCTGTATGTTTGATTGTTTTGATTCTGCTGATGTTCCATCTGTCTTTCGTGGTCAGATTCGAAGTTGGAGCACTTTACTACCTCTGGCAATCTAATCTGATTTGATCTCTTACTGGAGCTTAAACAAACATATTTGGCAATTTTGGCTGTTCATAATTTTTGAATATGCACTGAAGCTGACATGACCTCCCCTTGTCAAAACTTCCCATTTCCACAGTGACTGCAGGCTGTAGCTCTCAGACCTCTCTCCAGGACGGGTCACTTCACTGTCCATCCAACCATTGCATCACCTTAGTATGGCAAAACCAGCATGAATATACTGTACTGACAACAGCCTGCTTTCTAAATCACCAGGCCACCAAGATCAGCTTATGTTGGTTGTCCTTATTATTGGTGTTTTCACAGTTTACTGGGTGCTTTGGCAGCGTCCTGTAGCAGGTGCTGCTGGAGGGCTTAGAAGCTGTTAAGGGACGTTTGCAACATTATCATACTCTCAGTAAATCATGCACATTCTTGGGTGGCTGTCATTTGACTGAAAATAACTGTTGAAGTAGTTATTGACCAAAAGAGCTCTCATGATTCCCTGCCGTGTCCACGGTGCTCTGCCACCAATTACTGTGGTCTGTAGACCCATTCCAGAAGTCATCGGCAAAAAGCTGACAGCAGAAATACTATTTGTATTATCATTGATCCCTTGCTGACAGTCATTATAATACAGCTCAGGAAAACAGCGTCTTGTCGAACTAGGAGGTAATTGCCTGGAAAGTTGGATTTGCACTTTTCTTGTATGTAGGAGTGCTGAGCTTTTAACATGAAGGTGTGATAGAGAAATGCACAGAGCAAGAAATAATTAAGATAATGCAAAATAGCGAAGAAGAAAGCAGTCAGAACTGAGAAGAGATGGTAGGAACCAAACCACTCAGTTGCGTCCGTAAGATGAAGCATTTTCAAAGTGATGCAAAGGACTCTGCAGTTTAGTTGAGCCCAGCAGAGCAGCATACCTGGTCAGACAGCTGAATGTCAAAGGAAGAAGTCAGGAACTCAAAAAACCTCACAGTATCAGCAGAGTGAATCTACTTGTCATTGCTGAAGAACTGAGGCAGAAATGACAGCTGGTAAGAATGACAAATAAATAGCAAATTAACTCTTTGCTTTAGTTTTAATTTGTAGATCGCAAACAGGAGCCTCATCTTGTGTCTCCATTTTCCCATCACTTACTTGATCTGACGTGACTTCTGTGTGCAAGTGAGTACCAATTCGTCACATATGTTGGACAGAAAATTGGGAATGCATAACAGGTGAACCAGAAAATGCCACATTTCTTTCAGCCTGTTTCATTTCAACATAATTTCAGTGGTGTTCAGTCCTAAGGCAAATTTTATATAAAAGTGTCACTATTTTTATTTTTTTTTTTTTTAGATGGAAAAAAAAAAAAAAAAGAATTCACTAAATCTGTTTAAGCTGTGGGTATAATTCCAAATCCCCATATTCGATCAGGCAAGGTCACTTCTCAGTATGGGTTTCTATCTGTTTTATGTACTGTAAAATGTTGTGCAGCGGCATCAAATGGCAGTTAGAACTGCAGATGTTAATACAGCATAGAGAAAAGCATCTTAGCAAGCAAGAGGCTTGATGGTATGTAATAATAGGAAGACTGTCTAGTCTGAGGAGTTGAAGTTAGTCACTTCTTATTTGAATATGCGTAACACAGTGGTTTTGCGCTGGAAGAGAAATTGAGGAACTATGGCATAATCCAGTGCTTAGTAAAATAGAAATCAGCACTGAAACAAGTAAAGGAGTGTTTTTCCAGTCTGACCTTTGATTAATGTAATGACGGGGTAAAGAAGCTATGCAAATGTGAAATCAGAATTCGGTGGTCGGTTTTCCCTGCAAAAAAGCAGCTTTTCCAATCCAGGAGTTTCTCCAGATAGTGTTTTTTAACCTTCTCTGGAGTTGCCCACACAGTATCTTGCAGGTCTCTAAGGAGAAAGCATCCCAGATTATTTTGTGCAGCATCAGGTTGGTTTGCATTATTTTTTTCCTCAAGGGAATCCTATCAGACCACAAACACCTCATCAGTTTGGTGATGGTCTGTGCCCAGCACCTGGAATATGTGTCATCCTCACTACATTGTCATCTCGGCATCGTTGGTATGAATGAGCCCCAGCACTCTTTACAATTCACAGCAGAGTTCACAGTTCACATCTGTACAGATGTGTAGTTCCTGTTAAGTAAATAACGGGGACTGAATGGTCTAAAACAGAGTATATTTTGAGTAAACAACATGTAAGCTGTACATAACAATTTTTGATTTACATGCTGTGTTGAGCCCAAACATAGGAACTCGAAACATATTCACCTGTGATTACTGCTACAAAATCACTGCAAGTTCACATCTACAAAGTCAGTAGTGACGAGATAATGGCTGCATTAGGCACCTTTAGTTGCTTTAAATGAATGAGACAGGAAAAGAAAAAGGGGGAAATGATGAAGAAGTGTTAAAATAGGGTTAAAATTGACTCCAGGTTTGTGCTGATATAAATGCAAGAGAGACACGCTTCATTACTGGGGTTGTTTTGGAGCTGCATTGGTGTTGTATGTAGTGCAGGAGGAGTGCTCTCTCATGACGTGCGAACTAAAATGCCTCACAGAGCGCAGGAAAATTAATGTCCTTAAGGGCCTTCCTCCCCGTTCTCGTAATTTCACTGCTTCATTTATTCACTGAAGGGCTGCTTTGCCATGCAGCTGGGACTGACGCAGCCTGGCAGAGGACATGTAGGCTTTGCAGGTATTCTGCTCCTACCACTGGCTCCATCCTTGAGCAATAACTCTACAGGCAATGATAGCCAGGATTCGCAAGCTTTTAAAAAAATAAATCCTAATCTCTTTAAGATTTGCGTGGTTTCAAAATCTGAGCTTTTGATTCCATGTCTCTTAGGTTTTGCTGGAAACCATAATAATAATAATAATATGTGAGGTAAAGTAGAAAAAGAAAGGAACAGTAGGAAATCTTTTAAATGTTGCTTTTAATACTGCTTTTACTGCAGATGCTTTCCGTCTCACAGCTAGAACAAACAAGTCTGCTTAGATGAGATTTGTATAGAAGATGGGTCTTTTGTGATGAGGGCAGAAAGTTTAAATGTAGAGAAATGCACGCTGCCTTATTTGTGGCTTTGTTAGAGATATTTTAGTTAGGTTGTTTTTTTTTTTTTTTTTTGTAATTATAAATGCCTTTTAGTAGGCAGTCTTTATATGGATTGTACCGCAATTGGGAATATATTTTTCCCCCTAATAGAAATGCTAAGAAAAAGAAAAAAAAAAAAAAAAAAAAAATAAAAATTCTTGTCAAGTGGATAAGGTAATGCTAGCAGTTTCAGAAGCATTTTATCATAAACCACCAAATCTGGAGAGAGGCTTTCTGTCACGTGGAGTAGATCCTGCCAGTGCGTGTCTGCACAATTAATGTAAACCCCAGGGTCTGGAAAACTTGGTATGCCCCGTTTTATTTGCTTAGGTTCCAGGCCTCTAGCTGAAGAGGTCACCAAGCTGTCCCTTAGGAAGATTGATTCAGAGACTGCCACGTTTCACTGTCAAAAATAACTCTTGTTGTTTAGCCTTTGTTTTCACTGTCAGGAGCACTTCAGTCTGTATTTGCCCTTTCTTAAGTTCCTTATATAGCCTTGAATACTCTTGAAGTAGAAAAAAAACTGAAAACCTGTTTCTGACCAGCAGTAAACACGTGTCTTGGTCATTCAGTACTCTGCAAGATCAGGAGATAAGTTCTGATGCTCTATCTGGTGGAACACAAAGATCAGTTTCAGTAGGAAGCAGAAGAAGGTATAATGTTTTAAATTTAGACAAATAACAGCTTGTAACTGAACAGCAGTTACGTTGATTAATAACTAATAACATTTCATTCCTCTGATACGTTCCAAGCAAATCCCTTGGCCAGTGAACGCTCTTGATTTATAGATGTGTGTCCTGTTCATTCATCTTGCCTTAAGCTCCTTCTTTCTTCTGTCACCACTGACATTCGTCAGTTCTCATTTGCATCTGCAGTTGCAGATGACACCGAAATACAAGGGGTTGTATTTCTTGGAGGTTACAGTGAAACTGTGGGCTCTGCTGTAGGTGGACTCAAAACTTGTGCTTGAAGGTTGCTAAGTTATCTTTTACTGCAAAGTGATAACTCACGTAATTGAGAAAACTTAGAGTACATTTCTGTAAATTTTAGTGCTGGTTTTTGCTTTTTTCTACCTGAGCAAAACATAGCTGCAAAGCAGCTCCAGTCACATTTTGCAGAAGTGGAAATTTAAGCAAGTGAGAGCGCAAGTTGATATTGGGAGGATGCCTACAATGTACGTGGGACGTTCAGCTCTTGTGTCTTTATGTGAGTGAACAATTGTTGCTCTGCTGTTTGCATTTGCCTAACCTTCTGTTATCAAATAAAATCACAAACAAAATAAAATTTCCGTTGGAGTCAAATATGAGTGGAATCCCAAGGAAGATTCTAAAGGTCGGATGAGCAGTTTTGATATATTGCTCCTCAGTATCTACAAAACCTTAGTGACATTAAACAGTACAAAGTGGAGTTTGCTAAAAGGTACTTGGGTGTTGTATATTTAAAGAACAAGTTGTTACCTAGAAATAATAAGAAAATAATGGTGAAAGGCTTCTAAGTGACCGGTCTTTGTGGAATAAGTATTTGTGGAAACTGTCTTTTCTTTTGCCACAGATGATCTCCAACCTTCCAGTGCTTCGGGCACTGGTTCTACTGGTTTGGTCAGGCAGAGGCTCTGTGAGTATAGATGGTGATGAAAATCCCATGATTTTTTGTCCTGGCAACAAAATGAAGGCTATATGCTTAGATGGATAAATATTGGCGTTTTGCAGTTGTTTACACAGATTAGGTGAACTGAATCACAATGAGGCATTTCTCTTCCCTTGAAATAGGGTAGAATTTTAATTAGTCTTATTTCCCTTATTTATGGAGTATGATAGCTTAGGAGACTTGCTACTCTTGTTAAATTGTTTTACTTTGAAGTGAGTTTTACCAGGAGCCTTCTTAAGTAACATTAAATCTTATTTTGGGCATCTACTTACTTGGAATTAGAAGGTAATTTAATCAAATAAAGTTAGGAAAAAAGCCAAATGTATCCAAAAACATCAATGGGAAAACAGAGTTTATTAGGGCTTTCTGTGTGGGAAAGAGAGAGATGGTGATTTTCATGTTGATCAAGTTCAGAGCTCACTGCAGACATATTTGACATAACACATCTGTCAGCAACACGTAAAAACTGTATTGTGACACGTATGTTCACTAGGACTGAATGCAGATGTTTGACCAAGTCTTGAGTGGTGAGAAGCAAAGCTGTGCCCATTTAGGCTACTAATTTCTGCGGATAAAACATCTAGTGAAAGCTGAGTGTGAATTCTCCTTTGTGCCTTTGAAAACTTCCCTCAGTAAATGGGAAAACGTGTGAGAGGGTGAGCGTGTGTATGCAGGTAACTACAGGCACGTACAGATACAGCTCTGATGCATCAGTAAGGCAGACTGACACAGGCAGGAGAGCAAACCCGGTCATGGGGGAGAGCTTCGTGTTTGTTTGTGTGTGGGGGGGAACCTCTGCTGAGGAGATTAGGGCTGAACCAAGGGAGGTTTCTATAAGCGACTGCTTCTGTCTTAGCACAATATGATTATGTTTAGCTTCTCAGGGGAGACTTTCTATGATTAAATTTTACTCCTGAACTACCCTGGATTCAGCACGTGATGGAGTCACCTTGAATCTGGTGATCGTTTAAATGATAAAAATTATATTTAGCAGTAAAATAATCTGTTTTACTCCATGTAACTTCAGAGGTAAATGACACGTTAGCTCTTAATTGTACAAAAAGTTATTTTTCAAGCGTATTTGTTAGGAGACTTTTCAAACCACAGAGCAAATCTGAAACATGATTTTAATGTCAGCACACCGTGTTAAAGGAAGCATTTGATTGCCTCTATTGGATACACCTATAGTGCATTTTTGTTGGTTTGATAGTTATGGTAATGGATAGTTTTAGCTCCAGTGAGTAATTGACGACATCTTGGCCAAACCTAGATATGTACCATGTATTTATAGGATTTCTTGTGCTGTTAAGTCTTGAAGACCACCAAGCTACAGAACCAGCTTTATCCATTGGAGTCAATTCCTGCCCTTTGTTACCTTGCAAGGAAACTAGAAATGACCACAAGCTTAAACGTGAAATCTTCCCTTAAACTGAAAGGCACACCTGAATCTACTGCTGTTGGTCTCAGACTTGCAGAATGACGCATTGGGCTGTCACTGTGCTAGAAGTGGGATCACACTTCACACAAGTAAATTCCTTATTTTTATTTTCTTTTTTGTGGTTTTTTTTTTTTCTTCTCAGTCTGACTTCTGTCCTAAGTGGAGACCTCTAGTTTACCCATAATGACAAGAAGAAAAGAGCCTTGCAAGTCCTAACTCTTATAAATTATTATCAGCGGTGTGAGCAGCTTGAAGCACCATTAGCCTGTTACCAGTATGAGGTTTTATTTATTCTAGAGCTCAAAGCATTGATGTTATTGATCTGCTTTAGGGAAAATCGCTCCACTGGGTAATCTAGGAAGTTACATTGCTTCTTATCATGGCACTGATGGTTTCAAGCTGTGGGTGAGATCTTGTGCAGTCCAGACGCTGATAATTTCTGTGGCAGGGTTAAGTGCACAGAGGAGGTGAGGATATTTTTTTTGCTGAATGTGAAGCAGCCACTCACCAGGACTGTTCTCTGCTTCTTTCTGCAGGAAATATTCCCATTTCTGCCCCTTAAACTAATTTTTTAAAAGATTAATTAAAAAATTGTCCTAATGGTATTTCAAGATTTGTCCTAATGGTATTTCAAAACCACAGCATGTTTTTCTTTATAACTACAAGGTTAAATGTAAGTGAAACACAGAGCTTTGGGCATCTCATGATACTAGAGAAATGATGTTTCATCTTTCTTTCAGCCCAAGTATAATTTCCCATGGTATCTGGTATGTTTTGACACATGTTTTAGTCTTCAATAGGCAAAACACCTGCTGAAATAGTATTGAATCTTGAAATCACAACATCTGTGTTGGTCTTTGCTGAGTGCAAATTGACCCTTGTAAAAGAAGCAGCTATTAATTGAGGAGGCTCCTCGAAATCGTATATTGAGAAAGCCTACACTCTTTAATCCACCTATATTAAGTGTTTATTTTATGCTAGAGATTGACTTTTTGTAATTATGTGTTTTTCCTATGTGATGTTAATATTCAAATACTGTCTTCCATCTTCCATTTTGGATATATATTTAAGGTCATGGAGATAGGAGAACATGGTCATAAATGCAAACTGCAGTACTAATGGATCTAAATTATGTATGTAACTTGAAATATTCACCAGTCAAATGTAAAAACCAAGGTAGGTTACTGAGTTTTCAGTGAGGAACTGTGAATTAAGGTGGTCTCATCTGAACAATCCAAACAAAGTCTGAGCTTTCAGTACTTACGTTAATAGACATTGAGAAAGCCAACTTTGCTACCGAGAGTAATGATGATGTTATGGATCTGTCTGGGCCACTATGAAAAAGATACATGATTATTATCAGGATGCAATAGCCGGAGTCCCACTCAGATGTTTTGTGGTTGACGTTCCATTATTTTAAAAGATGGAAAAGTAGCCACTGAGATTCGTTCCTGCTTAACCAGCAACAGAATGAGTTTTCACACACAAAGCACTATAAAAAGATGGCTGCAATTGTTTTTCATTATTTTTTTTGCAGGAGATTCAGTCAGTGGCCAAAGTTGTAAAAGAGCAAAAAAAGCATTTAATTTAGGCTTGCAGTAATATCCATCACTTTAGCCCAAATGGTATTCCTAACAAAAAAAATAGCTGCTAGTGTTTTATTTGGAATACCTGATTTTTTGTTAGGCATTATTTAGCTTACACGAATGACCCTTGGAACATGAACACTTAATAAAAGATTATGTTGTCCTGTAGAATAGCAGCTTAGTTCATGTGGCAATGTGTGGGCATTGAACTTAAGGAAGGATTTAAAATAAATCAGTGCTGAACTAGTACAAAATTTCTTCGTGAGGAAAGGGAGAAAACAGAAGATGCAAAATATTAGTTCTCTATTCTGCTTTGGTTTTCCTATAAAAAGTTAATTATTTTCAATATAATTAAATGACGAGGGACAAGAACAGAATAAAGAATGTGTCAAAGAGCTCATGCATCAATTAGATGCTTTCAGCTCATCGAGATCTGATAAATTTGCTCTAGGGCATTTGTAACTAACTAAAGTGCTGTCTGCACTTAAAATCAGGTAAAAGCCCAGAACTTACAAGAACCAAAATAAGCCTTATTTCCAAAGGCAGGTGAAGTATAGAGGCTTAAAAGAAATATTAAGCAGACAACCTAATTTCAAAATGCTAAGAAAAGATTTTGAAATTAAAAGTTGCATATGTAAATATGCAGGACAAGAATAAGGTGCAGATGTGGTGTATCATTGATAGCAAATCAAAACTTCTCTTTGATATAGCCCTCACTGACTGCCGATAACCAAGAGTTCATGAACTGAATGTCCTGTGGTCAAAAGAATTTGTCTTCCATATTTTCCCTTATTTTTCTTTTCTGATACTATGTAAGGATTCCTTAAAACAAATTAGAAGAGGCGAATGACTGACAAAGCTGATAGATTTATGCTGCCATAATGCACATCTCTTCAGTGGATTTTTGAGAAGCTTCCACACTCCTGGAAGTCATTTGAAAGGCTGTCATTTTCAATCTGTAATTTTCCTGTTTTCTGCAGTGATAGAGGATTAAAGACCCATTAGTTTTCAGTCTGAGCGCTAATCCAACCTTTGGACAGCGTTCCGTTTTTCAAATGTATTAAAATGCAAGCACTATTCACTGTTCCAACTAACTTTTCACTTTATGTTTGTTTTACGGTGTCACAGAACAGTTAAGTAGATTGCCACACTTCCCATTTTTAAAATAAACTTTAAATAAATGCAAAATAGATTTTTTATGTGGGCCTACAATATCCTCTCAAGCTGAACCTTTAGTATTTTAAGACAACTATTTCTAGGAGATTTATGAGTTGCAAAGAAAATTCTTAAAAGCTGATTTGCAACCATAGGATTTACACTGGTTTTGTAATAACTTGGTTCCGATTGCGTACTGCCATATAATTTCACTGCTTTTTGACATTGACACTTTTTTGGGGAGCAGTATGGTAAGATGAGATGATGCTCATGTTTAATTGCTTTGAATCTAACCTTGCAGGCTGGTGTGGAGCAAGCAGGGAGGTGTGCACTGCGTTCCTTAAGCTGGGAACTTGACAGCAATTGCTTAAAACTGCATGGAGCTAAAGAAATCTTTGATACTTAAAGCACTTCCTGTCAGTTATGAAACAGTAAAGTGATCTCTGTGTGGTCAAGGGATAAGCTCCTCTCGAATGGTTACCAATCATGTTTGGAAAAAAAAGCATAAAGCCCATGGAATTAATCTCATGCCTTGAACTTGAAGATGGAGTTTGCAAACTCCTTCAGCAGTAATGCTGAATTTCAGCAGGAGTGGGATTGTTTATTATTCTGATTCTTTTTTTTTTTTTTTTTTTTTAATCCCCTCATTGCTAGTTTGCAGTACTAGCAAAATGTCTAGTTCAGTATAGTATTATTTTCTCTGATCTCAGTGAAATAGTTGACCTGCAGGCATATCCCAAGTAAACCAGTGGGAATGCTTGTTGGGTAAGCAAAAAGAGTGCTTTGAGACTTGCTATCCATTTTGGGTAATGGCTGTCATTATAACAACATCCTGTAATCATACTATTTTGATTCCACAGTGTCTGGGAGTGTTGCACCTTTGGGAAGGACGCAAATTTGGGAACTGGGGCTGACACTCATTACTTACATGATTTTCTGCTTGCAGCAGAGGCAGTTTGCCAGGGAATGCTTTTATGGCCTTGTAAGTCATAGCCTGACTTGCAGATTTTAACACTGAACTTCAGTGGTTCCAGAAGAGTCTCTGATCACACTCTTGGCAGCAGGAGAATCTTGGGTTTCTGTGCGCAGAGTTTTGGGTGCCACAATGTAAGAAGGGCATAAAACTGTCAGAGAGCATTCAAAGGAGGGCTACGAAGACAGGGGAGGTTCCCAGGGCAATGGGCACGGCCCCAAACTGGAGCTCGGGGGGCATTTGGACAGTGCTCTCAGACTATAGGGTTTGGGTGGTCCTGTGCAGAGCCAGGAGTTAGGCTTGACTCTGTGTGGGTCCCTTCTAACCTGGGATGTTCTTGGATTTTATTCCACTCTGTAATTTATCTAAAATATACCCGTAGGATTAATCTACTAGGATGCTTTTCCCTCACGTGAGACTGACAGCAAGGCATCATATCCTCACAAATAGAGAGGTAGGTTACAGATAACTAGGTCACCCAGCTACCCACTGCATGCACTTGTTACTTTCAACTTACCTTTCTGACCCTCATCTTTTCTCTTTAAAAAGGAGACTTTTATGTTCTCAGAACCGTCTGTACAAAATAAAGTTCCAGTATAATTTCCAAATGCTGTATACAAGGCCGCACAGGAAGTCTTTTGACTGCTTTTCCCGTCTCCAGCCGTACCCATCTGCAGATTCTTAGGCCAGGACAGAAACACTTCTGGCTGTTTTCAAGGCACACCCTTCTGGTCTTCAGCGATCTGTGGCTCGGGCTGAGATAAAAATGTTATTTATTTATGGCCGTTTCTGTGCTGTTGGTTAATAAAATGAAGTTCTAGTAATTAGGCTATGATGTCAAAATTAGATATGCATCAAGCAAAACTATTACTGTTTAAATACTTAAATGATCTTTTTTGTTATTGCTTTCATTCAGTTACTCTAATACTAATACCATTTTAATAGTATTGCAATAGAAATCATCAAGGTTCTTGTCTCCTGTGTTAGGGTGTAGAAAATTGTGTGATTATAATAATTAGTACTGACATTTTACAGATGAAAAAGCTGAAATACGGAGGAAAAAGTGAATTCCCTGAACTTGCAGAGTACAATGTGTTTCAAGCAGCATTAAAATCAATAGGCATCAACTTTTCAATCAGCCCATCGCAGCATACCGTAAATTGGTATTTGCACAGATTTGCATGCAAGTACAAGAGGATTTGTATCCATTACTGGCAAGACTGATACAGAAAAATGTTGGGCTTACGCTGTCTGACAACAGGAGGAATTCAGGAGACCGAGAAAAGTCCAACAGGAATTGTGCTATTGGTAGTGACATTGCATAGTTTAGTGCTTTAAAACTGCTTTGGCAAATGTTTCATAAGATGGTTTCCATCATGGTTTGGTTTAGAAGGGGAGTTGGGAGGTGTTGTTCTCAATAGTGGCCTTGAGAAGACAGTTTTTTCTTGATTTCTTGTCCTTGAATTAAAAAAGGTATCTAAAATTAAGAGCCGTCAGTGATTTAAGCTAAAGCCTGTCTCTGACCCTCCTATAGGAACTACTTGTGTTCTATGGTCTGGATGGGGGGAACAGTGACTGGGATAACCAAGGTGAATTGGGTGTTTTTGATTACTTCAGTATGTGCAGAAGCTTACTGCATGCCACAGACTATCTTTATAATAGTAAATTCAATACTGCCTTCTACGTTTTTGCTGTCATGCAGCCATAGCAGGCTTGATTTTCTTATTGTCTGTGACCTCTTTGTACTATTGGAGTAGCAAAAAGTGACTGCAGCAGTCAAAACTGCTGACTGCATAGTTTAGCTCTTGGTGTAAAGCTGGCAAAACATCTTTATATTTTGCTATAGTAGTCGCCATTATTCTGTCATTTTAGCAGTAGAAAAAAGCTGGGCATGGGGAGTGAGAGAAATCAGGAAGACTGAAGCAGATGTTTTCAGAAGTGAGGAGGGGATGGCAGATGAGAGACCTACATTTGTATTGGTGGAAAGCCAGGGCACAAGATGTTCGATCTATTCTGGGTTACACGTGACCCAAATGGCATTAAAATGAAATCCACCCTCCATGGCAGTAAATCCCCATGAAAACAAACAATTGAAAGGCACTAGTCTGGGGGTGGGGAAGAGATTACAAATAAAGCAAAAATAGTCAAGGGTGATTGATGAATCACTGATGGATCATTGACGTGTTTGTAGTGAAATAAATATATATGTATATTTATATGTATATTTATATATATATATATATACATATATATATATATATTATATATAATATATATATTTATATATATAAAGTGCAAAAGCACTTTTTTCAGTCATCTTTCCCTGGGTGAGGAATGAAATATGCTGAAGAGATGGGCTTAGGGTACAAAATGGGTATTTGGGTTGTTACCCATTGCAGCGGCAGTAGCGTGCAGCAGAAAGCTGATGGGAATGGCAGTCATGCTTATAGGAGAATGAAGTTTCCTAGATAAAAATGCAGCTCTCGGTAGTTTGCCAGATGTATATATTTTTCTGCAGGAGGGTCTGCTGCAAGGCAATATTTCTCGTGTTTGCTGTGCTTCTAGTAAGGGCTTCCTGAAGTCTTCTAGGCAAAAATGCTAGGCAAAAATTTCTAAAAGTAGCCTGTCTTCTTGATTGCTGTTCAGCTTCCTTCCTTCCAGTCTGCTTTCAACAGAACTAAATTAAATCACATTCAAAGCCTATCCAGATTGTATTTTTCTTGTTTTTCCTGAAAGCCCAGACACCTACTGTCCTTTGGTAGAGAGAAAGAGCAGAATTAAAGTCTGTTTATGAGAAACAGAAATGTATGCCATATTTCACAAAACATTGTGCATGTCCTAATATTTAGCACTAAGTGAGCTTGGCTGGCTGACTGTAATACTTCACAGAAGTGAAGTATCCTCAAAAAACAAAGGCTGCCTCTTTAGAATAAAAAGAAGGTTTATGATGGGAACGTAAAGCGCTTCTATTTTATCCTAACATTTCTCAAAAGCACAAGAACCAGCATAAGAAGCTTAATAACCTTGCTATCTTTATCAGTAACAGAAAACCTTCAAGAACATATCAGAAATGGAAGATCATGCTTGTTGACTGATTTGGAGAACAGGAGGGTCCTGTTGGTGACCTTTCTTAGATTTCTGTAATTAGTCACCACTGCAAATAGGAAGAGGAGAGTCTCAAGAATGGCTCTGTGCTGCTCAGAGGAAGACTGGAAATCAAATATTTTTTGAGGCTATAGTTTTAAAGGAAATTTACATGGGTGTAGAGGAAAATAAAAAGCAATCTTGAAGAAATAAGTCAGAAATAAATACACATGCATTTATAAAATATGAGCATCTGTAAAAAGAACTACATTATGAAAGAAAGAGGTAAAAGACAAAATTATTGTTACAGAGTCAGGGATTAAAGTTGAGTTAATCACATTCCTGTCTATTGCTTTGAATGCAGCTCTGTAGGTTCCGATCTAGGCTTGTACTTCCTCCTCTGCCCTGTGATAAACGCAGTGCGTCCCTTTGACATGCACTGAAAGATAAAGCCTCTGGATGATAATTAGGAGTAGGTCATGAAATAAATTCTAATCTAACATGTTGCAATTGTTCACTATAGCTGATTACATTATTGGGAGTGTAAACATAATTTCTTCTTTATAGCAGGAAACTTAATCATTAGGAAAAAATAGTGCAGCAGTGCTGGTGCACTTAGGCACATTAGTGTGTGCATGGTGGTTGTGACCCAGCATTCCCGTTGGAATGCTTTTTCTGTTGTATTGCTACAATTCTTTCAATGCTCTTTTCTTTTGGCTTTTTTTTTCATTCCTTTCTACAACAGTGTAGCAACCTCTTGGAAAATTCTCAGTTAAAGTAAAGAAGAAACCTCAGCTCAAGAAACTTTTTTCTCCTTTCCAGTCTTCGATATTGAGGATCTCCTCTCATTGGGAGCGTTTGTCTAGGGAAGTAAGAACCCTTTGGCTGGGTCCTGTAGGAAACTTTGATGTACTAAAGGACACTGGGTAGATTACAACCATGTAAATTGAAGGATTTTATTTCTGTCCTGGTTCCATAGGCACTGCACTGTTCACGTAGTATTCACATAGATCTGGAATTACTTCATCCGAAATGTTCACATTCTTCCTGAAGCCTCTGATGTAGACAAAGACTGGGCTGGAATCTGGAAATGTAGGTGGCTTTTAATAACGTAACTGTTATGTTAGGAATCTCAGAACATGCCTTCTCTTTGAGGGATCTCCATGTTATTGAGTTGAATTTTCCTATTGAAGTCTAAGGGCTACAACATCCAAGGCCTAAACTACTTTGTGATTGAAGTTGTTTTTTTTTTTTAATTTCTATTAAAACCTTTTGACAATGTTGCTTCTAAAATTGTATTTTCACTCTATTGCTGCCACTGGAACAGGCTGCCCAGGGAGGTGGTGGAGTCTCCTTCTCTGGAGATGTTCAAGACCTGCCTGGATGCCTACTTGTGTGTCCTGGTGTAGGGAACCTGCTTTGACGGGGGGGGGGTTGGACTCGATCTCTGGAGATCCCTTCCAACCCCTACAATTCTGTGATTCTGTGATTTTTCAGCCGCTCTAGACTTAAAGGGATGAGCATGTTCTTCTAAGAGGAGAGCTATAACTAGAGGGTAAACTTATCAGCCTTATGCATATGCACCTTACTCAATACAGTAATTGATTCACTTCATCAGATTACCCCGGTGATGTAGGTGTGAGGGGAATGTAACTTTTGACATCCTTTTTTACTTTCATATTCCGTGAATTCATTTCTACTTCCTTTTAAGAACAAACGAATTCACAACCACCTGAGCATCTACTTTTGCTGTGTTCTCTTTCTGTGCTGCCTGAAATTTTCTGTAATCCAAGATATAAAGTTTGAATAACACAAGCATGAATGTGACTGAATAATAAGTTAATAAATGTGCAGGAAGATAATAGGTATTTAAATTAAGGGGACGAATCTGCATATGAAACTGTTTAGTATGAAGATTAAAACATTTATTAAGACGAGACAAGCAAGAACTCCTCATTAGAGGCTGGCTGTAATTGGAGTGACAGTGTAAGAAAGGCAAAGTGACTTTTGAACCTCAGCTTTTCTATTGTTGCTTTTGAGGGTAAAATGAAATTTGTCAGGAAACCTACAAGAAATCTCATTCCCCTGTTTACTGCTATATCGTCAAGGTAATAGAACAAAATACGTTAAAACAAAAAGACATCTAAGAAATCTTGTGAACAGGAATAGTCTGGGATAAGTAGAAAAGCTTCTTCTGTGTCAAATCAAGCCTTAGAGCACAAAAATACTCTTTTATGTGTTGTCTTCATTAGCAACTATTCTATATCCTATTTAACAAGTATTTTTATGAGTGGCGGAACGTAGCATGCTTCATTTTCTCTCCAATGCCATCTGTTGAGTGGAATTTCTAATCATGGCTGAATCTGCTCTGCAAACACTTATTTCAGTGTTAATCTGGATCTCTCCTCAATCATGCCATACCACGTATTTTAACAAAGCTGGGAGCTGAATATCTTCGATACTTCTACCTCAGTGTCAAATGGGGCTGATCTTGACCTGAGAATGGATGGGGAGGTAGGTGTTATTTGGAGGATTTTAAGATGGAGGAAGAGGGGAATTCAGAAACATAGTTTACTAAGAGAGGAAGGGATCTGTAACTGGGATTAGTTACTTCTATAATATGTTTGCACTGATTTCTAGAAATACTGTATTTGTGGACAATCAGGCAATAATGCTAAATGACTGAACCTTGTTCAAGGTGCCTAATTAGATCTAGTGAGCTGGTCACATCTCTGCACACTACAGCACTTGCTCTGGTGTTAGTAACAAGTGCTTACACTCAGTGTAAATGTGGTGCTGGGCATCTGTCAGTCTTTCCACGGAGCAAATTTCTGCCTTTACCCAGAAAATCATCCCTGCTGAGAGTCTGATTCAGTTCTCATGTGTAGCAATGTAATTCTGTTAGCTCAGCTGCAGTGGGGTTAATCCTCATTTCCAAGAGCATCAGCGAGTGCAGAAGACAGTGTTCTGTTCCTTATTTGAAAAATGTAATTACTCTCTGTGTAGAGAGATTGATCAGATCCTCCAGTCGTCGAGGGAAAGCCACCCACTGATTTCTGTAGTCTTTAGGGCCCTTATTAGAGATTTCCATTTCATTTTGAGTTACAAATAAATATCCTTAACAGTGGTGATCAAGCAGTGCTAGTCCTGTTTAGGAGATGAATTAATCAGGGAAGAGCAATGAAAGCTTGTAGGAGAGGTATTGTAGTCTAAAGGATATAGAGGATATAGTGTTGTTTCCTTAACAGCAGTAGTTATTTCAGTGAACGGTACTTTCATCACCAAACGGCAAACCCTATCTAGCTGTCTCCTAAAAGTTGGCTGTCACAAAAATACTGATAATACCTTGAGCAGGTACAAAAACACTGTCATTAAGGTCAAGGATCACAGCATTCTCTTTGGCAGGGAAATTTCCATCATGTGAATATGTCTCCATTATGATAAAATAAGGAAGTAAACTACAAGGAGGTCATTGACTGCAAGAAGCAATTTTCAAGCTCTTATTGCTTCTGATACTCTACAGTGTAATTCACAAACAAAAGCATAAATCAACAGCAACCTGTTCCAGCAGGTTACTGGAGAATCAGGAGAGATGAAGCCACATAAGACAGGATATTAAATTGCCATGACCAATTTCCTGTAATTGTTCTTTAAAGAAAGCAGAACACTTCTTTTCTACAATTACAAATATATTTTGCAAAACCGTGCATATTTTAGTAGTGTTTCAGAGCAGCTGATATAATAAGTCTGTCTGCTGTGAAAATAGGAACAAGCAAACAAACAAATGCAAGCATTCATATATATTCTGCTGCCACGCTACTGAATTTTCCTATCACATGCATGGCTGCTCCCTGCTCTGGCACTTAGCTTATCACAACATTTGTAAAGCACTTCTGGGCCCAGAAACAAGTATTTTCGAGAAAACTACTTGGAGGTTGACGTGTCTTATAAATACAATCCATTTTCTTTCATTTCTTGAGAACTATGCTCAGCTGTAACAATTCTGCAGATTCAGCGATGGGAGCATTTAGGAACTGTAGGGGTTTGTTTACCAGCATCTCTCAAAGGGTATAAACAGTGCTGTGAATATCTCAGTGCTTCTTCAGTGTGCCGTGCTGCTTTTGGTCCTCACACACATCTGTGGCTGAGGCTAATCCTCAGCTTAATTCTAGCTGTAGGCATTCCTGTTTGTAGCTGTAGATGTACCTTTCATTGCAGGGGAGCTGTACTACATGCCCTTCCATGGACCCTTCCAACACGAGTGATTCTATGATTAACACTGAATGTAATGGTAGAATCATGATACTCAGAATTTTGTTTTTATTTTTAGTTTGGTTTCAGTTGTGTTTTATTTTACTTGTTTCTGTCTTTTTGTTTTGAGGATTTTTGTTTCTTTGTTGTTGTTTTTTTGGATCAAGTTGCAACTCTCTTGTTACTAGCAACTTCATGTTTTTGAAATACATGTTTTTAATAACTCCTTTTGTTATATCTCTCTATGCCTGACATTCTAAAAAGCAGTTCAGTATCTCCTCCTTGTGAACAGCATCCTATAAAAGGCAGATATTGTCACAAAAGGCCGTATTTCCAAATGGTCTTGCTATTTTCTTGTTCTGTGCTATCTTTCAGTTCATTATATTTAGAAAATGATTTTTTTTTTCCTTAAAAGCTAGGTCTATAATTTGCTTAGCTTAAATAATACTGAGAACTAATGAAATTAAAGTTTTCCTTGTTATCGTCCTACAATACCATAGACTCTGTCTGTCATTTGGCAGCATGTTGCCACTAATGGAAGTGTTGAAGTTTGTGCTGTGGTGAAGCTTCTCACATCATTAAGGAATGTATATTTTTAGGGGTGCGTATGTATAGTAAATTTGTTAATTACTGTTGAAATCTCAGCAATATAATTGCTGCATTTCATTTGAAATACTCAAACTGTGAGCATGGAAATTCAGCATGAATTTTGCCTTTCAGCTGATACAATAAGTGATATGTAATTGAATAAATTATTTAATAATTTGTTAAAGTCTAGCATTGGAGAAAACTTCTTTTAAAAAGCATGAAAACATGCTAATGTGAAAAGCCAAAGATTGCAGAGGAAAAAACAAAAAGCAATATCAAAGCAATCTTGTGTGAACTGAAAGGTTCAGTATAGTTTTTGTAAATGAATTTCAGTCCTTTGCAGTGGGCATACCCTATAGAAATGGTGCTGCACAGAGTGGCTGCCCATAGGCTGAAATCTGTCTCAGGAAGGTATGCTGATGTTAAATGAGTTGTTAATGAAGGATATAAAATGTTTTAGAGATAAAGCAAAAAACAGTCTGAAACAACTTGCTACTTAGTACCAGTTGCATTACAGTCCTACCGTATTCACGTCTTTTGACATGGGAGATAGGAAAATGATGAGGGCATGGGACTTCATTCCATGCTAGTGCTGCTTTCCTTCTATGTGGTCTGTTTATATTTTACTCTTCCCACGTGGCACTCGTGTTTTCTTCATCTGCTTGAATCAAAATTCAGATTACAATTAAATTCTGTAATTACTTTTCATGCACCCAAAGTGAAGCAGGAGCAGCTTTACCATACTGTATCCTCATGGCACTTGCTATTACATATAGTTGTGCTCAAGTAAGCAGATTGAAAGGAAATAGATGTTTTTCACATTTGGGAGTCTTGCTTTCACCACAAAACCAAAATTTGTTCAATTTATTGGGAAAGATTTGAGAAGAACCTTCTTCATGCGCTGGAAGAGACTGAGTTGGATGTAATTGTAAAAGCTCACTTCTTTTCAGTCTTTGCGTTCCTTTAAGAACCGTTGGAAAGAGGGGTCGGCCTCTTCTCTCGTGTCATTAGTGATAGGACCAGGGGGAATGGCTTCAAGCTACGGCAGGGAAGATTCAGGCTGGACATGAGGAAGTATTACTTTTCAGAAAGGGTGGTCAGGCACGGAATGGATGCCCAGGGAGGTGGTGGAGTCACCGACCCTGGGGGTGTTCAAGGAAAGACTGGATGTTGTGTTGAGGGACATGGTTTAGTAGGAGCTATTGGGAATAGGTGAACGGTTGGACTGGGTGATCTTTTAGGTCTTTTCCAACCTTGGTGATTCTATGATTCTATGAAAAAAAGCGGAGACTTTTCTTTTTCAGTGTATCTTACCATAGGAACCCAGCCCAGAACACTTCACTTGTGAAATTGGAGTTCACAGTGTATCTTATATCAGCAACTTTCTGCAAGCGATTTTGTTGTTTGACCAGGACAGGAAAACTGCAAAAGAAGTTTCGCTCAACATATTCTATGCTTCTGTAAGATGGAGGTTGTAAAAGAGGAGCTTCTGGAGAATATACAACCCGTTTTATCTAAAGCAGACTTAAACTCAGTCATCTGTGTAACATCTGGATAAAACTTTTCTAAATAATAGATGGTGAAACACAGGACTAGCAGAAATTAACAGGCAAACAGAGCTCTAAAGGAAAGAAGTTGACCACAAACAGTTTTTTCTTAAGAACGCATCCATTTAAATTTTGGAAATAATCTTTAGTTGAGATATGCTTTAACCTATCTCTTATCTCTGTGTCTTTTAATGTTTTGCTATGATATTCAGACCTTCTTAAAACTGTCACCTCTTGCTAAATGAGGTAAAGCTGTTTTACTGCTTTATAAAGTAGGGGAAAAAATGTATTAAAGCCACTGGCTGCCGTAAAAAACTCCATGCCAAATCAGTGCTTTTGCTGCGGGTTGAAGCAAGATGCACTTTACTGATGTAGGAGTTATATTTCCTGAGTAGTTTTGAAATTGTATTTTCTTGTGTATAAATGAAAGGACATTGCCAGCAGGACCCCTGTTTTTAGACAAGAATCCCTTCTTATAAATTATCCCTAGTCTGCATAGTAATGAGGCCATTTATATGGAAATAGATGCGCTACTCTACTTTTGCTGGCTCTCAAGCAATTCATGAACTGCGTTTCACATTATGAGAAGTGCTTCATGAATCAGATGAAAAGCCAGATTTAGACACTGGTAATTTCCAGCTCCCATTGATAAATATTGCTCCAAACATGAAATTGGTGAAGGAGCCAAGAGGTGCAAGACAGAGGAGATGTAAGTGATAATAATGTCAGTAGAATGAAAAGCTATTGCAGATAATGGTCTCTTCTTCCTTGGCTGATAAATGCGGAAGGACGGTGGAGAGATTTATCAAAAGATAAGCAATGAGCCTAACTGAAGGTGTTTATTTTCACAGAGGGAGATGCCTTTTATCTTCAGATGATGATGATGTATTAGTGACTTATGAATTAAACTCAATAATGTCTCCCAGTGCATTAGCAGGGCAGGTACTTACCCAACTAGGAATGCTACTCATTCTAATTTATTTAGATAATGAAGATTGCTGAGAGACAGGCAACACACTATTCACAGAAATATAGTTGAAGGGGGAATTGCTAGCATGGGAGCACAGAGAGGAAGCTGACAGATTTTAGGAGCTAGCAGCTCCCAGGAACTTTCTAAGCAAACGCAAGAAACTTCAGACAAAAATAGCAGTATATTAGTGTTAGCGCCTGTGAATAGCAATGATTGCAACAAAGTTATGCTAAAACTTAGCATGCATAAATTCATTTTGACCTTCACCATGTGGGAAGTGAAAGTAAATGAAGGCTGGAAGCTGGGTAGAGGTGTCCCTGAGCGATAAGTCTGTAAATAAGTAATTTGAAACTGATTTCTGGTAAAGGTGATTCTGAAGTAGGAATTTGCAGCATTGAATTGTCACTTCACAACTTTTGAATATCATAACCTCTTCAGGTAATTTCTGTCATCGCATACTGAAAGTTATGAGTCATGTGTAACTTCTCATAGAACAAAAGAATGGCGTTAGATATACCTGCATGTTGTCAACTTCTGTCATTTTGAATTGCAAAGCGTTGCTTACGGTTCTTAAAATCGTTTTTCTCGGAGTCTTGTAAATTATTACAAATGAATTTCTTCATTGAAAGGAACACATTTGGAAAGCAGATCAGTGAGGGTAAAAAGAAGCAAAGATCACATTTTAAATCTCAACACTGTAGTGAAGACTGGTTCTTCTGAGTACAGAATTACAGTGTATTATTACTAATGTTTGTCTTGTAAGAACTTCGATATTTTTTAAATTCTTGGATAAGTGGAGACCTAATGGGGGGGGGGTTTAAGGGGGAGGAATGTATAAAACAAGGAGGTGGATAAGTATTTCTTGATATTTACTGGTGATAAGCCACTTGAGCTTTGAGTATTTGCATTAAAAGATATGATGGACTGACCACCTTAGTTGACTAGTTGAACAGAAATTCACCCAAACCTGGGAAGATGCAAGTCCTGCTACCTGTAGTACTGAAGGGCTCGTGAGCAAAATGGAGAAACAATTGAGGGTCACTGTGTTTCTGGGGTAGGCAGTCAGGTGTTTGAACCATTGGCGTTTACTTTTATTTCCTCATAAATGAAGGAACGGTGTTCTGGATATTCTGGATTTTCCTTGGCTGCTGAAGGAGTCTCATTTTCACACCAACCATTATAGGAAAACAAAGTGAGTGGAAAATTGGAGGGGAAAGGAAGCAGGGAAAAAAGAAGGGGAGATAGTTATAGTTCTCCGTCAGTAAAAAAAAATAGCAAGACATTTTTTGGAGGCCCAGTTCCAATTGTAGAAGAATGCTTGCTACCTTCTCTTAGTGATGCAACCTAATCCCTCAAAGACAGTATGGACAAGTGCTGATTTAGCAGACAGACTTATCGGACTTGAAGTGAAGGAGAGGAAAGCTTTACAAATGCCTCCATTAAAAATAGTGGGTAAACTTGTAACAAATTCAGTGAATGCTTAAGGATGTGAAATGGGGCTTTATATCTCAGGGGGCATTCCCCAGTCATACTTTGCTCTCCTTACCTTCTGTGGATCTAGGGATTTGTGTATGAAGATATGAATATTTTAAGCAGCTTAGAACAAAACATATTTGTCTTTGTCAAAGTATCAGTTGTCTTAAAAATGTTGTATTCTAGATCAGATTTTTATTTTCTACAGAGGTTTATGTGTGCACGTGTGTACCACTGTCACTGTATACAGAGATCTGTCAAAGATGTTCACCTTGAACTTTGTGCACTTGGTTATTATTGCATCAGGATGAAATATTGGACAATATTTAAAAAAAAAAAAAAAAAAAAAAAAAGGAAAAAGGAAAATGCAAAGGCAAGAAAAAAAAATTGAATGAAAGTGGAGATTTTTCTGCATATGCCAGCTCTCTCTGCTTTCTTCTCAAGAAAATGTGATTCAGTATGAAGTGCGGAGAAAAGATGCTTTGAAGAGTCTTTACAAATTGGCAGTACATTTATTTATTCACATTTCACCCTGACACATTACATATCATCATGAGGCTCCCCAGGCTACACATAAAAAGAGGAACAGCCATAAATCAAGCGGGAGGCAGCTCTTCATTTCTTCCACTGATTTTCAGGGTGTTTTTTTTTTCTTTCTGTAACACACAGAGTTCCCTTATTACTCACAGAGGGAATACCATACTTCATGCCACTGTCACCCTTTTTATCTGATAGTAATGGTAATAAAAATAATTTTCATGGCATGTGTATTTTAAGGCAGGATCTAATCCTGTGCAGATACAAATACATTATTTGGGGTATTTACCTAATCTCTTGAGAATTTGTTGTTCTTTCTAGCTGAGAACAAGTTCATCTTCAGCTATTCTGTGAGCCTCTAAGACGAAAGGTTTCTACTGAGCAACCCTTGTTTAGGTGTTTCGTCATTCTGATTTTCACTGTACCTAGAAAGAAAATCTTCAAAATATGACCTATGTGTATCTTTTTTTTTTTTTCACTTTGTTAAAATCCAGTGAATTTAAAAAAAAAAAAAAAAAGTTTGATTGCAATCAGACTTGAATTCTGTATTTTCTGAGCAATTTTTTTTTTTGTAACTTCAGTCATTTTCACAATTTCCCTGTGGGTGTTTTACCTCGTTTTAGGTTTCTCTGCTGGGACCATCAGTTTTTAGAAACAAAAAATGACTCTAAAAGGATCACAACATAATTTTTGGTCTGTATAGTTTGGACAGATGTCTTAGATATATTTAAATTTTGGTCAGATAACATCAGGTTGCATAAATTACATCTCTAACAAATTAAAATGTTTTATATATAGAAAATATAAAATATCCATGGATTATTAAATAGTGCAATATTTAGGATTTTGGTTTTCCAACCAATAAAATGCACCTACTTCAGTTAATGATCAAGAGAGACTTTATCTTTGGGTTATATCCAATGCCACTTCCCTTTTCCCTTTTTATCTCTTTTGATATCATGGTTGAGTTATTAATTGAAAGGAGGTTGAAATAGTGGGTAACATCTTCTGTTTTGGCTGGTTAGGCTGATGAATAACCTAATAGACCTGGAAGAGGACACAAAAATCAGGGTTTTGCTTTGGATTGCAGCCTTCCTAGCTGTTAGAATCACTTCTTTTTGCAACCCTGCAAAATCCTGGTTGTCTTGTTGGTGTCTTACTTGAAAGAGTAAATGCACAACAAAAGGAATTACTAGCAGGAGGGAGAGCACTTCTCTCAACAGCTTCTTGTACCCTCCTTAACTGGAGGAAGGCTGCTGATTCTGACACTGATTCTGCTCAAAGGTTCTTGGTGAGCTACGACTGAGTTGTAAGACAGTGTTAACTGTTAAAGAACAAATGCCAAGGAAATGGATGTCTGCATTTTTATGGCAGGAGCATTATGCTTGGTGAGGTGAAGATCGTACAGGAAGCCTTGCATGAGACTTATTCGTAGAACTATTCGAGTTTGAATTCAAAGCTATCTGGTAGGACATCTTGAGAATGTACCTTTTTCTACAGTGCTGTTCCCTCAGCTGAAGAGGGGATAGCTTTAGTCTGAAATATGTTTTATATATATGTACCTATATATATATATATATATATATATATATATATAAATATAAAACTTAAGTAGTATCCTTACATAATTTTGTAATAAAAGTGTAAATTATTCCTTTATATATGTATATGTATATATGTTCTTATAAATTGAAACTAAAACAGAGTACTGGCTTTCAATTGTGGTTGCTCTGAAAATGTATTTTGTGCAGTGTGCAATTCCTTGTTTCTGTGCCCAGAGCATTACAAAGCGTTATCCCACTATGCTCCAAAGAGTAACTTGCAGCTGTTCTATTTAGTTATTGCCTTATGTAAACCTGCCAGGGGTGACCTTGGGCTTCTGGAACCAAGTATCAGCATGTTGATGCTTTACAACATTTCTGCTTTCCTAATAGCATTATAGAAGGTATGTATCTTCTACTTGTGGAAGCTAGCAGTATTGAAAGAAGTAGATGTAGAAAACCTGAAGCCTATGCAGAAGGGGTGAATCCATCTCTGGAAAGCCTCGGGAAATAAGTGCTGATTTCACTTAATGGTTTTAAGGCTGCTTTATTTCTAGATCCTTTGAGTCAGAGCTGTTATCGTCTCATGCTTGTGTTGTTAAAAGAAATAGTAATGAACTTTATAAAGAAGAAAAGCTGTCTAGATGGGGTTCAGACCAGTTTTGCTGGAGGATGCCTTCTGGAAACCCCATTACATTCTGTCACATCATCCAGTTGCTGTCCTTATGCTACGTCAGGTCCCAGCAGTTTTACCTATCGTCTCCATTATTATGCATAGCTCTCCAGTGGTCTCATTTGAAAAGCTGTAAGATTTTAATCATAGCAGTTATGCTAAATGTTTCATGTTCAGTTAAAAACAAAGCATTCCTCTCTCCAAGTACTTTGAAGTAAGTTTAACATTTTCAAGAATAGTGTAATTTCACATGGTAACAATAGGAGAACTTGTTTTGTGATAAATATGTTGTTTCTTGGGATCAACATTGGTATAAAAATGATTAAAATATTTCAGAATGACAGGATCAGATCCCAATTATTGTTTCATTTCACCAACTCCTGAACTTATGTGTTGAAGCTGTAAATGTGATAATGGTCTCACAATTTTTTGGCAGAAAATATATGCATTATACGTATTGTTCTCTACTAAGTGTCCATCACAATACCAAATGGGGAAAAAAAAAGGTTGCCTACTCTTTGTATACATAATGTTTTCCTATTATCTTGAAAATACCTTTTAAGCAAACCACTGCTTATCGATGATTATGTCTCATCTTCCCATACGCTCTGACATTAATGAGATAATCTGGTACAATTTCTACCACTTAAAAGCCTATAAAATGGTATGTTTCTTCACAGTCTGTGGTCTGCTGTGATGGAATGCAGAAGTAATAGCTGACTAATTTCACTCATTTTGCAGTGGCATACTGTGGTCCATATTGATCATTAACAGCTGCAGATGTCAGCCCAGAAGTGAAATTTTCATGGTCTCAGAGCTGTTGCAGGAAAGGGTGATCTTTCACATGTTTGGTGTTGCATTAGACCCGTTTCTCATCAGTGAGAATGATGAGCTTCTGGCAGTGAACGTGCAATAAAATGCTGCAGCAAGCAGTGCTGGTCCTTTACAATGTTAAGAGAGATTTGGCAGGACTTTAGGGCCAAGTATGAAGTGGGTTACATGACTGAATAGCGTAAGAAGAAGTTTAATCTTCTTTTATCTCTTTCCCAGTAAACTTAGTGCAAATAAGTTGTTGTTCAGCAATGAGACTTTATTTAGTGCTATGATGTGTACACATGCAAGTGGAAGCAAACCGGCCTGCGTGGGAGCATTGAACATCCTAGGAGTGAAGTGCTATGGCAAAAGACACAGTAATTAGGCTTCCACCTTTTTTTATATTTTTCCTTCATTTCTTTTCCATTCTACACTCAGTTGCAGTGGGCAGGATTAGTTTTTCAATAAACTGTATTTTAGAGGAAAATTGGCACTAAATTTAGTTCACTAACTTTACAGGTAGAGGAGGAAATTGTGCTTGAACATGTGAAGAAAATTCCCATTTACTTGCACTTGCTTTTTGTGGCTAAGCTTAGCCTTTACAAACTGACTGTCATTCCTTTATATAATCGTGGTTGGATCTGACTTGCTGTTTTCTTTCTATCAGCATTTGCCAACATGACTGCTGCGCAGCTGACAGTGAAAAAATCAGTTTATTGATGTGGATTCAAATTCTAAATTTCAGGCAGGCTTATACTACATTTTTTTCCTTCCTACACCAGATTCTCTTTACAGAGGAATCATAATTCTGTGAAGAGATTATACCTTTGCAGAGACTTATGTTTAGATACCTCACACAGAAAATCTCCCATTTTCTCAAAATTCGTGTGTCAAAGTAGTGCTGAGAGTGAACCATTTCGGTGGCTGCTTCTTGAGATCAATTAGCCCAGTAGTACTCTTCAGTTGGATTTGCTTTAAAGATGTGATTAAGATAATTTGTTCTTCAATTTTATCATATAAAAGTTTCTTATTCAATCAAATGGCAGAAACAACATTATATGAATAAAATAATTGTCAGTAAGTTATCAAAAAGTGAGTTAGTGAATGATTTAAATTACATAAAGGTTGAAAAATAGTACTAATCCAAGTTATTAGCCATTATTTAAAAGCAGCAGATATCAATATAATCAAATTATCAGGTGATGTTTAATTTTGTTTATCCCTACCTGTCATAAAGAAGTAGTGCATGAAAAATAACGAATACAACAGCCCAGGCACGCAACAGGGGAAATGCATCTTCCAGAAGCTATTACCAGGACAGACCCCTGAAGCAACAAGATGGTTTTCCTTTAATTGAATTCCACTCCCAATCTGGTTGGTGTTTTGAACTGCTATTTAAAAGGCTTGTCTCCAGGGAAACAAGATTTATGTGGGCCTGAGAGACTCTGACTGACAAATTAACATGTGGCTGTAGTCAGAAAAGTGACTCTGGAAAAATGACATTGTGGGGTTCAGTGTTTTTCTTTCTCTGGGACTTCCAGATCAAATTTGCTCAGCTGACAAGTCAATCAGTGCTTTCCTAACTGCCAGCATTTCAGCTCAGCGTGGGAACTGAAAATCAAGCTGTGATATTTCTTCCTCTTATTTCATTGCTCGTGATGCCAGCCATCAAAATCGAGCTGGCATTATTGCGTACAATCTGCCAGCCGAGATCCAGCTCCATCTCCCACAGCAGAAGTGCTCTGCAGTGCTATCAGCAGAGAGTTAATTGCAAATGCTGGGCCTGGGTGCCCGGAGAGAGCAGCTCCCCAGCACTGGTCGGTTGAGCCTCTATGGGTATTTTGGTCTTATTTCATTAGCCTCACTTTGCCTATTTTTAAACAGGGAAATAATGCCCAATTCTGTGTGGGCCTTGTACCTGCAGGCTGTATATAGCATCCACCAGACAAATTGAGAAGCTGTGAGCACAGTTAGTGGTTAGTTATTTAATCTGCCTTCCCTTGTTTATATTAATCTTTGGTTAGAATATTCACTGTTTTCATTCTGGGACTAAAACTTCATGGAAGTTCCTGACTTGGAGCAGGGCAAATGTGTGAGGTCCTTACTGGCAGAAAATGTAGCTAGTTATTCTCAAACAAGTTTTTCTTCTCTTTCTACTTCTTTGATCTCTTTTGCATACTGTTATGGAGTAAAGGTGGAAAGTAATCAGCAATGAAGAAAATAAAAATGTGGGTAGAGCAGGAATCTGCTGTGAAACATATCCAGATTGTTGATTAGAGGATATAGACATGCCCTCTGAGAATAAGCACGGTTTCATAAGCTAAAAAGGAAACTTGCATGGACTGGGTTTGGTCATGAGTTTGTTGGAGATGCAGCGGAGGGACAAGCTGAAGGAGAACAATTAATGTGTTGTTGTAGGGGGATCCCCCTCACGGTGCTTCATGGAGCTACATGCTGCTGCAATATCTGACCCCTGCCTAGAACTGCTTTGAGATCTCTGGTCCAGCTGGTGGCTGCAAGGCTGAGTCAGCCCACAGAACGCTTCTATCCCACATGAATTCTTTTTTCGAATTATCATACTTCATCTTCTTAGGTTTTTTGTTTTGTTTTTCTTAATAAAAGATTTTAGGCTTCATATGGGTGCTGTAGCACTCTGCTGCATTTCTTATCCAGTACTGGGCCAGAGAATCAATATCTCATGCTGAATCGATATTAGACTTTGTCTTGATTTTCTGCTAAAAGAACTTAAAGATGTGTTGGGAGGCTTATCCTCCATCTTGTTAGCAGGTCACATGGTCCCTTACGGACCAGCGGAGCTGAGCTCTCTCTTCTCTTATGCAGTGGGAAATGCTGATATTTTTCACTGAATACCTGTGCAGTCGCAGTTCTATTCTGGAAAATATGTTATGCGTTTAACATCAGCAGTCTTTTTAATGCTCAAATTGGATGAAACTTAATTGCGCTCGACCATTTCATACCAGAAAGCGTGTTTCTGTAAAAGTCATCAAAATCAATTGGCTTTTTTTGTTACATTGAAACCACTAGTGCCGTGTTAACGACAGCAATCGTGTTTCATCTTTGCCAGTTTTGTAATCCAGTAGAATAAACCCCCCTTTTCACACTGTTTTTTCTACAAGCTATTGTCAGACATTTTATATTTCAAATTTATTTACGTAAGTATATCATTATTCCTAAATAATCCTTTTCCAGATGACTGCTGCACTAAAATTTCCTCTAATTATTACTTTTGACATCAATACTTCATTGAATTGGCTGTTTCCAATTTAATTATACTTGCTTCATTGTCTAGGTCACCTTTTAAACAAAATTTGTATCAGTATGAAATTGCTGGTATTACTGAATTTGGTTGAGATGTTTTTATTCTCGTGAAGGTAATTTTTCATTTATGTTTGGGAAAGCTAAATGGGTGTTGATTTATTGAAAGAATTCAGGGATTTACTATTATGGCTAGTAAAAAAAAAAAAAAGGTATAAATAATATTTGCTTATTTAGTTTTCAGAAACGTATGGGATACATTATTTTAATGAAATAATCCTTAGCGTAATTACTATTTGTTCCAGGAGGTGAAAAGATGAAGTCATATTTACTTATTTTTTCCACTTCTGGGAGATGCAATCCATTAGGACTTCTTAGGAATGAGCTAAATCCTGGGTCTTTGCTCTGAGGACTGGAAGGCAGTGGGCACTGCTCCAGCCTGTGTCTAAGCCCCCAGGCAATCCTGCTGGACTCTGATGAAAATAATTACATGCACAGTTGTTTTAGGATTAGGCTGTAAGCTCAGATTTGGCACAACAAAAATAGCGGCCATAAATAAGCAAACCGAAATGTAGGAGGCAGGTTCGCTAATAGAACAGATATAACTGCGGTGACAAAATAAATGATAACTATAATAAGACCATGCTGGCATTTCAGACTACGCAGAAACATCTCCGTGGTCTCATTATCCTTTCCAGCTGAGATGTTTCTAATAAGATTGTTTTGAGGATAATATTAACTATATTGTATTAACAGAACCCACGTTAAGCTGTTGACCTTACTACTCACAGTTCTTCTACAAAATGTTTTTTTATTCGTAGTAGGTGCCTTACTGCTGGCAGGGCTATGGTACAAAATCTCCTCTATTGTGTGTGGTGCCCCTTAGGTGTGAGCAAGTGAATACTGATGGCATCAGAGAAACGATGACCCATTAGTGACCGTCCTCCTCGAGCACAGCTGAACTTGAGAAGCAACAGAGCCCACCCTTCAGGCTTGCTTTCACCACTTGTTGCCGTTATTCACGCACCAGAAGAGTGTGAGCCTGAGCCAAATCTGTATCCATCAGGATAGTTAGAGCATTCCACAGTTTACACACACATACCAACTTGTAGTTGCCGGTGCTATTAAAAAAGAAGTAGCCATTAGTGGTAGTGCCCACTTGATCTTCGATACTGCTGTGCGTACAGTGAGCTGGGAAAAGACATTTTTCTTTTGGAGCTGTTTTCCATGCCGGAGAGATGAATGTGAGGTTATTGAGCGAGGAACTCAGCAATATTTCTCATGCTGAATTTGAAGAGTAGAGATATTGGGAAAATCTCCATGTGTTTCACGAGAGACTTTGATGTTTTATAAATGACAGCAGCCATGCCTTTGAAAAATGTCGCTTTTCTAGGTATGGGACAACAGGGAGGAGAAAATTTCTTTATGGGGAAAGATGTGCAAATGAAAGAATAGCATTTATTTCACATTGATACAATTCAAACATCATAGTAAACTGTGATGTGTTGTTGTATCCTTAGTTACATCTTATAGAGCAAAGTAAACACTTTTTTATTACCTTGATTTCTTTGTTCTAATTTCTTCTGTAGGTACAGGCTATATTCAAACTGACCTTAAATATTTCCATGTTGCCAGCAGCTGCTGAGTTCTAGGGTACATTTTCGAACTATGTATGTCAATGTCATCCCAGCAGAAATGAATGTGTTACGCATTATAAACCATCTGCTTTGTGCAACATCTACACATATTTTACACTAAGAATTTAGGGAGAGCCAAATGCCAAAATGTCCAAATCTCACGTGGACTAGAAACGGCTCCTGTCAGCCAGCCCTATTCAATATGCATCTTCTGACTTCTGCCACAGAAGAGGCTTTATCGCGATACAGAGTCCTCACGCATCAGCAGCAGTGGGCAGATATATGTTGGATTCCGTTAGGTTTGTTTGCAGCAGTGCTCTAATTCCCCGATGGAAATATTGAATAAAAACAGCCTTGAATGAATGCCTAATGTTTCCAGTCTCATGGAGAGGTTTAATAAATGAGGCCCTGCAACTTTTATTTAGTGTCTTCAGGTGGTAAATTAACTATAAGAGGGCTTCCCTATTGTTCCCTGAGAGCAGTGAAAGCACAGTGAGAATTAAAACCAAAACACTAATTTAAATCTGAGAGTGAGGGCCAGAGAGTTCAAACAGCCTATCCTTGGTGCACACTAATATCCATGCAGAGGCAGAACTTCGCAGAAGTTAAATTTAGAGTATTCATTCTAATTTATGAGCTCATTTATACTGCGTAGGTAAGTGCAATGCATTCTAAATGGTAGAAATTAATCTAGCTATTTTCTAATATGAGCTCTGTCACACAGTTGCAAACAACGTACTTACGTTGCTTCGCTTTTAAAGCATTCTTTGCAACAGAAACTAAGAGTAAAGTTTGGGCTATGGTAGATAGTCTCTCTTGTCAGCAAGAGGAGCTTAGTTGCTGCGATCAGTGCTGGCTGGCAATTCAAAGCAAGAGAAGAATAATTTTACGTTTTGTTCATATGAATGTGTATGATACGTGCTGACCAGGTGCAAAAACAAAGAAGTCACCTTTGCATTTCTTCTGCTTGTATTCTCACCTTCCTTTTGTTCTTGGCAGGTATGCAAAAGCAGGCTTGGAGAAGAGGATCGGCAGCTGCACGCAGAGATCTAGCATGGCCGGGTGGTGGATGGACAAACATGTAAGCATTGCCCAAAGTGTACAACAGGGAAAATATACAGAGCTGTGTTAAACGATTTGCAAGCCTCATTTAAGACTATCTCAGAAACAACAAAGGTCTGCTTCCCTGCTGTTTGTAGCTGGCTCCTTGCCACTTGCACATGCACTCCTTTGGGTGCCTGTGGGTGGACTCACAGAAGAGCTCCCCGCTGTAGGAATAATGGGACATATATGTTCCCCTCAGAAATGCTGTGAAATTGAAAAGAATCCACTGATACTTAGGAATCTGGTCCCTCCATCAGAAACAGCCATATTGTCCATTGCGTTCAGGTTATTGCAAGAACCATGGTAACACAAACATGTCTTCCAGGGAAACCAAATTAAAAAAATAACTTGACAGACAAGTAATCAGAGGAGGTTGCAGATGGAACCAAAAAGGACAGGCAAGGATGGACAAAAAAAATCTGCACTTATCAAAAGAGAAATTATGCTAAAGCCTGGGACAGCCCATTTGCTCCTCTTGCAGCATCTCAATGTGATTACATCTTCTCTGTTTGTCAGCACAAGGGCATGAACTATGTGAGGTTTAACATGAAGGCACTGGTGTTTGCTGTATGAAACGGCTGATGAAATACCCGGCATTAGGAAAAGCTTGTTTTATTCACTATGGTTTGCAGAGAATCCCAAGTGAGCAGTTCAGGCTGTGGCAGCTATTTGCTCCATGCAGTTTTTGCATGGTAGCAACAGCTGTTTCCAACAGCTATTTTACCAGGGCTGTATGTGGCTGAAAACCATTATTCGCTCGACAAAAGCAATGCCAGCTATGGTTTCCAAAATCTCAAGTTTAGCTAAAGCTAAATTTCATTACCGTAAATGATGCAGCTGAGTATTTTTTTTCAACCTGTGTGATTCAGATAGGCTGAAGGTTGCTACCATGGACCTGGTTAGTTTGGAAAGTTCACACTAGAATATAGAGCTTTTCAATCCTGGGTTGCCACTCTTGTTCCATAATGACAGAAAGAATTAGCTTTGGATGGCCAGTATGCTAACAGTGCAGGCTGAGGCATTGCAGCAGGTGCTACAGGAAGATTAATGAGCCAGTGTTCATGCCACATAAACTTTCTTTAGTTTCCAGTGGTCACCAGTGGGCACCTTCAGTAGCAACCTGCAATGCTCTTGCCTTCTTTGGAGCTTTTGGGCATGGAGAGAAATCATATGTCGTGGACCCGAAACTGATTGAGAAGCATTTTATAGACCCCTAATGATCTCTGTGTCTTGGAAATGGAGTTTCAGTGTTTGCAGCATAAGGAACATTTTACATGAAAATAAATTTCAGGAGAAAGAACCATGGTGAGATTTTAGTATACTGTGAGCCTGTGATTGTTGATGTAGAGTGGAGAGCAGGCAAGTTTCCTGTTTAGTTCAATATGAAGCCTGCGTGAAGATTATACCATCTCTGTGAGAGGCTCTGCATTTTTAGAATTTGGCATGCAGCATTGGAGATAGGAGAACTGTTAAATGACAGCCACAGTAACATGTTCTGTTCATAGCAGTCAGGCATCCACAAACTGAATTGATTTCTATTAAGCAGCCGTAAAAGAGCATTGGATTCAATTGAATGAAGTAAATGTGCTGTAACCTCTCTGAAGTTACCTGCATTTTCCTGCAGAAGTACCTGAGGGAAGTGAAAATGTACATAGGTTGCTCTGAAAGTAATGCCTCCTATTTATTTCTACGGTAACTATAATGGCTATAAACAGCGCAGTAACACTATATGGTAGAGCAAATTCTCAGCTAAAAAAATGCTATTTTTCAACATAATCACCAACTTTAGTCATGTATTTTTGTCAGTGTTGAACAGGAGCCTACATACCGTGCTTGTAAAAATCTGCACCAGCAGAGCTGACCCACTGTTGTCCCTGCTGAAACGCACCACCCACCATCTTGCTGTGCTTACATCTGTTTGTTCTCCTTAGATGTTCAGCAAGCATCAATGAATGTCAGTGGGTGCCATTTTTTCTGCGTGGAGAAATTCAGTGGCACACCTTCTGTTCATATGCATTTCCGTGTCGGACACCTTTCTGTTGGACTGTCTCTCCACTGCCATCTGTTACGTGGCAACAAAATGTAACAGGATATTGGTGGGGAGGTTTAACCTCTGCTGCCGTACCATCATCATCTGTCCCTGATGTTGTGGACCAGCATAATAAAATTTAATGTGTTACTTTCATAGGAGCCACCAAATGTTTACGTTAGATATTAGGGCACTAGCAGAGTATAGACACTCAGATGAAGGTCTAGGAATCTGTCTGAATACCAGGAATCTATACCTAAGCTATTACTGAACAAAGAAACATCAGTGGTTTGCAATAGAAGCTGAAATCCAGTGCTGTTTGCTTTCTGCCCCATCTGCATGTTGGCAGAGCTTAGGAGCTGGGCTGAATGCCTCTGGTGCTCGGTTTCACCTACTGGCCACAGCCTGTGCTCATGTTGGGCTGGTTTTCACTTTATTTTTTATTTAAAAAAAAAAAAAAGCTAAGTGGTGTTCTCCTTTTCAGGTCTGGGTCTTGCTGTGTGAACAAGCAGGTTCTTTTTATTGGTGTATTTTTTTGGTTCTTATTCAGAAATTGAGACTTGTGATGGTTTTATTGCCACTTTGCATTGCTGAATACTATCAGGGTGGATGGATGGTAAAGTAGACTCATTTGATTTTGCCTCTCTGATTCATTTTGGACATTTGAATATGCTGCCACTAGAAGGCCAAATTACCAGTGTTCATCATACTGTGTTTGTTTGTTTCCTGAAGAGAAGGAAAAGATATTGGAGGTTGTTACTGTGTATTGTAATTCTTATTATGCCTTTATATAAGTGTAACACACTTGACTGCAGTTGAGACGCTTCTGATTTATATTGTGGAAAAAAGAGAGTCAGAATAACTGATCGTGATGTTTTAAAGATGATATCTATAGCAGATGATAGTGGTCTGTGTAGCAAACTGGATAGAGGCAAGATATTTAATCAGAGGAACCAATATCTCAGTTTTATTTCTTTTGAAGTTTCGAGCTTTCTTTTGTCACAGTTATGAGGGAGAAATACTGTATGCTCGCAGGAATGGAGGTAGGGAACTGAATGGTTTGTATATCACGAACACAAGTGTGCTTTGAGACTTTTCCAAAAATGATAGCAGGGGACATTATAGATGCATCTGTAAAAGCTCAGAAGTGTAGTTATATGCATCCTAAATAACAGAAAATTATGGAGGTAGTAGTGCCATGATTTGATGGCCTTTTCCTGAATCAGCTCCAAACTGAAAGTACAGATGCCAGAAGAGACTGATTAGTATGAATATCAGCAATGTAACTGAGGTACCCAAAAAGTACTGAGAAACTGTCAAATAAAATCTGAATGAAATATGGCAGGATTAAAGCAGTCATTAATACTGAGAAGCTAATGCAGGAGGCATGACAGTAGGCATTACAGTGCACCTAATCATGCAGCCTGCTGCAGTTGGTAATTAGGAAGCCATGAGTAGTCAGTGTGCTGAACAGCATTATCCCAACTCCCACATTGTGTCAAGGACAACGCTGCTGATGTTTGATGCGTTATGAGGTAAATCAGAGAAAAACAGGGAAACTTAGGTTTTCATGGAATTTCAAGGGCTGGGGAGGTTTTTACTCCTGGAACTTAAGGGGAACATGGTTTTCTTGCCTGGCTTCCCGTGCAGGGTGTTTGGGGCTGAAACTTTGGAGACGAGAGGTGCAGTTCCTGGTCCTGCCACAAGCCTAATTAGCATCAGGCATATTTTCTTCCAGTAATCTCTAAGATTTTGTTCGTAGAAAATACTTTTTTTTTTTTTTTTTTTTTTTTTAAAAAAAAAAAAAAAAAAAAAGGATTTCAATTTTTGTTGAGTATTTGGGGTATTGGAGGTTAGAAGTGTCATGCTGTTAGTGTGTGTGTGTGTGTGTGTACTGTGTATGCGTGCGTATTAGCAAAGTGATTCAGCTTCACGCTTTGGCGATGTACCCATCTGTTTGCCACTTCCTTCGTCAGGATACCCTTCATTTATTAGGATGAGAGGAAATGGAAGTATTTGCAGTGCTAATATTAGTTTTAAAAGTTAAATTGCTTTTAAGTGTTTCACAGAACAGATATCAAGGGAGTCTAAAGCATATATAAACCTGCTGGATATCCACTGTGATTAGTTATCACAGAAGAGTTAGAACAAACATTAACAGGAATTAAACACGGATCTAAAGATTTCTAAGTCCCAAAGGTCTGATCAATAATAAATTAATAGAATAGTTCCGAAGTGTGCACATGAATAGTTCTCAAAATTGGCTAATACACCGAAATGATCTTAAAGGGCAAACCAAGTGTTTCAGATAGAAAGCAAGAGGAAAAAAAGACTCAGATGTGTTGTCAATTCTGTAATGTACTGCATGTACTTTAATATTAAAAAAAAAAAAAAAGAAAAAGAAACCATTGTTCAATAAGCTGTAACAGAAAATGGATGAAATGGTATACATTTCACATACCTAAAAGGATTTGAAAATGCATCAGTTTTTCTCAAGCTTTTCTGGTGCCTTTGCATGGGAAAGGATGACATTTCAGTAGTCTTGAGCTTGTGAGATTTATTTCTCCATTTAACTTATCTGTTAATTAGTCGATTTTACTAACTAGCCATTATGTGACAGATGATTCCTTAAGTAAATGCAACAACAGTCATGCAAGATTGGAAATGCTTTTTAAGAAGACTTGCCAATACTGCATTTAGGGGCTTCAGAGGTTAGTGATTAGCTGATTAATATGTACATTTACGTTCAAAATGATAACAGTCAGGGATATTGAGGTGTCTGGAGTTCACTCTGTTAACAATAGGTCTTTCAAGCTAGAGAATTGCCTAAAAGGTACCTGGCTTGGCACATTGTCAATAAATGGCTATGAGGCTTTATATATTACTTGAAACAATACATATATCACACTTCAGTCAATAGTTAAGGGAAGTGAAAGAAACCGTATAATTGTTTCTAAGAAAATATTTATAACTCTGCCCAGCGTAACTGCAAAGGGAAAACCAAATTAGTTACTGTTACTTTTGTGGTTTTCAGAAGTTACTGTTGCTTTTCTGGTAGCTAAAAGTAATGTTTCAAACACCCTGTGGCTTCACAGAATGAAAACTTGGATGTATTCAAATCACTGGGAATACTGTCATTACTTTCAGTACGACCAGGATTGCACCAAGGGTTCAAGCAATAGGAGCTTAACATGCAGCAGGGAATGAAAGCATTTTACTCTTGATCTGTGAAACACATCTTGCTGGGGCAGTTTATTGCATTGTTGTAGGTTTACATTAATAAAAACAGGGTTGGATCTCTCTGCTGCTAATATTCTGATTACTGCCATTTGATCCAAAAAATATCTCTATCCATTATTGGCAGCATGGGATTTATGGCATGGCTCCCAGCAGTCATTACGATTCCACATGAAGCCCATTGATACGAGGACAGATATCACTGCTATCATTGCAGCACTAATGGGGTTTGTTTCTAATCCCTGATACTTGAAAGCCGGGAGAGCGTCTTCAGGAACTAAGATCTCATCCTTTTTCTTCCTTCTTTCTGCTTTCCCTAAGCATCCATTGACCGCTGACAGAGGCCCAGAAGGTCCGAGTGAACACTTTTGGCCATCATATTGCAGTTCTTATCATCATAAACTTTTGGGAGCTATGTCATATCTTCTTTCTCTTCCGGTTAGAAGCACGGTGAAAAGGAATTACCTTTGTCGTATGAACAGTTTCGTTCTTCCTGAGCATGGGGAATAGTCTTGTCCTCATGTGCATGATACAGGGAAGCTGTACAATTTTAATTGATGTCACAGTAGCGATATGGCTAACATACTCCAAATATGAACAAGACAAGCTGAAAAAAGTCATAGTGGTTGATCATTTATTTTTAATTGGTTTTCTTGGAAGACATCCCTAAAGCACAGACCTGTGTCAGCCAAGCAAAGGTCAGTGCTCTTCCTGCACTTGCCTCTATATGTGAACATGAAACATAATGCAATCTGAGGCACGGCCTTTATCTGCAATCCCTAGGATCTATTTGATTTAAATTGTTAACCCAAGGCAGGGTCCCTGATTTTCTGCCCCACTGCTTGAAAACCTGCGTTTACTCTCTAATCTGGCAGCGAGAGCAGCTGGCATGCCCCGTGCCCAAGGCTGCTGTGCTTTTGTAGCTGTTCTGTATCAGCACAGGCTGCATCCCAGGTGTCTTTCAATATCAGCTGTTACCTAACTTCAGAAGCACTTACCTGCTGCTAAGAGGTTTGAACCTTAAGGAACCATTGAAACATGCGTTTCTGTTGAGTATTATGCTGGGTGTTAGGTGGCAGCAGAAAGAAAATGCCTGCTGTGACTATCTAAAATAGAATGAAAGGAATGCGTCTACTGCTCAACACAGCCATAGTTGGTAAGCTTACGGACACGGGTTACATTGCAGTGGTATATTAACAGGGTTTATAAAACTCTTTTTACCCTAGGAAACATATCACATTTCCCCTCTGGTTAAATTCAGAAGAAAATTACAGCATAAAACTAAAAACTTTTGAAGAACTCATAGATAGTAAGGCTGATATATGGAAATATTCCCTCAAAGGTAATGGCTGTTTATGTCTGACATAAAACATTGCTGGAGCTTCGTTTGGAAGTGCCAGATGATTTTGGTCCAGGCAAATGTTTAGCATAACAAAAATAACTGTAATTGACATCTCTAAAATGCTAGCTGTCCTACGATGGGTTTTCTTCATGGTATATGTAGAAATTATAATTGGATTGGAAGACAGTTACTGTAGTAAATTCTGCCTGAGTAAAGACATCCTGAAAAAATTAAATAATGATTTTTAAACTTATTTTTTCTTTTCTGGAGCAAAATTGAAACGATAAAAATGTACAGTATACAGATATTTGGACTACATTTCTGATTAGATTTGCAACAATAAATGACAAAATCCTTTCTCATTGAAAAGGAAACCCCTGAAATGCTAAAGGAATTTCTGTACATTAGTAGTGGATTATTTGTATGTTGGTTATGTTGCTCAATTCTACACATGAAGGATTTTTCTTTCAACAAATGTCAATAACTCCTATAGCCAAAAACAATGTCTAGGAGAAGAGCCTTGTGCTGATGTGTCGCAGAGTTAGAACATAGTATAGGAAATAAAGAAGATACGGTGGTAAAATTTTAAAGCTGATATTGCCTCAAGGGATCTTTGCATGGCTTTTGCCTAGAACTGTTTGTTCTGGGTCGTTTCATCATTTTATAAAGTCTTACCATTTAAACCTCAATACTGCTTGTAACTCCTTGGAGGAGAATCTTCCTCTTGAACTTTGCAGAACATTTCATCCTGCGTGTCAATCATGGATTGCAGTGTACATCATAGAGGTTTTCTGAGGAATGCAGAGTGCTCGTAGAAAAGCACGATGTTCACAATGCGTGCGAGATAATGCTCTGCAAGCACATGGGGTCCTTTGGTCTCCAGTTATTAATATTGGTGATTCTTTGGTTTTGTTATCACCATCACATACACACCCTTTTCCTCTTCACTCTCTTTCTGTTGAGCTGTGTTCTTAATGCCGACATGCCTGCTGTGCAAGAGTTAAATAAGAAAGAGGTCACTGTGGGATCTTTATCTACATGTGAGCCCAGAAGCTGTTCAGCTTTTTGGTAACCTCACAGGTGTGCCCATCTCACTGTGGTAATTGCCAAAACACCATGTGGCCTGTTTTGGGCATGGCTCCTGAGTTTTGTTTTCTCGTGTTGCATTAAGGAAGGTGCACTGTCAAAGGGATTGACAGCAGCTGCCCCAAAAAGCAAAGTTTTTTGTCCTTGGTGACCTCCTCGTGCAATGCTTAAAGGAAAGGTACTATAAATTCCAGTTTTCTTTTGACTCCTATATAAAATGTGGGAAAAAAGCACATGATTTTAAAAACAAACCCATAAATGGTTTGATCATACAAACGTAATTACAACTAACAAGAGCAGATATTTAACGGCGCAAGTGTGAAGAGTTTTAATATAAAAGAAGTGTTAGCACAGGTTAAAAAAAAATAAAAAATTGCTCCATTTCTTCCTCTGAGTTTCCAAAATAGAACTCCGACATATTAGAGATTTTGCTGTCGCCTGTGGCAGGGTCAAGTGACCTGGCATTATATGCACCAAAACCATCACATAAAAAATCAGAACAAGATTTCTCTTCAGTTCAAGTCCCCAAAGAGGTTTTGCTTCCAAGAGAGAGATTGTCCGTTGAAGTTATTCCTTTTTTAAGGTCAAGTTTACCATTTAATTTCAGCAGATTAATTTTATAATCAATAGATTATAGCTCATATGGTAAAAATAAACTCCACTGAAAGATTTTCTGCTGAACTTGTGTTACACGAATGTGGGCAGAACAAAGCATTCTGTGTGTGCAATCCCAAGTTTGTACTGGTTCTGTGTTCTCTAGGATCTCTTTCACTTTCAGACAGCATCAGGATGCCAAACATGTTTGTGTACAGTCTCCCCTCACTAGTAAAGAGGAAAAGGGAAAATTTAAGCTTAGTTTTTCTAGATAGATCATATCCATAAAATGCTGGTCTGAAAATTCAAGATATTTCCAAAAGTGCTCTAAAGTGTACAGCATTAAAAACAAAGTCTTTTTGCTTTCTCTTGGGGAGAGCAATGTAGAATTTAAGATAAACAGTAACTGCTCTGTTTGCATTTTCCCCTTGTTTTAGTAAAGGTAATAAAATCATAAAAGCATAAAAATGAAGGGAGACTCTTTAAATTTATTTCACTCTAGAGTCTCCTTACTTCTAATTTCCATGTTCTGATCTTGCTTAATTAAATTCTGGGAAGGTTATATTATTAAACGTGGCCACCCATGATTGTTAGCCAAATGATACTGTAATTTATATATCCTAGACTCTTTAGGGATATGTATGGGAAATTAGGACACAATGTGACTACACAGGTTTTAATTATATGCAGATTTCTGCTATTCTCCATATATAAACTGGAATCTCTAGCTAGGGCAATAATAAAAAATTAAAGCTAGTTAACTTATTTAGAGGAACATGAACTGATCTCTCCTTGCATGGTGTTTTATGTAGATATTGATAGACTGTGGGTCTTGATAAATTATTGCTGTTTCAGGTAAGAAAATATTTTACCTTTTTTGTACATACATATAGATAAATTTCTTTGTAAGTATTTAGCAACATGGATGTCGTAATTTCTGCAGTTCCTAGTGCGCACAAAAATTCATGGCATTTTTTGCTCTTCTTTCCACATCGTGTTTGACGTGCAATTGAACCAGGGTAAAAATGCACAGTAAATTAGGAAGTTATTATAAACTTTGCCCTAAATGCTTGGGGGAAATAACATAGCCAAATAAAAGGAGAGTTTATTTTAGCTAAGTTATGTTTACAGATGACAGTGTCCTAATCCTTTTCAAGTTAGCTGGTTTTGTCAGCTGAAGTCATGGCAGCAGGTAGCAGCAGGTGAACACAGATAATTTTCTGTAGAAGAACCAGGTACGACCAGTGATCACAAATAAATAACATCAAGGTGGGCACTTCAGTGATATGAGAAGCTACTGTAGGACTTAAAAATCAAGCAAGGAGGATGAAACCAGTGACACAGGATGTCTCCAACCTGGCTTAAGAATGAGAGCACATAAATTTGAATTGAAGAGCTGAGGGAAACTGTCTTAAATTGTTATCTGTCCTTTAGGCTGAGTGGAACATCAGCATGGCAGTGGCTCGTGGTGCTGCTTAGGCTCTTGGAAGGAGCTGCAGAGCCTAGATTGGGATGGGCAGGAAGATGCAGAGTTGGCTGTGATGGTGAGCAGTCCGCAAGGAGTGGGCAGTGAAGAGAGAACTGGTGCAGGAATGCTTCATAACAGCCATGGTTGTGGAAATCCTGTTGTCTGAGTCAGCTGGAGGGGGAATGTAAAAAATGTGGATATGAACAGTGTAATAGCTGATCTGTGAAGGCAGAAGAAAAGAAGTTAGGGGGGACTGGAAATACCAGAGAGAGAAGAGAAACCCACCGCATATAAGCTGGCTGTCCCCAGCCTGTCATTCCTAACCATGCATCATGATCAGTTACTTGACCTTCAAGATACTGGCTAAGGCTGTCGTCTTCATTTGATCTTTCCTTGGTTGTAAATTGAGTGTAAAAGGCAATTAAAGGATAATTTTGTGGCAGTTGGCAACCGTGTGTGGTTTTTATGATACTATTATGGCAGCTGAGAAATGGATCTTAAGGTATTCATTTGTTGACAACGCTGAATGTTGGCAGTCTGTTATTTTTACTGTAAATTATGGCTCTCTGTTAATGTGAATGTACCCAAAGGCCTTAGTGATGGGTGCCTGTTTACATAAATACAGATATAGTAGTCACAAAGCACTTCATGTGGGTGCATGGACTAAGGGCACAGTGTGTCCTGAAAATGCATACTCAGCAGTGTGCACTGCGGGTGTTGTACTGTTGACATTGCCTTCTCATTCATTAGAACAGATTTTTTTTAAAGGTGTGTTCAAATTCAGACATGTTCAGATTTACAAAGCTGTTTTTTAGAAACAGTCATACTCACAAATTGTTTGGTTATTCTTTCTCATTTGTATTTCAGTTTTCATGTTGTTTACTATAATTAGTTAAACTCCACTGCAGCCCTCTCCCCAACATACATATTTTTTCCATTCTTGTGCTACTGCAGATAATAAAAACATAATTTGTATTTGTTAGAAAAAAATCTATAACTGGAGACTTAAATAGCTTCCCAAGACTGTACTTCATCCTTTCAGAAGTCCAAAGATTTTCTTTAGAATTCCATATTAAAACTTGGATTTCTGTGCACTACTCTTTGAACTCTTCCTTGCAGCTCTGTAGACAAATATTTAGCATAGTTACAGAAATACTTAAAAAAAAAAAAAAAAAATTAATGCATATTAAAGGTTTGTAACAATTCCAAAAAAAGCTATTGCAGCCAAGCTTAAGCAAGGTTTGTTAGGTTGATATGGTTTGGGATACTAAACAGAGCAATTAACATACGTTTCTAAGTATGAAGAAGTTGGCTAGCTTAGTATAAAAAAAGATGCATTAGAGAACTTTGAAAAATTTCTTATAATAATTCTGTTTTAACATAGGAGTTTAAATGAATCTATAGGCATTTAAAGGAAATGCCTTTCTGTTTGTCGGCGTGGTTTAAAATAGCAGCAGAGCAGTTTGGTGTCTAATGCCCAAAGTCAGTCGGTTTAAAATATGCTGCTTCTTGGCAAAGTTGTTGTTTCACAAATACTGGCAACAGTTTTTAGGAGGTAATAACTTCTAAAGCAGGTTCTAAATGGGTTGTTGCCTTTAGTCAACCTGTAGTGTTGTGACAAGATTCCTGTAAAATAATTTGTGATCCTATTGGAAACAGGGTTCCAGGGCCAAACAATGGGCAGCTCATTAGGGTTTGATTTTCTCTGAAAAGCCTCAAAGTGGAGGAAAGCTTGGTGCTTGGCTGACACAGGTCTATGCTTTAGGGACGTCTTCCTAGAAAACCAATTAAAAATAAATGATCAAGCCCAGAAGTGCAGGAAGGCTTGGTGCCTCATGCACTTGGAGCGGGTAAACCACTGACGTTAGCAGAGGAATGTGTTCCAGATAGAAGTAGGTGTCCTGGGAACACTGGGAAGTTGGCACCAACTAGATATTACTACTCTAAATAAATAATTAAGTTTAAGAATTAAATGTGTTCCTTGGATTTGATTTTTCTGGATAGTGAGTATTTGAAATAGCACGCACAGTGTTTACAGAATGGCCTGATAAAATATTTAAATTTTCTAAATACAAAGCATAAACTTGACAAAATTGTTTCTTGATCCTGCAAATAATTCAGAATGGATTACAGAACCATGGGTTTGTGAAGTACATTACTGGAAGTATTTTTGCTTTTGGTTTTGGAGACGTTTGTTGCTAGTCATGGAAAATGTCCTCTTTCTTCTTTCCCTCCCTGATCACAGAAAGATTTTAAATTGGTTATTTATTTCCAGTTCTCTGAATCACTGAAATCCAGGGCAAAAAATGGTCTTTTTTTATGCCACCAAGTTAGCTGCCTACTGATTAAGCTGCTGTGTAAATAGAATCAGGATATTGGAGTGGGATCTGTAGTTGAATGCCTTGGAAATTCTACATGACACACAAGCTATGGGAAGATCCGTAAAGTTAGGATAACAAAATGTATTAAGTAGTGCATCCACTACATGGAAAAAAAAAGCAGGTTCATAATATATGTGGAAACTTAATTTGTCTATGAATGTCTACAAATCTAACTTTGAGTCTTCATCTTATTTAAAATCAAAATAAAGTGTACTTCTGAAGTATACTATAGTATACTGTTATAACGTACAGTAATATCATACCTTATGGTATACTTGTGAAGTGTGTTAAAAACAAGCAGTACATGATTTAATGCAACCTTGCCCATAAGCATTTCATTCAAAATTAATCTTCAAATCTGATATTTATTATCTCCTCTATTGCTAGAGGAAGTAAAAAAAAAAAAAAAAAAAAAAAAAAAAAACAGGTACTAGCCTATTTTATTTACCTTTTTTTTATTATTTTTTTTTATCCCATTAGCTTTCAAGCTCCCTGAAGCATTAATAAAAGTCAAGGGGTTTTACAGAGCCATGGCATCTCTTCACCTGGAATACAATACCTGCTAGTACAGTAATAACAGAAAATAGCAGTTTCTCTTGTATGAGTAGAAGATTGCCTGGTAACTGAAGATCAGAGGCAGGACGTTGAGTAAAAAAGAAAATGCCTGTTTGAGCAGATGCTGATACTCGAATCTGCTCTAGCTGGTATCTGATAGCCAGCTTGGTTGTCAGCTCACTGATTAGAAACAGTGGTCGTTGCTGAATGGCATTTAGTGAGATTACATTACATCTAAAGATCTGCTCTGAGGACTTGCTGCATCAAAGTAACGTGGCTGTCTGTTTTCACGGGTTTCATGCTTACTGTTCTTCCCAGTAAGTCAGTGGTTGCAGCAGTTTGTTGTGGGATGCCTGTTAGTTCTCCTGTTTGTATTTAAGAAAATACATTTCTTTTGAATACGTCTTGTTAGCTATCTCTTAGATTTATAGTAATAAGAATCCTTTCAGTTTTTGACTTGCAGTAACAGACCTTTAAAGCGTATGTTTTTTATTTTCCTGGTTTTCATTTTCCTTGGATTGTCTTGACTGTAAAGACCCTCTAACCCCTCGAACTTGACTATGTTAGGGTTATTGTTTGTCCTGTTCCCACTGGCTGCAGCTGGTTCACAGCTCAATAATGCTTTCTTGTCAGAGGGAGTATCCATGTATTGGCAAAGAGGATAAAAGGAAATTACATCTTTAAAAAGAAAAAAGTTATATAGGAAAAAAGGATGAATTACAAGAAGTCTCAGAGGCTTAACTCATGTTTAAAGTCTATCATGGCTGGAGATTGGAAGTATCTTTATTCTGATGTTTATCTTTACTGCTTTCTTCTCTGCTGCGCAGTGCTCATCACCATTGGCCTTATCTGCATTTTACAGTTTTGATGTTCCTTTCAGGTATGAAATGATATTTTCATCCGAGAGATGGATAGCTTGCCCAGATGCTGAGCTGTGCATTTCTATCAGGAAAGAACCAATGGTGAAATATGTGTTGAGAGGCTTCGTTGCTCCAGATGCTGTACAGAAAGGTAAGCAAAATTTACTTGCTGTCCACAAGCTCCTATCTCCATCCTTAACCAAATCTCTTCTAAATCTTCAGACTGCTGCTTTTGTTGACAGGTACGTGCTGTTATGTTACTTAAGGAGGAAATGTTCAGCCTTCATACGGAAGGCTGATTCATTAGCTTCCCTAAATTACACAGAAGTACATAGCAATTACCAGAAATGTGTTTTTATTACAATATTCCATCATGTTCGCTTTACAACGAAAGTTTCTTAAAAAAACGGGAGAGAGTGGGCTTCTTTTTTAAAAACACAATTTCATTGTATGGAATGTTACTTTGCTCTTCTGACTTTGTGTGCTGTTTCTCATAGTAGCATTTATTATGGACATACTAGGAGCATGAGAAAAAATGTATGAAAGAACCATTTTGCTCAGCATCCTGTTTCTGCTGCCAGAGATGGATGCCAAGGGAAGAAACTTGGGACAAACGGTGCTGAATGATCGGGTGTAATGATCTCAATACCCTGGCCTACAGCAAGTTGTGGCTCAAAGATTTACTGTGCTAACAGCAGTCTTTTCAAAATGTATTGGTATTTAGTAGGAAGTACATGTGTAATATAGCCTCTCAATAGCATAAGCTGTTTTATTTGTATTCAGTAGAAATTCAGGTCTGAATTTACCTCATTTCACTGTGGCTTAGCTGAGGTCTTTCAGAGGATAAAGGGTAAACTGCACCACACTACTAAAACACAGTAAAGGGAATTTAGATCACATGACTTCTGTTGTTTTCCAGCATCTTGCTGTGTTCTGTTCTCTCTTTCCACACCTTCTCACTTATTTTCTTTCCTCTCTGCTTCTTGAATCTCTTCTGTTTCTTGAAATCAGTACGCTGTTTGAGGAATTTTGTATATATCTTTGGATGTTAATCTTAAGTTGTGAAATGATTCCCTGGCATCCCTTCCCCTTGTCCCACAGAAGAGGGACAGGGTAGGCTCTGAAAATGAAGCCCTTAAATCAACACTGCATTCTTATGAAACTAGAGGGTAGGATCTTAATAACCTTCAAAATCTAGAGAATTGCTGTCAAGAAGTATGTTTCTGATTTACTGTATCCAGTAGAGAAAATCTTATAAACAAGTTTTCAGAGGTAAAGTAGTCCAAAAGAAGTCAGTGTTTCAGAAGGGTGGATCCTTATCCACAATAGAGGTGTAAATCTGAAAGGATCAGGACATGTCAGGATTTGTTCCAGTATGGTGTTGCTCATCTCCATCCAACCCAGACATTCCACTTACATATCTTCCTAAGACAGATTTACTATCCTAAGTGCTTTTCGTATAATATAGTAAACTGTATTCTAAATAAACCTCTGTGAGCATTCTGGTGCAATTTTAATTCTTCAGTAAAATTCAGTGCTGCCTTTGTTTTGTAAGTGACCACATCCATACTTCTGTGCCTCTATCTTCAAAAACACAGAAAGAAACGCTTTTAAAAAGATCTTTTTAATACATACGATAGTAAAACCCAAACTGATAAATTGCCATCAACCTAATGGTTGAATACAAACTTGGAGCTTTTAGTATTATCACTATGTATTTTAACTCTTGAAGAAGCTTACATTTGGTTCAATCTGTAATCACTCTTACAGACACAGTGCTGAGTATTCATTACTTTATTAGCTCTGTTTTACAAATGCTACCATTCTTAACATTTTCAAGGAACTGCATTAAATGTGCAAAGCTTCTGTATAACATAGGAAAAGACAAAGCAAGATTCGTCACTGAGTTCAGTGGAAGAAAGTTTTCTTTCCACGTATACTTTTGTCCACATCTTGACTATCTCTGGAACGATGCAGTTTAATTCTATACTTTCCTTGATGACATTTTAGTAGTTCTGGTCTTGTTTCAGTATTCTGAAATTTTAGGTTTTCTTTTTTTTAAGAGAGCTACAGGTAGACACCTTAGCAGTGTTTCTGCTCTGAAATACTTGAGTTTGGGGCCAGTGGGGAGAAAGTATACCAGAATTTTCTGCAGGGAGAAGAGAGCTTTTCAGAATAGTCAGGCAAGAAATCCGAGTAACTGGTTAGATATACTTGTGTTTTTAGACTTAGGAAATAAATAATGTGTGCAAGTTATTCTGTGGTGAATGACAACATTAATATCCTGCTGTCCTCGCTCAGCACACCCTGTTTGTTGACTGCCTGTTGACCTGGCTTAAGGCAGCTGAGCCTGCCTACTGCAGAAAGTGGTGTTCTGTACCCTGAGGCTTTGGAAATAGCAATACAAACCTAAGTTTCAACACAGCTAAATTTTTTATTTTGTCTCAGAATTCAAATTTTCTCATTTCTTTTGGTTTTCTTTTGGTTTTCTTTTGTGTTTTAAGCTGAAAATTCATTTTTTTAAGGAGATCATAGAATCAATTTTGTCACTTGTTAGTTTTTTTTTTTGTTTTTTTTTTTATCGTTACGTTCCCAGGGCAAGGATTAAATGCAAAGCGTCAGGTGCTTCTTACAGATATCTGTCAGGGTGGAACTTGCATGCTGTGAAGGAATTCTAGCTTTTCAGAAGCTGAGAATGGACTCTGTAGTTGCCCTTTGCTATCATAGAGTCACAGAATATGCTGAGGTTGAAGAGTTCGATGAGTTCCAGCTCCTGGCTCCATATAGGACCACCAAACCTGAGAGTATTGTCCAAACGCTCCCTGAGCTCTGGCAGCTCCGGGCTGTGTGCACATACATCAGGAACCTGGTCCATGCCCACTCCCTCTGAATACAGAACCATTTCCTTCTCAGCTGTGGACCACCCCAAGAAAGCTGCAGGCAGCTCTGAGGGAATTTCAGGCCACCATGTTGGTGGTGTGGGCCGCCATGTTGGAGCTGCAGGCAGTCTGAGGGAATTTCCGGCCGC
>NW_024884756.1:5371994-5421749 GCF_019232065.1 Centrocercus urophasianus
GAGCTGCAGGCAGTCTGAGGGAATTTCCGGCCGCCATGTTGGAGCTGTTGGCTGCTCTGAGGGAGCTGCAGCCCACCACAATGGAGCTGCAAGCTGTCCTGAGGGAGCAGCAGGATGCCATCAGGGGGCTGTAGACCAGCATAAAGGAGCTGCAGGCCACCACAATGGAGCTGCGAGCCACCTTGATGGAGCTGCAGGCCATCGTGAGGGAGGTGTAGATACCCTGAGGGAGCTGCAGGTTGCGGGCTGCCATGGTGGAGCTGCGGGATGCCCTGAGGGAGTTGCAGACCATCCTGGGGGAGCTGCAGGCCACCATAAGGAGTTTTGTTACGTGTATAAATTAATTATATATATATTTGAAGACTACTCCAAAAGTACTGCCTCCTGTTTTATTCTGCTGGCCCCCAATGTCAGAGGTGGATGTTGGTGCTATGACAGAACAGGTTGAACCTTCCCACCAACAGTCCATTCCACTTTGTTGCTGTGTGACAGATGGCAGCAGAGGGACAGGCTGACAAAAATTGCGGCTGATGTGGAAGTGCAGATGAAGCAAAGTGCATCACTGAATTCCTCCACATGGAAAAAATGGCACCCATCAACATTCATTGATGCTTGCTGAACATTTATGGAGACCAAACAGAGGATGCAAGCACAGTGAGGCAATGGGTAATGTATTTTGCAGCAGTGACAATGGGTCACTTTCAGTGGTGCAGATCTTTATGAGTTTTCATGGAAGCTCTTGTTCGTTGCTAGCAAAAATGCACAGCTGGTGGTGGTGACTATGTTGAATAGCGTTTAATAGCTGAGCATTTGCTCTATCAAATGCCTTTTTTTATCATTTGTAGCTTTCATGGAAATAAATCATAGGCAACCCAAGGCAATTCCTCTTCATCCCCAGAGATGTAAGGAAGCTAAAGGTTTGGAGACCCATGCATTAGGGGGAACCAGCCTATCTGGTTCTTCATCCACCTTCCTTCACTCCAGAGGAAAACTGGACCCTTAAAATTGTTTTTAAGGGTTTGCATTGTCAGATAACAATGTAGAAAAGTTGTATATATCATAGAGAGACTGAAAACTTGTGCAGAAAATCATTTAAAAAGAAAATCCTCCCTGAATTTTACATTATTTGAATATGTCTGCACAAACTCATCTGCAAAATAAACAAATAGTAATAACAGAGATTACGTAATGTTCTCAGAGGGTAACTTCTTCGCAGTGATGTTACTCTGCCTTTGGCTGTAGCTTCACCAAAAATGGCCATTCAGTCTGTCATTGTCCCCAGAGCAAATAGCAGTGCTCAAATGGTTGGGAAGAAAACTCGCATGTTGATGATAGTGGCATGAATTTAGATGACCTTGCTAACATATGACAGATTTATGCATTGCTCACTAGGACGATAATGTCTTCTTTTCAGAGTCAAAAACCTACTGCGAAGATGCAGATATATTTGAATTCACACAGGGTAGACAAAATTCTCAAACAGCATCCTAAACAACACAGAGCATTGTACAAAATAACTGAATTCTAATAATAGTTTTAAAATGCTCTTATTAATCCTCTAACTACAAACGGATTCTTATCATAAAGATATTTAAAAGCAGAGTTGCTATAGAACTTCATAATCTGAATATGAAGACAAACTCTTAAAGCAGGTTTTGCGTGGCTGTTCACACCCCTTTGCTCAGTTGTCTTCAGTGATTACACCAGCATCTTGAGGTCATTGGCAAATGATGCTGATAGAAGCCACCTTGCATCAACACTCATTTATTCTAGCAGCAGTACAGGCTGGTCACTGATTGAGTGAGCACAGAAACGGTTTTTTTTGTTTTTTGTTTTTTTTGCTGCTTGTGAGATAGTAGTCCTTTGTTGCTGTTTAAAATTTCAGCTATCAATGATCTTCAACTCACGCTTGTGATGTATCTACACTGGATGTTGTCAACTTGATAGTATTTTCTGGTGAGCTACTTTGAATGTGTAAGGGGCTGGTTCATTAACTGGTGGTAAACTATTGGTATATTTGTTTTTAGCTAGTTAAAGAAAAAAACGATCTTATTCTTTTTTATAGGGATAGGATTTTTCACTATTGAGGCTGAGGACTTCTTGTGTTGCTCATCACATAAGATGCATGGAGCTGTTCCAGTCACTTGCTGCCTATCTGACTGCTGGAGCTACCTGGGAGCCATAAGGCAGCTCGATTGATTCATGGGAGGTGAGTCATGTCTGTTCTGTCTCCTATAATGCTTTGACTCTTTGATTTATATATTGACTATGATTCTAATTTGAGATGAGTCAGCGGACTTGCTGAGCAAATGCAAGGTAAGGGTGGCTTCACTCCAAGTCTTCCCCCAGAAAGCCGAGATGCAACTCTGAATTCAGTGTAGTATGACTGACATAAGCTGTGTGTGTTTTTATCTGCTGACTGGAAAAAAATAAATCTATATTAACTGGAGTCCCTTAAAGACAGGATGTGTTAGCAGGCACTGGATGGAATGCTTTGGAGGATGTCAGATTGCAACATGTTTTTTAAGCATATTGAGACTTTTCTTTCAAATAAAAAAGAAATAACAAACTTTATTACTATTTATGATATTTATTTTTAGATCCCAAGTGTACTTCAAGCTGTAAATGCCCACATTTTATTTTTTGTTTGGATAGACACCATACTTGGCACTGAAAGCACCAATAGAGTATTGCTGTAGCTAAGTGCTTCATAGCTGAGATACTCTATGACAATTGCTAGGTCATGGCTTGAACCATTGCTTGAGCACTAAGTGAGAAGGCATGGCTAACCCAGGGAGCTCAGGTGCAAGTAATATACTTGAGTGCCTGGAACCCCTCCTTACCCTCATTTAAGTGTTAGCAGCTGGGGGTGCAGCGTCTCTCTTCAGAGATTGAGCTCTTCTCAAGATGTCGGTAGTTGTCAGAAAGGGTGAGCCACCTTCTTTTATGTTGCTTTCTAAACTAGATCTTACAAATGCCTTTGTAAATGTGCTCCTGTCCTATCAGAAGGTATTATAGCCTTCTGTTGCTCCTCGAACACCCGTAGTGATATGAACAGCTCTGCTTCGTATGGCAGTGGATGCTTTCTAACTGGATGCATTTTGTAAAGCATGGTATAAGCTTTAACCTCTTTTGCACTAGTGTGCCCAACAGTAAAACAGTAGCAGTAGTTTTTAGCATGTTTAACATTTAGCAGCTCTCCAAGGATGAGGGTACTTCATTTTTATGGTTGGATTATGAGGGAGTGAGAGAAAGAGGCACAACTTTTAAATTCTTTCATTATCTCGATATGCTTGCTATTAAAGCACTCTTAGGAGAAGCTTGTTTTTACTAATGCGTAGATTTAGACAACTCAAAAACTGAGGCATTCTCACTAGGTGAGAATGATATTCTCTTTGTCGTTGTTTTTGTATTGTTAGAGTAATAATAGGAAATACTTCTTGTTAAGGGAAGGAGAGAAAATACACTTATGGTCCTAAAGACACTTGAAAAAACTGCTGGCTTTTCAGGTCTAAGTATTGAATTTCATTGTTGTGATTTTCAACTCTGTATCCTGAGTTTATCCATTTCTACTTCGTCTCGAAGGACTTGCTTCATTCAATTTTGTTATCATACTTTTTATTCTCAATTATTCCAGCTTGTCTATGTTATCTAAGTTCACTAATTATGTAAGGAGAGAGTGGATTTTAATATTTAAACACTTGAATATATAAACGTCAACGTTGCTGCTTAAAAATATGAATTAGAAAATAATGAATAAAACAGTAGCTGTAGCAGAACTTCCCAAAAGGCCAGTGATGCAAACATCAGACTCTCGCTATGACTTTGACTCTAGCATACAGTGGTGCACAGGCACCTTGTACATTGTTATGTAAAGCAGCAGTATCAAGTTGTCTGCTATGGAATCAGTTAATGCCATTAGTATTATCCACATGTGGCTTTAATATTTCGAAAACCATCTGAGGAGGCTTTTTTTTTCCTGCAGGGCATCACCTGACATTTAAAACTTTATGAAATAAAAGGAGGCATTAGACTATACCTAGAAATGATGTGTGTTGATGTCTCTGACAGACGGTTCCATCTCAGTTCAGAAACAGGAGTACATTTAAAAGGACCCAGAGATTCTGCATTTCCTTACCTTTTACCATTTGACACGAAGGGAATTGCACAAGGTGGTGCAATTGTGTTTGCAATTTATGCCTTGGCCTTTCTTGATTCTCTGAGTGGCACAGAGAGGAAGTAAAAACATATAAGCAACGTACCTTTTCATAAACATGTCAAAAGAAAGATTAGCCTAAAATGATATTTTCCAATCATAACAGTCTGCAAATAAAGTCGCACTGAAAATGTCAGAGAAAGATTATCCTAAAATAACACTAAATGCTAGATTACAATTGACATTTTAGCTTAACGAAGGAAAATGAAATGGCATAGTTTGAGCCAGCAGCATCTTTTATCTCATCTTACTTGTGACTAGAACCTGGAGTCAGAAGAGCGATGTCCTAGTCCTCTGTTGATGCTAAACCATGCTATCCTGTGGCTGTGAAGTCTTCTGTTAGAGGCAGTGAGCAGAGTCCTCTCTCTTGACAAAGCTCTGCTCTGCTCGCTCGGTGGGATTGTGGCTGTTAGCCATAACGCTAGTCTGTGCCTCAATGGTTCGTTATGCTAATAGGGATCTCCTAGGAGGACATCTGAGGCTGCAGATTTGGCCCTACTTTCACTGCAATAAAGAGAAAAATCAAGCAGGTTTGAGGTTTTTCTTCATGAACGCCAGATTTTTTTCAAGTTGAGTGGCCTTGAAAAGTCACTCATCGAAATTCCTTTTGTTGTCTGTACATTAATGTGCTTAGATACTATCATGAACATTAAGAACGGCAGCTTTGTTTTATTAACTGCCAGGAGTGAATTAGCTCTTTGCAGGAACTACTTGCATGCTTTAAGTTAGTAAAGAGCTGTGTATGCTGCTAATCTTTGTTTAGGTGGTTGTATTGCGACTACTGGAATCTAGAGAAGAGTTTAAATGAATCATCTGCTTACAAAAGCTCCTACTCCTGTGTATGCTTTATTCCAAATCAGGGCCAAGATCTAGTCTGAAACACCAAGTAGTCTCGCTGTCTTATCTCACTACAAATTGCTTTAAACTTAATGATGTTGAGGTGTACTTGAAAAAGGCCAGGGCGCTGCTTTGCTCAAAGATGATAGTGTTGTAAAAGCCTCTGTTTGAGTATAAGTATTTTAATAATGTGGTGTTTTGTGTTATAGAGAAAAGATGGTTAATGAGGACTTCACCTGTATTGGCTGCTTGGTAAGCTCACTTTTTTCATGTAGCATGATGCTCATTAGCTTTTTGGCCGAATGGTGGTGGTGCATAGATTTCCTTTTTATTCTGTCTATTTTCTCTAGCAGAGACATGCAGCAAGCACGAGTTAATAGTTCTGGGCCGAGTCTTGGCGTTCACATGCTGCTGCCCTTACATCTGCCATTGTAGCCAGAGGAGGAGAAGGGAGCGATGGAGGGGTGAGTCACTGCCCAAGGCATCATCTATAGCATCTTCTCTGCAGGCAAGTTTTACAACTAGTTTAAGTCTTCTGGCAAGAGAACCATTGAAAAGAAGTGAAAAACAACCAGCTTCTGCACCAATAAATTGTCAGACGAGATGGCTTAGTAAATTTGTCTTGAGTCAAGGCGGTGCGGTGGTGCTGTCAGTTGTCTGCCAGCTTTGGAACACTTGCATTCTTTGAGCAGAAGTAAACTGTGAAATGTAGATCTGCAGGGTTTAAACGGATTGGCAAGTGGTAATTTAAGTAGAAGCTACATGTAGGTGAATGCCAAAGAAAATGAGAAACCAAAGCTATTGGGGACAGATGGATGAGTAAGGCATGGGAGACACACAGGTGCATTGTTGTGCAAAGCACAGTGGGCCTACTTTGAGGTGAAGATGGAAGAAACGATGCTATCTGAGTGGTGTATTCTGTCTGTTTGGAAACTTTTCAGTAGCAAGGACTGCAAAGTGACACTGGTGATAACAGATGAAGCCGCAGCAAATTCAGGGGTATAACAAATAATGTGAATAGGAGGGTAGGTGATGCAGGCTCATTAAGGGTTGAGGTGTTAGGGAGGAGCAGGACAACTGGTGAAGCCGAGAAGTTGCAAACAGCTGTGGCTTTGGTGTCGGTGTGATATGTTTAAGAGGGATTTTTTGTTGTCTTCCCCCATTGTTTATTTCCTTGCAGTGAATTTATGATCTGTTCTGTTAGATTTGATCCTGTAAGGAATTTTGCCAGTAACAAAACTTGTGCTGAGGAGCTGGATGTGTTTGAGATCTGGCAAAAACACTTGGACTCTTTGCTGCTTTGGCTATCAGGAGTGTCTTGCCTCCAGTACTTCCAGTTCTCAGCAGAGATGAGATACAGAATTAATTGTATGAATGCTGAAGTATGCAAAGTCAAGGAATGCTTTGACCAAACAATACAACCTCTTAAACAGTCTTTTAATTAAGACTAGAAAGTCAACTTCAAAAAATCAAAAGTGATTTCAGATGCTATTTGTGACAATTGAGTCTTTATTGAAAATTGCTGCTTTAATATATAAAAGCTGATAAATTTAGTCAGTTACCTAACTGAAGTAAAAAGATGTGTGGCTGCTTAATGATGTGTGGCTTTTTTTAAAGAAAAAAAGCAGGAGGATTCTTTTCATATCTACTGCCATAACTGGCCTTTAAAAAATACAATGCAAAATTATTTCTGGACTGCATTGCATGGAGAAATTTCATCATAAAACAATTTATGATTTTTGCACTAGAAAATTCATTAATACTTGGCGTGTTTTTGATCCAATTAATCATTAACAACATACATTATATAGAAATGTGAGTAAAATGGTTAAGGAAAATGTCATTGGAGCAGAAAGGAAGATGATAGCAGATATAAAAGAAATGATTTGAATTCTTTGAGTTCTAAATGCAATAAAAAAGTGACCTTTTAATCATTTTTGGAAGATAAAATTATTCAATTATCTTAATTTAGTGGAGAGAACTTATAGTTGCATTATGGAGTGTAGGAAGGTTTTATGAAGGTCAGGTAATAACAAAAGGTGTGCTTCAGTTTTCTTAAGAGTTTTGATTATTTGAGTAAAATGTATATTTTTTTCCACAAATTCCTGTGTTTTACATTATCAAGTCCTTTTTTTGTTTATTATACAGGTACTCATTCATTTTGTTATAGTATTTCATTTTATTGTGGTATGCTGTCATTGGGAAAATCTTAAGGTGTGTGATCACTGCATTAATAGCCCTGCTTTACAGGTAACGTGCATTTAAAAAAGATTTTTAAAAGATTTATGTATTATTCCTTCCTACAAGGCTGGGCATTACTGAGCACTAATCTGATTATCCTCATCCCTCCACTGGAGCAGTTTGCATGAGATCACATCAATGCCAGTTGACTTATCTTCATATTTTCTCACACATGGTTAGAGAGGAGGGCAGTGCTCTAGAAACCTGTTGTTCTTGTGCAGTGGCACAAGGTGTAATGGTTCTAGGTATGCCATCTCTTTCCCTTAATGAGGTAATGCAGCGTGAGTTGGAGCAGAGTTGGATTTTCTTGATTGTGTACGACTGTTCCACTTGTTTTTGTGTGGCAGTACTGTATTTAGAAATCTAATGTAAAAGAAATCAGTGAATATAGTCGTAAAATATAGAATATCCTGAGTTGGAAGAGATCCATAAAGATCCATGAGTGTAACTGCTGGCTTTGCACAGGACCAGCCATGTGTCACTGCCCAAAAGAAATTGCCTGAGCATGCATGCTGTTGCAAATGCGCTCTAGGTGAGTCAGTCACTAAGTATTTCAGAAAGGGAATCCTATGTGAAGTGGTTACTCGAGACATCTGTAAAACTCCATTTCTTCAAGTTTTTACTCTTTTGAAGTCTTAAAGTGTGTTTGTCTTCTCTATGAGCCTGGTTCTCGTGTCAGAGTTGAGCCAGCTGTTTCTCTTTCTGGTGCTACTTTGGGCCGGATGTTAGAGTATTTGCTGCCTCTAACGTTCACCCATGTGCCACTTAGCTTCACACTGAGCTGTGAGGAAGGCTTTTAGGATGGCTTCCTGCAGGTGCTGAATAATTTAGGTGGAGAATGAAACTTGCTGAATGCCACAGTCAGTTCTGAGTACGTAGAAGAGTTGCCCATAAGGGTGACCTTTTCAGAGAAGGACTTTCAGGGGATTTCTCTTAATCTATGTAGCTTTTCAGAGGCTTATTTGAAATTTTTCACTATCGTTTTGATATTGCTAATAAAGATTGAGAATATTAATACAAAACTAGTAAGCCTCAATAAAGATGGTAATGTTAACAGCAAGATGAATAAGTATAGTGAGGATGTAGTCATCAAAACAAATCTTTAAAAATATTTTGAGCATTAACACAACAGTTTATTTTTTTCTAACATCTTAAGGTCAATATTCTCAGGATTTGGTAACTGATTAAATGCAACTTGTATTCAGTCCTGTAAGAATATATCTATCATTTCCAACTTGTAATCTTAGCCTGTGCATTTCCAGTATCTATTTGATATAGTTGAAATTGGGTGACTGTGCCTTAAAAATGAGGTGTTCAAGGAGAGCGGATGACCCTCTTAAATACAATTCCTGAAATGTAATGTGGCCATTTTGTTATGTTTTAAAGTACTTACCTGAATGTGACTTGAAACTAACCTTCAATTGAAAAAAAATCTGTGGCATAATAGAAGTCCAAAACTTGACACAAGGGCTTTGGTTACTTGGGTTTGGAAAGAAGTGATGTGGTGTAGAATTACGTGCAGTACTTAACTTGTGTAAACATTCTTGATAAACAGATCTGTCATCTGTGGTTTTAAAATCCCGACTCCGTATTCAGAAAGCAGACACGCTTCCTTCAGAGCGGAGCAAGACAACAGTCCTCACTTGAAAAACATCTGCTTTTAGCTCACTTCTGTGTAAGCCTGTTGCCATGTGCTCCACTTAAAGAATCAAGAAGTAAATCTGTAGGAGAAAACTATTCATTATGAGCATGTCAGCTTCCGCAGCATGTTATGGATTTTAAAGAGGTGTTTTATATGCTGTGTTATGAAAGAAAATCCATGCTGCTTCTGGAGGAGAAAGCAGGAAAAAAAAGTTCTGTAAGTGTTGCTGCCTTGTTGTGAAATGCATGCTTACGCGCAGGCATATCCACTTGCTTTTAGCAACCACATTTTTACATTGTCAGTTGTACTGAGGTGAAAAGGCCTGTGCTGATGGATGCAATCGTGAGGTCAGAGCAACTTGGATGAAATACACCCCAAGCTCCCCACTGAACACACAGTGCGATGGCAGGGTCACCTGGAAAACCCACTGCCCTCTTCTCTCTTGCATCAGTCTTAGGGAGATCCGAGCTGTTACTAGCTTAGCCTTTGCTCTTTGGAACAGGTTGCTTCCCTGCGAGTGCTATGGCTTTTTAGAAGGATAGAATAAGGGGGGAAAAAGAAAGTCACTGAAAGAAAGGTCTGAGATTGAAAATTAAAATCAAAGTGATGGATATTGAAACTTACTCCTGTGTGTGTTGACATTGTCACTTGTGGGGTGGTGTTGCAATAAACATGTTGGCATTCACCAACATACATGAGACCTGAAATAGAAAACACAACACGTTCTCGTTCACGGGTAGCAGCCGACATGAAGACAGATGTAAGAAGGAGTGTTTACACTGCTGTGGCCATATGGCTGGCTTTAGGGAGCTAACAGCTTTACCTCTCCAAGCTGAAATACCGCCACAAGATTGTGTAGTGAAAGTGAGTAGCATCAGTAGGGAAAAATGAGCTCCCCTTTAAAGGGCGTACTAAATTGAAGTTGTCAGATTGGTAAAGCGACTCCTGAGAAAAGCGAAGCAAAACATTTAGAGCTTTCCTTTCTTTTTGATATATCTTTTATTTTTTCCCTAGAAAATTTTGTTTTAATGCCCATTTGTATTGGGTCTAAATGCAGAAAATTATGTGACACCTGGAACAAAGTACTTTGGGTGGAAGTCTTCTCTGAAGGGCGAGTGGGAACAGCCTTGACAGAACATCCAACTGGCTGGTGGAGCATTAAATATTTGTTAGGCTATTTTAATAACTTCGTATCTTCATCTATCAATATAAGGGATGTCTGAGTGCTCTCTCTGGCTTCGTTCTCTTGGGTCACCTTATTTTATAGCTGACTTGTGACGGATTGGTAGGACGTGAGGAGAGATGATAGCTGTGCTCTTCCCCAGACTGACTTCCTGCAGTATGCAGGAATGGAAGTGGCAGCAATGCAGGAGGTGTTCTGCATTTACACATCACAGCACAGGCAAAAATCTCATTTAGCAGAAATCTTCAGGCTTATTCATCAGGCAGTTCTGCATTCTTGCCTCAAATTTCAACCAGAACTTCTTAAAGAGAAAAATTATGGTGTTATCCTGGGACTTAGGCCTGCTGTTTGTCAGCACTGAAGTAGATGGGTATCTTCAGCCAAAACAAAACCTGAATCATGTTTATCCTGAAGTTGAGCAGGACAGTAATACTTCCCTGTGCAGTGTGAGAGCTGTGCTGGAGACCTGTGTAGCTGGCTAAGGCTAGAGAGGCAGGTGAGTTGGAAAGTAAGAACTTAGTATTTCTTATTTAAAAAATATGTATATCTTTAGTGTCGCTGTGCAGTCATGAATAATGTGGATGCAGTCCTACAAATCATTTGTAAGCTACAGTGGTAAGAGTGATAACCTGCAGAATGTGGATTAATCTGTGCTGAAGATCTGCAAGTTTCTTCTAAGCAGGGGGAAAACACGACGGTGTGCCTGAGAGAGATAGGTGCCGTTCCTCTTGAACAAACCCATTTAAATTTCAGCTTCGGGTCTCCTGAGAGAGGGTGCTCTTGCTCAGAGCAGGAAGAGCCCATGTGGGCATGACAGGACTTTGGTACATCTGTGCTGGTTGTGGGCGCTCAGGTGGTTGTCAGCCAACAGTGCTCCTTGCCAGAAGGGGGAAGAAGATGCTTTTAGTTCCGGTGTGCATCCTGTCATTGTCTCCAGGTGCTTGTGTCGGCCCCAAACCTTGCTATTGTAACATGGGGTGTAGATCAAAGGGTTTATGCAGCAGATTTGTCAGCGGGGTGGGAGCTGTGATATGTGACTGCATGAGGGGGAGTCCTCTCTCCCATCCTAAATGCTCATATGACTATCTAGCACTAGGGAGAGATGTCAGATAAGTCCAGGCACGTGCTTATCTATGTGCTTATCTATGTGCCTGCTATTTCTATTTTTTCCTTTACCACAGTGGATGGAAAAACTGAAGAAACGTGGATTCTCTAATCTGCTTTCTAATGAATTGAAGTACATATATGCAGTGGTATTTCTCAAGCTGCAAAAACCTTGTGTTGTGCAGGCTACTTTGCAATTTCCGTTCTGTTATGTGCTGCGTAGAGGGGAAGATGTATTTATTGCTCAGCCCCACAATATCAATGTTATGTAACGTTGACACCTCAGTTGTTGAAACTCAGAAATGTTACAATGCAACTGAAAAAGATTCAGTTGAAAATTTCTGTTGGATACAGTTGCACCTCTGTGTCCATCTTTCAACTGCAGTTTGGTATTGTATAAATCAAAGAGCTTTATGACAATGACAGTAATGTCGTGGGAAAGAGCCTAGTTGTTAGCATATAACCTTAGAAATAGATTAATCTGTTTAAGCTTTAACGTAAAAATAAATTGCATTTGCAGTTTATTAAGATGCCTTTCCTGAGCTGATAGTGCTCATTGGTAGAGATGTTCTGTACAGCTTTATATAATCAAGAACATGGCCAACAGGAATTAAAAAAAAAAACAAAAACAATAAGTATTTGTGAGTGTAGCTGTGTATTCTCTGAATACTTTATCATGGATTTATTTACTTACTATTGCTGCTTAGATCTCATGCCCTTGACCTCAGGAAATGTGCAGTTTTCACAATATGCCTGATCTTTGAGTCATCAATGCCAGTAACAAAGAATTACCTTGAGCTAGGAAACTGCAAATCATGTGAGAAGCATCAGCTGGTCCTGATCAGCCCCTGCTGCAGTATCTGTTGTTTCACATCAATGGTTTCATAAGGGTGATGCTTTTAGAAATAGCTTTTTTTTGCCAAAGCCACTGAAGTTGTAGCAATGATAATCTCCCTAAAAAGGGATCCCCGGGTGTCTCTCATTTTAAGACTATTAACCTGGAAATTACAGTTCAGTAGAATTTTGAAATCCAGTTTTTGAGCTGAGCAGTACCTGGAGATTGTCAACACAAGGCTTGTATAAAGCCTCAAAATACAAGCAGTGTGCTGGCATCAGTGTGATGTTCCTTGTATTGCCAGGTTGTACCTTGTAAGTCCACGTAACTGGTTTTGGGTCCTTTCCTTTCTTTCTATTGTCCCTTTCTCTGCCTGTGCTGATAAAGGCAATCAGGAGTTTCACCTTACCAGCAATATTGGTGTAACTGGTGAGAATGGAGTAAGAACCCTGCTTGAGCAGAGAAGGATTATTCACTGCTTGGGCAGAAGCAGAGTTAAGGCCTGGTCTGCTATGGAAATTTCCATAGAGATCATTCAGTTGATCTTTGACTTTTATCTGAACATTGTGTGCAGGAAGTACTGGTAAGAATGACTGGATTCAAAGGGTAACAGTCTCACCTAAATCTAATTGTAAATATGGAAATATTTCTGGTTCAATGCAGTAAATTAATTTAGCTAGTGAAGCTAAAACCTACCTGTGTTTGTTGTTTGGTGGTTTTTTTGTTTTTTTTTTTGAAAGGCAGTGTCTTCTTGATGGCTTCTATTTGATCAAATCCTTTTCATAGGATGACAGAATCATTAAGATTGGAGAAGACCTCTAAGATCATCAATCCCTCCATCAGCTCATCCTCGCCATGCCCGCTGAGCCGTGTCCCTCCCTCAGAATCATTATCTTCATGTTTTTTTTCCAGATGCACGTTTTGTCAGCTCCATCACACCCTGTTTGTTTTAACTTCTTATGTCTCAGGTTAAATCTACCATATCAGCTGCACTGATCAAAAAATCGAGTGCCTGAAGCAAGTGATGAATGCCACTGTAGCAGAGCTGTCACTGCTGCTTATTTGGAGGTGAGGGAGGGGAAGCTTGCTTGCCACATGCAATGCAGACACTAATTTGTTATTTTGGGTACCTCAGAGTAATCTTTCTTTTTTTTTTCAGCTTTAAACTATTTTTCTTAATTAAATTAAAATACAGAGTAGTCAATATCTCTTATAGGAGTAGAAAAACAGCATGAATGTATTCATTGTACAAAAAAGCTCTGTGAAGTAGGGCAGTTGAGTATCATTATGCGGGTTTGTTATGTTTTTTATGAACTTCAGGTGACAACTCTTGTTCAAGATGAGACAAAAGCCCATGGCTACTTGTGTTAACCATCCACAGTGAACTTGCAAAGATAGAGTATCCTTCAAGAGTCTTCTAGAGTAGCTTATGTAAAAGAATTGCTATTAAGTGAATAAGAAGTACTAAAAGAAGCTTTTTGATGTGGCTGGAAAAATCGCTTTATATACCACAGGATTATCCATACCTGATTCTGAAATAGTTTATGCTTGTAAAATTCCATGTGACTATGTTACTTCTGTGTTAAGTGCAGTTTGCTTGCTGCTCTCTGCCACTCCAAGTAAGAGAAAACAAGGAAAGACAGTTCTGAGAAACTTGGGAATTTGAAGAAGCCTCACTATTGTTTTCAAACACAGTTTTGTTTGATTTCTCACCTTCCTGTTTCCTTTGGTGGTGGTTTTTCTTTTCGTTGAAATGATTTTAAAGAATGAAAGTTGGCTAATGTAAGTGTGCTGTTTCAAATATCGAAAACATCTCATTTTGGTTGGTGCTAAACACGTAGGTTTTAAGAAATAAAAGTGGAGAAGAAATTAATAGATTTAAACAAACAAACAAAACCAACAACAACCGTAGGCTTTCTTAAACTTTATGGATAGGTCTAAGTCCATGACTTGGCAGCTGGTTGTCTTCATAGAACTGATGAGCTGCACTCTGAGCACAACTGCGTTTGTTACTTTTAACATACCAGTGTCTACTTTAGCCAGGCTACGTTACAGTACATTTTAGTTTCATTAGCTTATGCGAGACGAAATCTTAGCTGCAAAGCTGAAACTGTTCTGTGTCTATGTGCACAATACTTAGTGCACTATTTGCGAAAGTTAAGTTTTACGTGACAGGGTGGATACCTACAGGCTTTCCTCTGGAAAATGAAATGCTGCTCTGCTGTCTTAATGCAGTCAGTTCATCAACCACGTAAATGGTCCTGATCACTCTCTTGTCTCTCTTTGTTTCTCTTTGCACTTAAACATGAGTACTGTTAGTCTCTAGCCACATTAGACTTGCTGATTTTGATATGTGTTTTAAATATATATATTTATATCATGTTACAGGGTCATATATATAATACTTACAATGATCCAGACAATTATTGTGTGTGCGCCGGGGCGCCCCCCAGGTGTATATAGTTACGTGTATAAACATATATGGAACCTTGCTGCCTGATCTGTAATTTCATGCCTGGATTCATGGATTTATCTTGCTCTGACTTTTGTTCATCCTTCAGTTGTGATGACATCATTTTCTTTTTTCCTTATATTTCCACTATTTAACTCACCTTTTCTCCTTAGATCATCATAAAGAAATATGAAGCGAATTACTTGTCTTATTTTCACTGCACAATTTATCCTGTGTCTAATAGGCAGGAAAGGTTTCTTCTTCCATTGATGTCTGTCTTACAGAAACATTTGGCTGCAGAGCTCTCCCCCCACCTTTCTTTTATTTTTTTTTATTTCTTTAAGCAGGATATGACACAGGGTGTTTGTTGTCTCTCTGTACTATGTGACTGCAAGTCCCAGGATGGGCTTATTTGGTAGTTTGGGTTGATCCTGCATTACCATTTAACGCGATATTAGAGATTTTTTGGCTTCCATTCAAAACTAATGTATGCTTTTTGAGAGTTGATTATAATGTGACATGAAAAATTAATGTGGGAAGTTAATGTGGCTTGGGAGAAATTTATTTTTAAGTTTGAACGAACATTCTCCTCTCTGCCTTTAAAATTACTTTGGTCAATTCTTCGGCTATGTTGATGCATTCTTCAGAGTATCTAACAAATTCCTTATTGTACTGAACTGTGCAGACTATAGGAAAATTGCAGTACTTCATCAGTTTTGCTGCTGCATTGCACAAGCATACCCCATCAATTTTTTGTTTGTAGTCGTTAGAAATCTTGATTTTTCTAGTGTCTTTAACAAGTGAGTTATCTTCAGCAATTCTAGTAAGTTATTTTCTGAATGGGCAAAGGGCTGTTATTCTCTGAAAAATTTCATGTATTACTGTGTGTGTGTGTGTGTGTGTGTGTGTGTGTGTGTGTGTATATATTTGTTTTCAGTTCACTGCCTTAGAGAAAATGCTTTTTGTTCACAAATGACCCAAAATAATTAAGAACTGAGAAAACTATTACTTTCCAGAAAGTGTCTTTTTTTGAGTATAGTATCTTAAAAACAATCTGTTCTACCTGCATAGCTGTGCTCTTCTATTTAGGTACAATTTATGTGTTGTCATTTATTTTTCCAAGTTTCGAATATCAAACAGTCTCCTTGAACTATTTGGCTGCTTATCTGACTTAGTGGAGATGAAAAGATATTTATCTCCTGACACAACACATTAAAAAACCCTTGAAAGTATACTGACTGAGGTGGCTTTGCAGAATAGCTTGATAGCTTTCCCTTTGAAAGCATGGGAAGAAGGAGACGCTATCGAATTGTTCAGTGGGATAACTCATTAATAAATTATGTTTAAAATGGCATAAGCCCTTAGGTGCCTTGGTGGAAAGTATAGTTATTTGGGAAGGGAATGTTATGTTGTTGTTGTTTTCAAGGAAAAGTCTGAAAGTATTACTTCTGCTGAACCCTGTTTCTTCCTCTTCTTGTTCTGCCAGAATGCAGGTAATTATAATTTATTTCTGTTCTCTGGAACATATTCCTCTAGTCTCCAAGACAGGCACACAAAGCTCTTTGTTTCCTGCAGGATGAAGTATTGCTTTAAAACATTTTGATTCTTTGTCACTTGTCACCCATCTCTTGTGCTCTTCAGATGTATGTGAATGTTTGAGGGAAGAATTAGGCAATCTTTCACCATTTACAAGCAACGTGACACTGCTGTGTGCTGTTAGTAAGTTCTGGCAGAGAGCTGACAGCTCTGCATTGGATTAATACCTAGGGAGTCCCTAGGCCTCCTGATGGTTATTAAAAGAAGAATATGAAGTGCATTACTGCATTTCCTGGCCTTGAGGGGTGTGTGTGTATGTATCAGCAGTGCTGAATTTCAAGCAGCAGTGAAGTGGCCGGCAGTCATAGAAATCACTCAGAAATCATCTGGTTTGGAAAAGTCCTTCATGGTCATAAAGTCCAATCATCAACCTGACCTGTGAGTCCTGTCACTAGACCAGGTCCTTAGTGTCTTGTGCACTTGTTCCATAAATAGCCCCAGAGATGGGGAGATGGGGGCTCTACCACTACTCTGGGCAGCTCATTCCAATGTTTGACTGCCTTCCTTGTGAAGACATTCTTCATGGAGTGCTGTCTAAACCTCCCCTGGTACAAGTTGAGGCTGTTTCCTCATGTACTTTTGTATGGGAACTGCTGAATCACAATCTGAACCTCTGATTGATCACCTGAGGTGAGCACTGAGTCAGCCAGAGGAGCACAGGTGAAGGCAATTCAGCTGTGCTGCCCGAAGGGGTGCAGCTGGGCTCCACCCCTCCTAGACCTGTTTAAGAGCTGGCTGCCAGAGGGGAAGGATATCTTGTGGAGATCTGCTCTGCTGGAGTTCTGTAAGTGAGCTCAGGATAGGGGTAAGCCTTCTATTTATTCTCCTTTTGTTATCATAGTGTGCTTTGCCAAACTCTCTTGTTTATTTCATAATTATAACATCCTAATATTCACTGATTATACACCTATCACTTTTTACCTGTGAGAAAAGTTGCTGGTGATCTTCCAGGCTGCAGCAGAGGTGAGATTCAAGGCTTAAGATGCACAAACCACTTTCTGGCCAGAGAAGGTGGACACTGCCTGAATATTTCAACCATCATGGATATTGATGAGTATCACTCATCTTAGAGTGCAAAACCAGCATTTCTGCAAGAACGAACTTGTAAGGAGCCCTGGTCTGTGGTGGAACCACAGGCTGCTGTCTTCTGACAGGACTATTTTCTTTTTTTTCTTTCTCTTCCATTTTCCTTGTGTATGTTTGTTTATTTTTTAAATCTTTTTTAATCTTCTTAACTCAAAGGAGAGTTGGGACATCAAGCTCTTCTGTACCGAGTTCTTTGTGGTTTTTTGTGTTTTTGTTTTATTTTGTTTTGTTTGTTTCATTCAATGTTACCATTGTTTCCTTCTGCTCAAGCTGGTGAGAGGATTTCTGGAATTATTCCCATGCTGAGCACCTTTTTGTGTCCCCTGTTGCCACCTATATTTTCTAAGTAAGGAAAAAGAAAACAATCCATGTTTCTCCCAATGTTTTACTGCTCATTTTCTTTCCGTCTTATTTCTTTTAATGTTCCCACTTTAAACCTTTATAGGCTGAGTAGTATGACCTTAGTTTTTCAGTAAATTTAAATGATGTGATTCCATTAGATTTTGTGACAGTCATTTGAATTTTTATTTTACAGTGTAGATTATCTAGATGTTAAACATTTTGTTTTAAGTGGGAGCACAGAAGTCAAACTAAAGCATTCTCCTTAATACAGAAGTCTGCCCTAGTGCAAAAAAGCATAAATATAAAAAGCAAGAAGTCTATGAAACTCAAAATCAAACAATTGCCTCCAGGAATATTTTCCTTTTCACACATACCTTTAAACTTCCTCATTCTTTAAGGTCATAGAGGCACCCATCACATCATTTTGGGTAACTCAAAACCCATAGAAAGAAAGAAGCGAAAATGCTGGTATGAAAAAATGCTGCTGGTTTTATATTGGGGTGTGTAAGCAAAAGAATGGAAGTGTGTCAGTCCAGAAAAAAACCATGCGTCTGCAACTTTTCTGCGACCTGTTCTTTGTGCCTTGTTCGTTGTCAGAGGAGTAAATTTAGAGGTTGTCCTCTTACAGGTGTACAGGTGTCCAAAATAAAATTGCTGCTGACTGTAGGAAGCACAATCTTGGATTACGGGTATAATGCTTTGCCCTGTCAGTGTCTGCAGAGAGAGCTAGAGAAGTTGTGAGGAGTGCAGAGCTGGCTTGAGTAAGGACATTTCAGCAAGGAGAAGGGAGAGGTGATCTCAGCACATAGAAAATGTTGTAATCCACTTTGGGAGGAGCTGGATCATAAATTGATCATCTGCCTGTATGGTATTTTGAAATCCGAAATACGTCTCAATGAGTGCAACGTTATGTGTAAATATTATACTTTTTCTGGCATTTGATTTCATAAGATGCTGAAATACAACAGACGGTAGCTTTTGTGTATGGAAATGGGATGATGCTTAACTGCACGGATGGGAAAGGGGTAAAAATAAGATCATTTGATGTTTGGGAGAGCAGGGAATCAAAATCTTTTAAATAGTAACAATTCTGAGTATTTTAAATAAAAAGACAATTTGGTTGGGTTTCATCAAGAAAGCATGGAATTCCATAAAGTTTCTAAATTGGTTACTTCACAATAAGGAATTATTTCCATCTCTGAATATGCTGTATGCTTTGACCACTGCATTAACATAAAAACATCACAAGTAAGCTACACGGCTACTCCCATTATCACCATAACAGTGGTGCGTAATGATACTTTACCATTCATGTCAAGATTCTAAACACTGAATAAGCTTATGTGAAAAGAACTCAAATGTAATTTCTTACAATGGAAGAAAGAATTCCACCCTGAAAAAACATTTGCAGTGTAAGAAAGAAGGACAATACCTATTATTACAAGTGTAGTTGCATTGGTGTTTTTTCCCATCTGACAGAGGAGGTGTGAAGTACTGTACCAAAGATGCCTGGCAAATCAACAGTACCAGCTAGCAGTCTTAGTGCTTATAAAATTGCAGTCCTCTGAAGGTGAAACAATGACCCAGAAATGTACTAAGATTGTCTTTAATTCCAGACTCTGCCTTGCCACCTGGTATTTAGGTTTTGTTGTGTTTTTTTTTTTTTTTTAACATCTGTTAATATATATTGTTTCATCATGAAACTTACATTTATATTGCAGAGGAGAAAGCCCCATAGGATGGTATTTAGCTACAAGTAGCAGTCAGAAGTATATAATCCTTTCAGGCTTTTTTCCTTTTTGCCTGTAATTACATCTGACATAGTTCTGAAGTTTAGTGGCATTAGCATTGCATGAAAAAGTAGAGATTATTGGAAAAGGCTCCCTTACTCTGTTTTCCAATTCCTTTTCTTCCCCTTCTCTCCAAAATAAGCAAATATGTATGTATGCACTTTTTATGTCTGTGTGTATATATATGCGTATGCATTCTGAAGTGTGAGTGTAGAAAGTCTGCTTTGGCCTAAAAGGCTCTTTGTGCTTTTTTTTTTAAACATTCTGCCCATTTTTACTGTGTTTTTTGTGTTTGTTTGTTTGTTTTTCTCAGTGGAAACAAATGGTAAATGTAAAAGAATGCTATTAAAGCTGACATGGATGTCTTCTGGTAATTGTTGAAATAAAACCAGGTGATGCCTGTCGAGAGCATGTTGGGATGGCTGTGAAGCTGGAAGTCAGATAGGGTGTGTGCTTGCTCTGGTTAATGCTGTAGGCTGCAGGAAGCACTGCTTGCTTGTCTCTCTTCATGGAATTGGTGTGGAAATAGCAAGGACTGCCACCTCCAGAGTCACTTAAATGGGTGTCTGTGGAGAGACCCTGCAGGCAACCTCAGTGGGCATGGCTGGTGGGATGCTGCAACCCCAGTGCTGTGTGAGCAGCACGGAGAGCTGCTGTATGTATTTAGGTAGAAGGGCTGGGGTGCTCTTAGAGACAGCCCCTGACTGTGAGTGAAGCCACCCTAGTCCTGACAACAAAACCCAGCAAAGGAACAATTCAGATACACCAGGAATTGAAAGCTGTTGAAAACATGATTGTTAGCCGTCCAGATCTTGTCTAGGAGACTGAACTGACAAGTACGTCCTCAGCTCTTTTAATTAGTTTGTGGTGATGAGGACATTGAAAGCCATGTTGGGTGGCTTTCAGCTAAGCAGTTAGTAAGATCTGCAAGCTTCAGGAGAAGCTGCTTAACCTTGTTTTAACTCTTGTGAAAGGATAAGGGCATATGCCTGGTGATTGGCCAGGCCCCAGAGGTTAGTGGCTCCACTCCACAGATAAGCATAGAATCATAGACTGGCTTGGATTGGAAAGGACCACAAAGTTCACCTGGTTCCAAGCCCTGCTGTGGGCAGTGTTGCCACTCCCTAGGTCAGGCTGCCCACAGCCCTGTGCAACCTGGCTTCAACACCTCCAGGTGTACTGATGACAAAATCCTGCACTGGATAGGAGCCTCATCTTAACTTCTGGTACCTGTTCTTACTGGAATTCCTCGACAAACAGAGCAGCATCTAATGAGAATTCTCTTATTTTGTTTCTTTCCTTTTCCTCCATAAAAGGAGGAAATGGTCAAAATCTGTGCACAGCTCATGCTCTATTGTTTCTGCCTTTTTTTTTTTCCTTCTTACAAATTGTATGTAGGTTTGTCTCAGTAGCTGGGATTTGTGGGAGGCTGTTCTATGATACGTAAGCAAGAGTAGGCGCACCTTTATTCTTTTTTCTCCTTTTCTTAATCATTTCTTTAAAGATCCAGATGAATTTTACTTACTGTTAGCATGCTACCTTCCTTGAATAAAATCAAAACCTGCTTAACAATTATCTTGTATATAAAGATGTAAACAAACATCCAAAAACAAGGAATAAATATTGCAATTGTATGATATTTCAAATGTAGGTATTTGCCAAAGCACTGGAGCTTTTAAGTAGATAGACGCTTCCATCCCCAGATGATGAAGTGACAACAATTTTGTTGCTGAAATATCTGGAGCTTACAGGATAGGGTAATTATGTTTGAGTCTTTAGAGAAATGAATTTATAGTAATGTGGAAAACAGAAAGTTAATTTGATTATCAGGCAGAAGATCAAAACTTCGCACCGACACAGGAGAAGGTTTCTGGTCACTTGGAAATGTATGTAACTGGGAGAAATAGAAGTCTTAGGCTGATGGACAAGTTATGAAAAATGTCTATGGATATGATCATTATGACTATTATTTTTCTAAATTTTTTAATGTTCTTGCAAGTTTTATAGGTCTGTAAAAACTTAGGTATGAAGAGAGTTGAGCAATGCTTTGAGTTACTTGTTTTATTATTTCAGTTTTCATAATCTATAGGCACAGGAAGGACAGTGTCAGTGGAAATAACAAAAGGGCAAAGAGATACAAGCAATTTAGCATCCTAAAACTGGAGGAGCAGCATTGTCCAGCTTGTACACTTGTGTCATGTGAGATTACACCGTTCCTAGACAATTCTGGATAGATGGTTATCTTCTCTAGCTTAGAAATCTAATAGAAATGATTATTCCGTAACCTCTGAGTAACCTTTCCTGGGGTATGTCTGCTCTAATGGATGCATAGGAGGTTCCTGCTATACAGCATTCATTTTCTTGGCTGCAGGGGCACTTGTACTATTTTCTGTTGTTTTGTATATTCCAAAATAGCAGACCTTTAGTTAGTGTCTTTTTTACTCCTATCCTAGGCGCATGATTTGTGCAATTGTCTGTGTTGGTGGTAACAAAGTAGCCATGGGAACATTGGTTTGAAAAATGACAAGTCTATGGATATTAACATTTCTGTTCTTCTCTTTGCTATGAAATTTAAATTCCTAAGATATTTAATTTAACGTATCAGTCTGAGTTGTGGTAAGTGTTAGAGCTCAGCTTTACTGGCAGTGAAATGCTTCAAAGAAATTCCTTGATGAAATATTTCGGAATCTGCTTGGTTAACACTGGTAAATATGCAGTCAGTCCAGAAAACTTGGGGATATACATCTTTGATTAGCAGATAAACTCTTTTTTCATTAAAATGCCACGTTTGGCAAATTTTGGAAGCCATCTGGTAGTCCTGTGGGGAGGACAAGAGGTAGGTCAGGATTGTAGGTCTGTGCTGCACGGAGTCTTGCTTTTCCACGGAGCCCAAGTCAGGATGTTTGCTGCATCATTGCGGCTTGGTTAGCAGGCTTTCTGATGTGCTCTAGGAAGATACACTTAATGTTGGTTTTTTTTTTTTTTTCAGCTTATTTTCTTTTTGCCATTCAGACTGATTAATGCAAGTGGCTTTTCTCAATCCATTTCCAATTAGTTTTAGCAGAAGGAGCTCTGGCCTGGTATGCGAACTAAACTTCATATTAAAAGATTATTTAAAGGATCTTGGGCTCAGGACTGAACACAGAGCTTAAGCTCCAAACTTGCCATCCTGTGAGTCACCAGCAAATGCATTTCCTCCTCAGCATGAATCATCCCAGTGATGTGCTTTGAGCTGCTGGGTCTTAGTGCTGTCACCAAATCCTTCTATCTGCACCTTGCCAAGTTGTACTTGGCCACTTGTGGCTCTGAGGGTCACCAGCTTGCCTCATCCATGCGAGAAGAGGAGGAGACTCTGTCAGTGCCTGGCAATTACTCGGCATTCAGGGGACGTGGCTGGAGGGGAAATAAATGTTTGACTACTTTTTATGTCAGGACTTCAGTGAGCAAGAGCCATGCTGAGACCCACGTGGATAATGTAAAATCAGGGATGCTTTTTGTTGTTCTAAAAGGAAAAAAATGTTTTCCTCTCTCTTTCTTCAGGTTTCTTGGGTACCTGTGGTACAATATTTTTAGCATCCCTAGTGAGGGAAAAGAAAAATATAGTGGTGCCGTTGTTAGCTGAGCATTGCTCTTACTGCCAAACAGCTATTGCTATTTTCTGCATTCCTCAAGCTGTACTATGCTCTTCAAATAGCATTCATGTTGAAGAGAAAAAAAACTCTTATATTGCATTTTGGTGGTGATTATACCATAGGAAATCCCATGTATGCAAGGGTCTTAAAGAAGGCAGTGTGAAGACAAACCTTTGTAAGGTTAACCGAGCAGAAAAAGGAGGGAGTGCCTTTATTGGTACTGTCTCCTGTAGTTTTGCTTTATTAACAGCCAAGGTACAATACAGCTCTGAAAGAGCTGAATCACTCTTCTGCTTATTATGGGGATGTGCTAAGGGCTGCAGAAAGGGATGCCACAGGCTGGTGGCTGTTCTGTGATTCTATGTTTTAGGCCTTTCCACTGTAAGAACATATATGGAAGAAAGAACAGAACAGAAATGGAAGAAAGGGCTTCATGGCTTCTTCATAGGTTGTGAGTGAGCCACGTGACAGAAAAAAACCCTTGGGATGGAGAGAATTTGGTCTGAGAAGGGCTGCTGCTTTTGTTTTTTTCTTTGGCCTAAGTATAGTTTGATTTGTGATGCTTACAGCCATGGAACCCTTTCTTGCTAGCTCGTTACATAGCAGTGAGATGGATGCTTCTCCCTCCTACTTTATCTATATCTTATCTCAGATTATTTTATGCTGAGAGATTATATTAGGATTTAGAAAAAAGAGGGACGTTATTAGCAGCGCGCCAGTTATTTGCCTGAGGGAAAATGAATGCTGTTACTGTTTATTTCAAAGCAGCTGATGCTGCTTTATTTCCAAGATTTGTGAGGCAGAAGAACAGGTTGTCCTTTCATGGCACGCTGAATTGGAGACAAAACGCATTTACATCTGCTGGCTGTAATGGTGCACAGCTGATTTGTTATAATCCATTTGCTGAGCAAAAGGAAGAAGTGTTATGTTCGATGTGAAATATGGTATATGTGCTTCTGGTGCAAATAAAAGATAGATGCTATTGATCATATCTGGAGAAGAAAACTAAAACAACAAGCCACTACATATTTTCCATTTGGGCTGAATCTTGGAGTGCTTTGCAAAGGGCTGTGCTCCCAGGAGATAGCGGAGCATTGCATGAAGTAAAAATGAAAGCTGGGTATTTTAGGAGCTGTTGTTATTTGTCTATTCTGGGCAGCAAGGACTGGAAAATAAAGAACTGAGTCCTGCATAATGTAGGATGTGTCATAGCAATAGACATCGGACCTGTGCCTCAGGCCTTTTGGATGTTTGCCAGCATTAATTCCCAGATGGCCACCAGGTAGAAGGAAAATCCCTATGTGGATTTTCTCTCTTCTCAGTCAACTTGTTGGCCTCAAATCCTCCCTTTGTGCAGGATGGGAATTTGGACATCTGGGCCCCAGTTGGAAGAGGGTTCAAGTGTTCCAGATGGTACAAAGTGATAATATTCTAAAACTTCTCTTTGTACCTTATAACTGACTGTTACCCTATTGAATGTCAAGGAGGATTCTTGTTTAATCAAAGACATTCTTGATCAGTTGAAGGAAATAGAGGTGAATTATAACGACACTGAGATGTAATCTTGCAAGGAGAAAAGTGAGTTTCACACAGATTCACCTGTCTGTCAGCCAAGGAATAGCTTACTTGTTAATACTGCAAGTGGTCATGTTCAGGCTGAATCTCTCTCTAGGAAAGAAAGGGAAAAAATGCATTTGCTGATCCAAAATACTATACAGCAGACTGTGCTTTATGTAGAATTGTGCAACCGCTTGCCATGTGCCAGGTGTTTCAGGCACATTCACAATTCCCTGCTGAAGTGCAGGATCTGAAGCCTGTCTTAAGAGGTCTTCACATTGTTGCTGTTTGCGTTACACTGAAGTAAGCAGAAAGATTTGAGTTTCAGGGTAAGAAATTTGAGGCTGGAATGGTTTGAGTGCTCCTGCAGCTCCTTTGTAGCATTAACTCTTGCAAAGAGGAGTGTCTTGCTTGGTTCCCTACCTTATTTTTATCTCTTGATTATTCATTCTGGATGAAGATGACTTTTTTTCTGTGGAATTATTGGAAAAGAATGAAAACAGATGTGGAAATGAGTTGCCTGGGAAAACTATTTTTTTTTCTTTTACAGAAGCTTTTTTTTGAAAGTGTTCACCTGAACGTGCATCAAACAAAACTCATTTAAACCCCATTTTTCTCATCCTTTTTAGCAGTTTTTCTACTCAGTAATTTTATTCAGCGTATATGAATTTAGGGCAAAAAGTGTACCTTTCTCCATTCAGCTATTTCTTTTTCTAAAAATCTCCTTCTTATAAGCATCATTATGCCAACTTTGTCTGCACAAGCTCACATCTCTTTTGTGCTGTGTGGGCCAGCAAGGGACGAAAGGCGGATGCTGTGTGATTGTGGAATGGGTTTGTACATTAGAGCAGGGAGAGGTATAATACAAACAGGACAAAATGGGAAGGGAAACAAGTAAGTTGTCCATCCTTTTCAGCATTGTCTGGGTTAGGTATCTGGAAAGGTTCTTCTTACTAGTTAGAATCACAGGATCACAGAATTGTAGGGGTTAGAAGGGACCTCCAGAGATCATTGAGTCCAACCCCCCTGCCAAAGCAGGTTCCCTACAGCAGGTCACACAGGTTGGCATCCAGGCAGGTCTTGAACATCTCCAGAGAAGGAGACTCCACCACCTCCCTGGGCAGCCTGTTCCAGTGCTCCGTCACCTCACTGTAAAGAAGTTCTTGCGCATGTTTGTGCGGAACTTCCTATGCTGCAGTTTCCAGCCGTTTCCCTTGTCCTGTCTCCACTCACCACTGAAAACAGTCTGGCCTCGCCATTCTGCCCCCCACACCTTAGATATTTACAGACCTGGATCAGGTCCCCTCTCAGTCTTCTTTTCTCAAGGCTGAACAGACCCAGTTCACTCAGCCTTTCCTCATAGGAGAGATGCTCCAGGCCCTTCACCATCTTTATGGCCCTCCGCTGGACTCTTTCCAAGAGATCCTTGTCTTTTTTGTACTGGGGAGCCCAGAACTGGACGCAGTGCTCCAGATGAGGTCTTACCAGGGCAGAGTAGAGGGGGAGGATCACCTCCCTCGACCTGCTGGCCACGCTCTTTTTAATGCACCCCAGGATGCCATTGGCCTTTTTGGCCACAAGGGCACACTGCTGGCTCATGGCCAACCTGTCATCCACCAGGACATCCAGGTCCCTTTCCGCAGAGCTCCCCTCCAGCAGGTCATCCCCCAACCTGTACTGGTGCATGGAATTATTCCTCCCCAGATGCAAGACTCTACACTTGGTTTTGTTAAACCTCATCTGGTTTTTTTCTGCCCAGCTCTCTAGCCTGTCCAGGTCTTGCTGAATGGCAACACAGCCTTCAGATGTGTCAGCCAATCCTCCCAACTTCGTATCATCAGCAAACTTGCTGAGGGTGGCCATTATCCCCTCATCAAGGTCACTGATGAAGATGTTGAACAAGATCGGACCCAGCACAGACCCCTGAGGAACACCGCTAGTTACAGGCCTCCAACTGGACTCTGCACCGCCAACAACGACCCTCTGTGCTCTGCCAGTCAGCCAGTTCTCAACCCACCTCACTGCCCAAAGTTAGCACTTAGTTTTTGTGTTTCCTGTATTGCATTGTTTCACGAAAGTGACCTGTTGGAATGTGCTTGCTTGTTTGTATGTTTGTAACTCTGTAATTGCAGTGATGATTATTGCAATAATACTGAGAACTGGCAATGCAGTGTGATATTCGGATGTCCTCTGGGACTTCTCTATCCTTTCTCCATTAAGCCTGACTATTTACTATCGTTGAGCTTCCTATACTTAGATGTCAGGAGATGACCACGGATGGGTTTTTCTCTTTTTTCCTTACAGTGAGAGAAAGCTACCATCACGTACAAAATGAAGAGTGGACCACAGAAAATGCCACACTGATGCCACGGTGTGTGCACTTAGAAGCTTTCTGCTAAGTCTGTGTATTGGCTAACAGGTCAGCTTAATTGTATGAGAAAAACAGCCTCGTGATAACTAAGGTTTTCTGTTAAAGTAACTGGAAGAAAAAGCACAACAGTGACATGACTGCTAGAAATGGCTTATTAAGATGGTGTGAAAGATCAGGCTGTTTGTGGTAGACAGGGTGAAAGGAAGAGAAACAGAGTTAACTCCTTCCTTTAAGTTTTCTTTTGAGACACATTTGTAACCTATTTGCCTTTTCTTTATCTTTTCATAATAAAATTATAACATGATAATTTTCAATAGTATATAAAGACAACTCCTCCGTCACCCAGACTATTTGCCTCTGAACCTTGTGGGGCTGAGGCTGGTGTCACGTTAGCTTATGTTGATTACAGACACGTTTTTGCCAGCAGTAGTTGCTTTACTTTAAGCATGTGGGTGCTGGAGAGCTGCTCCTTCTCTTTGGGAAGAAGATCCAGGCGGCAGCATTCTCAGGACAGCAATATTATTTGACTCATTTTATTGATTGCATTTGAAGACTAGTTTTTTGAGCATTGCTCCAGCCTGTGTGGTGTTATTTTATGCCATCTTGGAAAAATTGATTGTGAGGAACATAACAGGGAATTACCAGTGTGAGCAGGAAGTTCCTTGAGCAGCAGCTTAACCCCATCCTCAGACCAACTGAGCCCGTGCATCATTTCAGGTCTTTTGCATGGTACAAAGTGCAGAGTTTTCCACTTGTGTCTATAGCTTTATTAGTATGATACTCAGAACTTTATAAAATTATACATTGAAGTCTGATTATACATAGCAGAAATACTAATGTTTTATGGATTCTCTAGGAGGCTGAAAGTTCTGGAAGAAATGTCTGTACTTGCATCTATTGTGTGTGTGTGCATATGTATATATAATACATATCTATGTGTATATACATAAGACATTTAAGAGCTGCTCTGGAAGTAATGCGTGCTGTTTTATTGAGTTGGCCAGTGATGTCTGAAGCAGATGCTGGTGGTATGGCAGTCAAGGCTGACCCTTCGCAGTAGTATTCTGTTAGGTTTTGTTGCTTGTGACAGATGGCAGCAGAGGGGCAGTCTGACAGAATGGTGTTTGACGTGGAAGTGCATATGAGGCAAAGGTGTGTCTTGAATTCCTCTGTGTTGAAAAAAATTGCACCTGTTAATGTTCAGTAGTTTTGTAGCTGAGAATTTGGTCTACCAACTAGTGTTACTCTGCTCGTTGTCTCTGTTGTAGTTTCCATTGAAATAAATAGGAGGCATTACCTTTGGAGCAACCTCCGTTCAAATATCTGCATAGAAACTGAGTAATGAAAGCACCCCTCTTATAGAAACATTTGCTGTAGTGCTGATGAAATCTAGGAGCACAAGGGTGCAACCAACGTATGACCGCTTGCTTGAGAAGCAGACTTCTTGCTAAGTCATAGTATTTCAGTGCAGACCCTAAAAAAAAAACATGTTCTTGCCTGTGGTGTACAAGAACGGCAGGAAATTAAATAGCATCTGCAGTACTTTGAAGCCTTTTGGCTGCTGGAATGGAATTTTTCATATTGCTTGTGTTCAGAGTGCAGTGAGGGCTCTGGATGCCTTCCTAGAGTCATATCTGCTGGTCCTTGGTTACTAAGTTGGTGTGTAGCAAGCCTTGTGTCTCGGAGCTGAGGAGGAGGGTTGTCACATGAGTTGAAATGTAACCTCTAGCAAAATTTGAGCCATTGGTGATAGTAGTGCCAAGTAGCTCACTTCTGAAAATACGGAGAGTGGTTTTGTTGTTGCTGTGGGCAGCAAGCACAAAGGCATCCCTAAATAGCTGAGTTGGGTACTTCGCTGCCTTCCCACTGCAGTGCATTTCCTGATTTTTGTGGGGTCGTAATTCTTGTACAGTAGTGACACTACTTGCTTTTTAGTTAAGCGTTATTATTGGTCAATTGCTGGTACTGAGTGCCACGTAACAATAAATTCTAAGACATTTGATTAAATTGCTTTATGATGTACCAAGCGCTGTCAGTATAGCACATATCCTTGTTCTGAGGTGAGCTCTTAAATTTAAAGCAGTTAGCAAAGCCATTCGGCTCACCATTCTGTGACTGTTTATTATCAATAGATTTGCATTTATGTATGTCGGTTCCAACAAACTCGTTTGCAGGGTTTCAGGAGTGACTGGCTAGATGGTGTGGGTTGGTGTTCTCATAGACTTCATTAAGGTCACCCCCTGGGATATGTTTAAGGATGAGGGAGCTCTTTCCTGATTTGTGTCCTCAGCATCTTTATAGGTTGTTAAATGGAAGTGTAGAGGAGGTAAGTCTAGCAACACCAAGCGTATTCCTCATGTAATATTCAACATGCTGTACAAGCTTTAAAAGAACAGTGAAATAATTGGTTCCTATTAGACTTCATATGATAGGGAAAAAAAAAACCAACCAGGAACAACATCAAAATTATAGTGAAATTAAATTAGAAGAAAGAAGGATAAAACTGAAGCCCAGATGCTTAGTGTTTCCCCACTTCCAATGGAAAGATTCTTTCTGTTGCTGAGTTTTGTGTGGTAGTATAGGATACAAGTGGATGTCAATAAATGCTGCATATTGCTTATTGTGATCTTTAATTTTATTATTTAAAGAACTGCATAAAATACATGCCTACTAAATGAAAAATGGCTGCTGGAGGATAGGTTTTGGAAATGAATTTGAAACTCAGAAATAATAACATTTTCTATATACTGCAGTGGTTATGAGGATATGCTCTTGCCAAGCTTTGCACAAGCCTTACTATTTATGCTAGGGGTTAAATATTTTTTTTATTATTTTTAATTTAGCTTCTATTTGATATGAAGCACTTTCACCTAGACATTCCTAGGGGGAATGAAATATATTTACCATAATTTAACTGTAGTTTAATTTCCTTTGGTACACAGTAAGCCAGTGATCTCTGGAGAATGTGCTGCTGTTTAAGAGGCTTACAAACAGAGGAAAGCATTAAATAATCACACAACTTGCAGATATTTATGGTTACAGCGGGATCAGCTGACATACAGGATGGTTTCTGTTGTTTTCCAATCAGCTATTGAATTAATCCAGAGTGTGCATGCATGTATATCCAGGCTGCTAGGCTGCGGCAGTCCCGGAGGATGTGGTGTTTTGGCAGGACTGAGCTTGTGGCAGTTGGAAATCTGTCTGGAGCAGGAAAAATGGCATTGGCGGTACTCTGCCTCGCTGTGATACTGCCTCAGTGATGCCACTTTGTACTGTAATGCCATAGGGCATCTCCACGCTCACCTCATCACAGCATGCCACGGGTGGGGGCAGGCACAGAGAGGATGACGACGGTACTGAGGATAGCAGCCACTTTCAGGAGTGCTTGATCTCTAGGCTCAGCTGGTGGGTGACGGATCAGGACTTTAGGGAATTGTGCTTTGGGACTTGCAGGTGATGGCAATTGCGCGTTGCTGAAAGTCTGTGCTCCATCTCTGGAGGCGGTCAAGGCAAGGTTGGACAGGGCTCTTGGCAGCTTGATCGGGTGGCTGGCAATCCTGCCCATGGCAGGGGGGGTGGAACTGGATGATCTTTAAGGTCCCCTGCAACCTGAGCCGTTCTGTGATAGATACATATTCACCAACCTTTCCCAACAGCTTGCAATCCTCCCTATCATCTGTCAGGAAGAAACCAATCTCAGCTAAATATAGCCTGGGTTTGATCGGATTGTCCCCTTCTCCAGCACGGCTGCTGCTCTGGCTGTTCAGAAAAGGGACTTAGGAAATGAGTGAGCTGCAATATTAATGCGGCGACTTCCATGTGCCGAGGCAGTGCAGAGATTCACGCACTGTTCTTCAGCACCGGAACTCAACCCCCAGCCTTTGCCAAAGCTTTATTTTTATTTTTTCTTCATCTGATGCTGTCGAGGTTGTCCACGTTCCAAAAATGGATGAGTTTTAGCAATAGTTAACAGTTTGTGATAGGAAACCAGAAGACTGAGGCTTCTAACACATTCAGAATGTTTAATTTCCCCTCCATCTGATGATAATAATTTAACATGTAAAAAAAAAAAAATACAATGCAAAATTGTGGTTTTTAAAAAGCCTCCCACACACCTTATGGAAATGAAATAGTGTGTAGGGCTGGCACCATGTGTGTGTTCAGTGAGGGTGATCTTCAGAAGCACGTTAAATTTAAGAAAAAAATAAAATGAAAAATTAATCGTAGCTGTCTTACCCAAACAAACTGCTTTCCTAATATTTTCCTTGTGCCCATTAGGCAGCTAAGCCGTTTCTGTTTAACTAAAAAGTTCCTTAGGGTGATATATCTGTAAAACTTAAATATTTGTTAATTTGTGTAGGGAGGTTCTATTACAGGAGCACAGTGTGATGGTGGGACTTGAAATGTGCCCAAGTGAAGATGGTGCCTGGTGGAAAGTTTCGGAGCTGCAGCTTTTTCATGCCAGAATGTATATAGTAGTATGGTCTGCTGTGTGTTTTTGTAAGGCCAGATGATCTTTGTGGCATAAAGAGCTAGCTGGAAGTCTGGCTTCCCAAGCAGACCTGGCATTCTACCAGGATGCATACTGTGTTTTGCAAATTCACAGAGCAGGCTGACGTGAAAGACATGCTGTAGAGAAATGTGGGAAATCCTATCTGCTTCCACATACAGTAAATGTGGAGAGGGGAAGCAAAAAACCTCACACCTTCTGAGATGTTTCAGGAAGCTGACTGATAAACATGTACTGGAAATGCTTTTTTGCTGTTCTTTTTTTTTTTTTTTTTTTTAACCAAACAAAAATGTAAGAAAACTAGCAAAAACCTATTTTTAATGGTGGTAGCAGTGCTGCAAAATGGGAACACCACATCTGTCAGTTAGAATAGTAAGTATTCCCATTCTGACTGCCGTGGTAATTATTTTAGCTTTAAATCTCATCATTAAAAACACACAAGCAGTGGGAGGTGAAACTGCAAAATCTGCAAAACAGAGAAAATGATGAAGCTGAGGGATGCAGCCCTCATTTCCTACAACCACTCATCTTAAAATGCTGCCCATTACGCAGCAGAGGAAGTACTTAAGTGCAGATTGCTGCTCATCTCCTTTATTCCCAGAGGGTACTTGTGGATGCTGAATACCCATACATCGTTTGTAGATATCTTTTCTTTTGGCCTTGCAGTAAATATCTTGAAATAGGGAAAGTTTAAATTTCGTAGTTAAAATTCACTCATTTTCTTAATTAAAAGAACAGCATTACTCATGGAGAAACCTTTTGAAATCTGAGTTGACATGGAGATCACCTTCTAGCTGCAAAGCTTACAAATGTAATAAAATGCAGGGGAGGATTTTTTCTAAATTGCATTTGGAATACAAGAATCAGCAGAGATGTACATGCATCTTTTTTGTCTCACTGTGCACGAAATACACAATGCTGGTATTTCATTTAGGAGTGTTGTCTTGTAGTAGAGAACCTTTATGATACAGGTAGACTGTAATGAAGGATTTTATTACAAAGAAGCTTCTCAATGATACTGCTTTACTGTGTGTACTCTGACAGGTTTCATTCATAAATCTCTTATACTAACAGCATTTTATGATGCATCGTTATAGAAGCACTAAAAAGATACGGTTCCTGTGAGCAGATTTTGCAAGAAAAAAATAAAATTTCCTTAAGAAGATAGTAAAGTACAGAAAGCCAGAAGTATACTATTTCTGCATAGATTTGTGTATAGAAAGCATCTCCAGGAAGACAAGATGGGATTTTATCTCTGTAGGTATACACCCATTCTTAAGGTATTTTTATCACGTACTGCAATCTAATGTTAGATCCCATAGGGGGGATTTTGCACGTTCCTTTCTCATTTCAGTTAGGAAATTAAATCCTGATAAGGTCCTATATGATGCCTCTTATCGCTCTGCAGAAGAACAATTTAAAGGCCAGAAAGATGTATGGTTTTTCATCTTTATGAACCAATTCTGATCCACTGGACTTGTTTTCCTGCTGTTGTTTTCAGGAGGTCAGCAAATGCTTTGGCCAATACTCACTTAAATTACTGCTAGCCTTCAGATGCAGGAATGCTTTGTTATATCTAGAGTACACAACTGAAATATTGCATGAAAACCATCCACTTTCTAATAATACAAATAGTACTTGGTTTTCTTTCAGCTTTCTCATTAGTTGCTTACGTGAATGGTGAATAAACTACAGATGAGAACTGATAAGAAAACATGCTTTGCAAGGTGGGACATCAGATGCAATTAAAAAATTGACTGTACTGAAAAGGAGCAAACTGTGGATGTTAGGATTCTGAGATGCCACTATGAAAGATAACACAGGCTTGCCATCCCTGAAAAGAGCTCCGATGGTTAGTCTGAAATGTCCGTGTCAGCACTCACCAGTCATCTTGTGTGAGTATAAAATGCTAGAAAGAATCAAGTATCAAAGGTGCTTGATAACTGAAAGTCAAAATTGATAGTTGATAATCCAGTGTGAGGCTGGCTGTATCCCCTACACTATCTGGCTACACCTACCTAGTGCAACAGCCACCCTAGTCATGCTAGGAGTAAGGTAGACGTGTGTCCTGCTTATCTGTATTCAATTTCATCTTGCGCTTGTGTTTCCTTAGTATTCTCAGGCTCTCAGTTACTTGGTTGCACCTTTGGGTTTTCAACCTTTCTGATGTTATTGTGAAATGAATCCCTATTTTGCCTTCTAAAAATAATGTGGTGAATGCCACGGAGACAAATATCTACCAATGGATTTAAATGTATGTCTTTAAGAAAAGATCTTTAAATATAATCTGCCTGCAAGTATTATGCTTTTGGTCATTTGGACATAAAAGTCTCTTATAAGAGAATTTTCTGCTCTGGAAAGTGAATAAAGGGAATTTGGAGATGATGGATGAAAATGACTGAGAAGCAGAGAATGTGATCGGGAATTAAAGTAATGGCAATAAAGCTTTACCTGCGGAAACAACAGGGATACGGATTTGAGGTACTGTGTCTTGTAGTAATGAATCAGTATTTGTAAAGATGAAAAGAAGAGCCTGAAGGTCTTCTAATTTCTGTGTTGGGTCAGAGAATCAGTGGGGATTTCTAGCAGGCAAAATGCAGCAGTGCAGAAGTTTAAATACTGCAACTTTAGACAATGTAAGGTGCTGCCTAATGCAAAGAAGATATTTTTAAAAACAAATTAGGCAGCAATCTGGAAAGCTGTTTCAAGGAGAGATGCAGATATGATAGTCATCATCTTTCCACTTCATATTTCACATTCTCATTACGTCGGGCAAAAAAGGACCTATAATTTGCCTTAACATGAAATGCCAATCTCACAATCTGCTTCAAAAGTGGTGGAGATCTATTGGATGGTTTATGTTGAATGTTTTGAAACTAATTCCAGATCAGTGGATTTGTCTTAGCTTTTTGAGTCATGGGAGTTTTCCTGCAGATGTCTTCTGTGTGTTTTTAACTTAGATTTTCCTTTTTTGTTTTTAATTTGAATTTTCCTTCTTAGACAAAGGAATTTGATACATTAGGTCCAAAGGAACAGTGGATTTCTATCACTCTTTTGTTAAATAGAATAAACTTGTTAAAACATTTTGCATTCTAGTCCTCTTGCTGGTTCTTGCATTTCAAATACGTTAGTGTCATTGGTTCTAATGGAAATGCCAATATTATGGTGAGTTCAAGGCTAATGGAAAGTACTTAGGAGTTGACAGTATGGAAATTCTATAAAAGTGAATATACGTAATTCTGGAAGTTATGCCTCCTATTTATTTATATGGTATTTACAACAGGTGTACAGAGCGCAAAACACTGCTTGGTAGAGCAAATTCTCAGCTGTAGAACACTGTTTTTCATCATAGTGGCTACCAGATTTTCACCAGAGATAAACAAGCAGCTGCGTGCCATGCTCATGTAAAACAAATAAAAATCTGCATCAGTGGAGATGACCCACTGTCACCACTGCTGGAATGCACCACCCACTGCTCTGTGCTCACATCCACTTTTGGCCTCCATAAATGTTTGGCAAGCATCAGTGGATGTCAGTTGGGTGCCATTTTTTTTTCTGTATGGAGGAACTGAGTGACAAACCTTTGTGTCATGTGTACTTCCATGTCAGCCCGCCCACCTGTCGTACAGTAACAAAGTGTAATGGAATATTGGTGGGAAGATTCAACTTTTACTGCCGTACTGCCAGCATCATGAAATAGGAGGCATTACTTTCAGAGCAACCTCTTATTTTATTAATAGATCTTTTGTGTTCAATCCCGGCCTGAGCAGAGGAGGAGCAGTGTGCAATTAGGCAAATCTGTTGAGACGCATTGGCATGTACATAGCAATAATAGCAGTGGAAAAAGAAGCACCTAGCTGTATGTAACGTGCACGTAGTGCAAAGAGGAAAGTGGGAGAGGTGGTGTGTTTTAAGTGGAGAAGGCTTAGTTTTCAGTGACCCGTCTGGGGACTTTGTCACCAGGAGTGCTTGCTCTTAATGATTCTATGGCTGTGACTGTAGGCAGGGAAATGCTGAAACCACATTAAACATTTCTTTCCACTTGAATAATAAAGAAGGTCACAATGTATATTAATTTAATTAAATTAATGTGTAATCCTCAGTAGTGGCAATACCTCATCCTCCCTCCCATCTTGGTAACAAGGAGGACTCTTTCAAGTCAGGGTTCAGCAACGAAAGAGCAATGTAACTCTAAGGCAATCAGAAATTAGGATGAAAAGACTTCTCATGTTGCAGCTGGTTTTTGGTTCACCAGTGGCAGCTGTTTCGGTGTCACTACTGATAACTGATAACCTTGTCTTCTGATTACATGAGTTGTTTATGTGAGATTACGAGATACCCAAGAAAACGTACGTTGGGTTAGAACGCAGCATTATTACTATAGCTTAAGCTAATGAGCAAGTTTTTCCTTAATTAAATGAATTATGTAAATATTTCTTAATTGTCAAAATGCCAAAAGTGATATGCTGGGCTTTGGAAATCCTCTCTATTTTTAGAACAATATCAGCTTTGTTTCTTAGAATTGAAGTTTTCAGGCTGGTAACCTATAGTATGCTCAAGGCTGTTTTGATTCGGCTGTACTTAATTAAGTACATAAGTTAATAATGTTTTGAGGTAGAATAAATCCTTTTGATGGTATTTTTAGCGTGCCTGCTTGCAATTAGATTCTTCCTCCACAGCAGACAGCTTGGTTAGTCATTAGTTATTAAGGAAAAATTAGATAATTGTTCTAATGAGTAAACAGGGCCTTTCCCACAGGAAGCCCACGGTGTTAAGCACCACTCAGGAGGACTGTAATGAGTACTTCAAGAACATTAGAGCGCTGTGTGTATCTACCTGTATTTCAATTGCAGATGGTAAAAATTGTGGGCTAAGTTGTTATATGGTGTGTAACGTAGCTTATGTATATTCTGGCAAGGGTCCTACTGCCTTAAGCTGTAAAAAAGGAAAATACTTATAAGGGTCCCTTCAGATAAGAAGAGATGAAGCTTGGGTGCTGAGCAGTGAGTGAGTGTAGCCATGAGGCTGTGGCCACTTCCAAACCTTGCTTTATGTTCCCAAGGAAGCCTTGCAGTGTTACTGATAAAACACACTGAGCGCCCTGCTGCCCAGGAGGCACAGAGTGAAGATGTGCCTGCCTCAGTTATCTTGATGAACTTCACGGTTGTTGAGAGTTTAAGACAAGCTCTTGGATTAAGCCTAACGCTTAATGCAGCGTTCTCTTAGCTGCTCTGTGTACGAGCTGCAGTGTAAAGGGGTGGCATCTGAGTTGTGTGCAGCAGTGTGTCAGTTGTACAATTTACAGCGTACTCCCCGAGCGTGTACTTGATATTCTGCTGTGCTCTGGTATTGTTAGAACAAGCACTCTGTGAAAGTGAACCAACTAATGTCTGGTTTGATTTATGGTGTCTTAAACTGGGAGGTTGTAACCATAAATGCTGTAGAGGATTTTGATCTTCAGATGGTGCCAAATGTTCTTCTTCTAAAAATTAGATTTCTGAATTGTGTAGTGTTAGGGAAATAAACACATGGCTTTGAATTTAAGTTTCTTTTTCTGACTATTATAGATCACAAGCTAAAGGAAGCCCTAATAGTATGTCATACATTGAACTCAATAAAATGTATTAAAATATTAACGACTGTTATTTTCCTGGTGAGTCTCTAATTTATATTGGCTCATTCAGGAATAATACAGTTCTACTTTCTGACCTATTATCAGTGTCACAGCATCACCCCAGCTCTGCTCAGCTTTTATGTTGAGAAGATTATGGCAGTGAACTGAATACTAAAGAAGCAAAAGGTGTTTAATTATGAAATTAGCACACCAGTCATTCAAAAAATGTTTTAATATTCTTCTTTCATACTCTTAAAGATTTCAAAAGCTATCTTATTCCACCTCTTACTGGTGAGGCATAGAGGGCGATGAACATATACTTTTCCAGTGTTGTGCACATTCGTGTAGCTGTGTGTGTGTGTTCATACACAAATATGTATCTGGAGAGGAATGAATGAATACCTGAATGAGTACTTGTTCTGTTTGAAGTGCTTTTCTACTTCGAAACTTCTTGATCTCATTACCACCACCCAGTGGACAAGCTTGGATGCAGTACCACATCCTGGCATGAACTTCAGGGTGCCTGGTGGCTCTTCATGCTGCTGATGCAAATGAAGCAAAGGTGGTTTCCTACTGACTGTGCAAGACTTGTGATCGATTTCTTAGATGTTTTTAACTCCAGGAAAAAAAAGCTGTATGGATGGAAAGTCATCTGATAAATGGCCACAAACTACCTGCTGTTCTAGATCTCCACATGTACAGTTTTCGTATTTAATCATTAGTTTGCTTTCATTTACTAGGTTTTGTCTTGATGCTTCATTTATTTTGGATAAAAACCTTTTGCCTCCTAAGTATTTTTGAAGTGTTGTATGTATTCAACAGATCAAGTTTGTAACTGATTAAACTGAAGTAAAAAGCAGTTATTTGGTGAAATTTAAAGCCTGGTGCTCATTAGTCAGCTCCTGTTTTAGAAATGCAGGAGACAACTGGTAGGCTACTTTGAATCTCCTTGGATCTTGCCCTGTGGAGTTAATGCTCTATTGGTTTTAATGTTGAGCAGGATATGTACTTTGTTCGCTGGATTTGGGGGAATTTTAGCTGTCGATGGAGGAAATGTGCCCATTCTGTGGTCTTAGTGCATTTGTTGTTTTTATTTCTGAAGGGAAGGGCATACTGTTTTATGGGATTTTCCACTTCTATCTGTATTGCTCCTGGCACTATTGTTAGGTTATTAGGGAACTGGGTTTGAGGAGGCATTCTGGTAGTCCTGGGCTGGTCCCAGGACTTCCTCAGTTGCTGGTGCTTTCTGTACTGCATGTGTAATGTGTACGTGGTGGAGGGTTTGCTTCAGGGGTTGTGCAGTGTGGTTTATCACAGTGAGTGGCACATCAGCTCCCTGACAGTGTCGCCATGCAGGTTCTTGCCCTGCTGTCTACGAGCTGAAAGAAGGGCGTGAAGCAGCAGTGCTTGCAGCATTTTCACTAATTAAGGCACCACTTGAGAAGTGTGCCAGGGCATCTAACACAGTTTCTAAGCTATAGGCTTCAAACAACTTGAATTTTTTTTGGGGGGGGAGAAAGACTGGGTGGGGTGCAGGGCTGACAAAGCAAAGGAAGAAAATGTTACATAGAAGAGTTCAGCACTTCTTAATACATCTCTGTGCCTGCTTTCAAGATCAAGCAGTAAAATTTTGTAGCTCAGTAGTACTGAGCAATGAGGCTACAGGAATGCCTCAGCTTTTTTTTTTAATTTATTTTTTCCTCAGGCTGATGAATGAATGCATTTGTAAAGTAGCGTGTAGGGCGTATTGCACCCATAAAATGTATTTGATAAGATGTGAAGTAAGGCCTTAAATGGTGCTGGGGGAGGTTCAGGTTGGATGTTAGAAAAAAGTTCTTAGAAAAAGTGAGGTATTGGAACAGGCTGCTCAGGGAGGTGCTGGAGTCTCCGTCCCTGGAGGTGTTAATGAACCACAGATATGTGGCTCTGAGGAATGCGATTTAGTGGGCATGGTGGTGATGGGTTGAACTTGGTGATCTTAGAGAGGTTTTCCAACCTTAATGATTCTGTGGTTCTGTTTCACCATAATGACCTTTAAGAGGTGAACAGGATGCTTCCATTTTTCCTTGCGCGTAATGCAAGGGTGGCAGGCATCTAAAGAGCAGGGGCAAACATGGGTGGCTAAGTGGGAAAGATAAAGAAATGAAGACTGAAAGTAGAGGAGATGATTTTAAAAAAAACCAGCATGATGTAGAAGTGCATCTTAGAGTGCTGTGAGGGAGATGTTCTTAAAACAGTCTGAATTGTAGCGAATGCAGTGGGAATTGCTGTGGGAGCTGAACTGAGTTTCTTGTGACTTACTGTGCAGACGCTCCTTGCCATCCTTGATGGATATGTTTCAGCAGCGAGGTAAGTGAGTTCTCGGAATATATTCAGTGGGTAATACACACACTGGGATGTGCTTTGGAGGTTGTTAAACAAAAGGTGATTGTTGATACTGTGGAGTATTTTTCTCTGAATTACACTGTTCTTGAATGATTAATTCTACCAAGTGTCAAACTGCAGAATAGTATTCTAATTGTCACAGGCAGAATAGGATAGAGGTGGAAATAGGTAAGGCTTGGAGGTATGTAGAGACGTAGGCTCAGGTTGTGAAATAGCCATTAATTAAGATGGGAAAGAAGGTTTGGAAAGGAAGCACTTCCCTGAGCACGTGTGATCATAGCAGAGAGACAGAGGCAGAAAGAGTGCAGGAAAGGGACTTCTGAAGGACACGTAAGGAAAAGTGGAGATAGAAGAGCAGCCAGAAAGAGAAGAGTGACCAACCAGAAAAAGTAGAAGACGTAAATTTTGCTTATTATGTGCTCTTTAGTGGCCATTCTCATTTCCCATGGTCTTGTATGCCTAGCAAGAGCACGCAAGCAGTGTTGGCTGAAAGCAGCCAGCCCTGGCCATGTAAATGTGTGCTTGTGGAAGGCAATTAAATGCTGGTGACATACAATGAAATGGGCAGCAGAAGTATTTTGGAGAAGAATGTTCTTGTTCTTTGCAACAGTGACTGTGTGAAGGGCTGTCTACTAGGAGCTGGCTTAATGGGAATGTAATATACAGGAAGGTGGTGCTTAGTGTGTTTTATTTCCTGGTCCAGAAAAATGGAGTGGCAGTAGTTTTCTTTTAATTTTTCATTGCTGTTTCAGCCTTTTCATTACTTTATCCTACCCAAACTTTGGATGTTTTTGGAAATCTCGCTGCCCAGAGGAGCTTCCCAACAAACCTTCCAGTTGGCAGCTGTTCCGTTGCCAGCACCACCAGGAAATCTAACATGATGGCTTCCAGCAACCTGATGCATATGTGTGGGAGTCCAATAATGGTGATATTTCCACCTGTGGGACTGCCTGGGATTGAAACTGGGGTGCGAAGGTGCAGCGATCATAAACACAGCAAACGTTTATGATACTGACTTCATAGTTATGCTGCAATAAACCTCACTATATTCAGCTATATACGTATGTATGTGCAAACAGAAAAACAGTGTGCTATTATGTGCGTGTACATTTTTCACCCTCTCTTTTGAGCTGTAGCTGCAGCAAACTGTGGCACCTCCCCTGTCCCTCAGCTGTCAGAATTGACTGCTGATGGTATTTCCAGGATTCCTTCCAAAGCACTGCAGCCTTGGAAGGATGAATGACAGCTGTCACACTGCGCTGCTCTCTGTAGGATGGGGAACAGAACAGATAGCCAAGTCTTGTCGGAGTGAGGCACCTCCTGTAAATTGTTGCTTCCTCTACCAAGGATACAAGCTGCACAGATGCTGATGGGAAAAGGGTCTGTCCCCGTTCACCCCTCGTGTTTCCTACCTGCAGTTCCTTTTATTTTTGAGGATGGGATGGATAGGCTCCCGGTATCTTGTTGCCAGCAGTAAGTGCAGACTGGGGCTTGTTTTTGGAGGTTACATTGTGCTTCTGGGCTTGTTTTCTTTTTTAGTGTTGGAATTTATCATCATTTTAGCCTCTTGATTTTTAGGTATGTTAAAGAAAGTAAGCGAGAAGGCAAGCTCGCTCAGGATGTGCGGTGCCTTCTGTGCTAAGGCTGCAGGTCAGGGGTCTCTGAGGGGAAAAAAGGACTCGAGCATCTTCCATATGCCCGTCTTTTATGCTGTGACAAAGCGTGGCGCTGCGTGAAGGCCTTACCCCGAGCAGGGAGCGGAGGGCGCGGCACGGGCAGCGCCTGCTGCCGCTCCTCCTGCCGCCGCCTTTGTTCGCAGCGGCGCGGAGGGCAGAGCGGGGCCGTCCCCGCTTCGTCGTCCGTTTTCAGGGCGCCCCCCGGGGCAGCGCGAGTGAGTGAGCGAGTGAGCGCCGGTGCGCCCCGTGAGCCTGCGGCACCCGCTGGGTCCCCTCTCCGGGTGAAGCGGCGTGCGAGCCCCGCTTGGCGTAAATGATAACGCGGATGTAGAAACGTAGAATAAGAGGCGGCGGCGGGGTGGAGAGAGGGGGAGCGGCGCGAGCATCCCTCCCCACCCCCCAGATCGCGCAGAAACCGGCCCCGCCTAGTGAAGAAAAGAGAGGAAAAAATGAAAGGAGGGAGCCGGCGGGGCGGGCCGAGGGCTTTTCCCGTCCGCCCCCCGTCCCTCCCCTTTACCTGCGGGCCCGGGGGGGCGGCGGAGGCGGCGTGTGCCCGATGTCCCCCCCTGCCCGCCGCCGGCCCGGTGGCTCCCTGCCATTGGCTCGGCGCAGCGGACCGGCACGGCCGCCCGCTATAACAGCGCTATGCCCGCCGCGGGCGGCGGCTCACACGGCGCCGGCGAAGCCTCGGCGATGCCGCCGCTCCTCCTCCTCCTCGTTCTCCCCCGCCGCCGCCTCCTCCTCCCCCGCCAGCCGCCGCCGTGCCGGCTGTGAGCCGCGGGGCCGCGCATGCCGCGGGGCTCCCGAGAGGGCCCCCATCGCCCGGGGAGCCCCGGCCCCATGGAGTGCTACTACATCGTCATCAGCTCGGCGCACCTCAGCAACGGCCACTTTCGCAACATCAAGGGAGTTTTCCGAGGCCCCCTCAGCAAGAACGGGGACAAAACTCTGGTAATGGCTTCTCCTCCCGCATCCCCCGCCCCGCGCTCCCCTGTCCTTCGCAGCGGAGGCTCCAGCGAGGTGCAAACTGCTGCGTGTGCGTCGGCGCCGGTGCGGGAAGCCAGAGCCCCGGCCGGGCTCTTTCGATATCGTTCTCGATAGATATATCTGCAGGAGTGTACGGTGGTGCCTTGCTGTGCCGGGGGTGGGGCGCAGCCGTTCCGCGGACGGCGGGGCTCAGCGCCTCTGTCCAGCACCTTGTTCGCTGGGGTTCGCGGCGGCTTCTGCGCTCCGGGCTCGGCGCGGCGGTTGGGCAGGCGGTGGCTGGGAGCCCGGCGGGGACGGCTGGGGATGGGCATCCCGGGGTAGGCAGGGCTCTGCGACCTACACGGGGGTCGACGGCATGAAGCTCCGGTGCGAGTGCTGAAGCTGTCCGGGTATGCGGCCAGTGCGTATCTGGTGCTGGGGACAAGGTGCCGGTCACCAGACGGTTCGCGTCGCCCCGGGCACGGAGGGCAGAGGGAGGTCCCAGTCTGGAAGTGCAGCGAGGAGCAGTAACTTGTTTGCTTGGGGTACAGGCTCTTTGGGAGCAAAGCTTCATTTCTTTGCTAGCGGCTTTGTAAGCCCTATAAATTTGTGCTAGCTAGTTGGTTGCCCAGTTATTTAAAAAACAAAACTCTAGGTTTGGAAGGGGTTGATCAGTTAAAAGCACCTGGCTGGCCAACTTGGGAATGGCTGCGCAGCGGATCGGCTCTGTCACTGTGCAGACACGCTGCGTTGCTGCCTTAGCATCTCCTGCCTCCCGCCTTGTGCTGACTTACTGTGTTGTCGCTTCCCAAACTTCAGCTAGCAAAGAGGGGCACCTCAGCCCAGTGCGTGCCCTTCTGCCCACGTGAGGCTGGGCACCGGCACGGGCTGGGCACTGTTCTGTCTCGGTTGTGCTGCAGGAGGTGTTGGGGCTGCGGGGCTCAGCCATGCTGCCGTCTCTCTTTTCCCAATCCCTTCTGCAGGAGCAGAAGCAGGGCTCGCTGCCCATCTTCTCATTCCCTCGAATGCACGCCCTATATTGATGGGGAATTTACTGAAGTACTTAACATTTGCTGGAGTTGGCAAGCCTGCAATTTCTTCCTAAATAAAGAGATTAAAGCAAGGCTGAGCCAAGTCGTAAAAATAGTAACTACTACGAGAGAATCCGCGGCAGATTTTTGGATGGTTTCAAGTGTAAAGTTCCTGCTTTCATGTTGTAAATCTTACAACAATTTTATGTGCTGTGGCTTCTGCCTATTTTTCTATGAGAAAATACATTCTTGGAATTATAACCAAATATTTGTAGCATCCATGAGATGGCAATGTGTGTGTAATATCTCACTGTCACAGCTGCCAACCCAAGACCTACTGTAGCAATCCTCAGAACACTTTAAATAATTGCATGAAGCATCGCCTTCTCTCTGCAGAACAATTTCAGTCACGATACGTTTGGCAGGCTGAGACTGCTCTGGTGTAACTTTGGGGCTGCACATCATCTTGCAGTTCATAATTGATCCTGTTTCAGCAATGTTTTTTATTTTTTTTTTTTATTGTCCTTGATATAAAAAGAGTTTGGATTTTTATTTTTTGAGAAAACATGAGTTACCAAAATGTGTTTGAGGAGACACATCAAAAACTTCATACAAACATACTACACAGGCTTTGAAACACTCTGGAAAGAAATCTACCTCAAATTTCCTTTTCAGTAAGACAGAATAGATGCTTATGGGGGAAAAAGAACAGCACTGGTTATGACTTTGCCATTAGAGCCCTTACAGCTTCTGCTGTAAGCAGGGAGAAGTATGACTGGTTTTCACTGGGCTAGAAAGGAAGAGTTGTTGATGTTTGCTCTCTTAACAGCATAGCGAAGTCCCTCGCTGTGAAACAAATGGAATAGATGCAGACATCAAGACTTACTTGCGTTGGGGTGAGTTCTGCTATCAAGTAGGTACACATACTGTTGCAGTGTGGCATGGTTAGGTAGCTCGGATGAACACTTCTGAGGCATTGAAGTACCTTTCAGACAGCCTCTACTGGAAAATCAAACGTTAGATCACTTTGGAGGATTGGGTGCTTTTACTGTAGAGAGGATTTCAGCCTTACAAAGGTGAAAATCTTTACTAACGCAGAGTAGAATACACCTCTACAATTTCTAATGGGAACACCAGTTTTGTTAACATGTTCTCAGTATCTTCTGTCCTACAAAAAGCCTAGGAAAACTGATGATGTCTAAGTAAGAAAGCCAGAAGTATTTTGGAGCAGCTCTGACTCAGGCACGTTTTCCCATTTTGCTTTCAAATATTTGGTCTGGGGTTTTCTGTGCTCCTCACCCATGTTTTCTGAAAATCCCTGCTCGCTCATAAGCTGAGGAGAACCTGAGAACAGCCGTTGTTCACACGCCGTAGAATTGCCTCAGTGCAGAACCTGGCACACTTATTAGCCTTGCTCCTTTTGAGGAGCTCTAACCCCATCCTCCACAAGAAGGTAAGATTCTGTGTGCTCTGCTAGAGTTTTATAGCAAGTAGTGCTGGTCATGGTCTACCGATGAAGCCAGGTTTTTGGTTGTTTATTTTCCCCGCCTCACTACTGCGCTTAAACGCTTAACAGCGTATGTGCTTTTGTATCACCAAAACCTCCTGCCAAGAATGAATACGGATGCTGTCTTTACGTGATTTAATGTTAGCCTGTCTGCAAAACTGGAGCTCATGAGGTTTCTGGAGAGGAAAATCCTTAGAGTTTTTGCCTTTTGTCCTGCTCTGGAGGGGTCTGGGATTCATTTGGAACTGTTCCTTTCTGCCCCACTCTCCAAAAGAGGACAAGAAAAAGAGGAGAAACACTTTTTCCTATGTGTTTGTCCCTGCCAGTGATTCTTACCTGGTTGTCCTTTGACAGCGTTCTGCTTCACGCATTTAATTTAAAGCTTTAAAAAGTTTTGGTTCAAAGCTCCCGTAACGTAATGGGAAGAAAGAGGTAGCAGGCCCTGCTCACCAGGCAGGGAACATGAAGCACAAAGCTTTGTGCTTTCTGCTTTGGTTGGAAAAGAAGAAGGGTTTAAAGAAAAAAAAATAAGAAAAAAAAAAATTGAAGCTCTACGCAGATTTGCCACTAATGACTGTGAGATCTCCTTGTCCCTGTGTTGGCCAAGGGTTCGAGAGCCAGCCAACATCCTGCTGCTAAGCCTTGGGGAGGTAGGAAACCTCACTTTTCCCAATAGAGAAGATCAGGTAGCTCCTTTTGGGTAAAAAGGGGGAAATTGCAGTATTTCTATTGCCTTATTCGCAGGCAGGTCATTTCCTTAGTCTTGCATAGCTGTACTGCCTACTGAGTGCAGAAAGATGAGATGGGGTTATACGGGAGATGGAAGCAAGGGAATAAGAGGTGAAAGTAAGAAGTAGGAGAAGGGAAAGACCCCAGTTCTGGCAAGGCAAGACAGGAAAGAGCAAAGGCATGAGAAGGAATGAAGAAAAGGATGTATTTAAGCAATCTGAGGAAAATAGACTACCATGAAAAACACTTTCATTAAATGGGAGAAATTGCTTGTGCACGAGCTTTGGGTGAGATGATGGGGAAGAACGAAGGAATGTGTATCTAAGTGTGGTTCTGACTATCTGATGCTACAGCTTTGCACTATGAGTGCTCTGTAATGAGCCTGAATAACTGCTCAGTGCATGAAGGGCACACTTACTCAATTATAACCCATTGCTCCTTGCTAGGAAAATAAATAGGAATTATGAATTGATGTGAAGGAGGCTCAGCATATGTGGAAGAATAGCATCTAAACTCATAAATTTCCTTGGAAAATGTAGGAGTTTTAATAAAAGAAATTGGTGGTATCTGGGCTCTTGAATAAGGCTTTATTTTCTCCCATGGCAGTTCCTGCCATCTGAAGCATTCTTCAAATAGGTGTAATCTCATAATGATAGCTAATCTGCTGCTGAAGTACTTCATGTAATTTCAGCCCTTTAGAAAGGATGTTGTTGGTTTTGTTGGTGTGCGTGAACAGATCGCTGCCTGTCCTTTGTGTTGCAGGCAATTTTTAAACTAGAAACTCAGGGCTTACGATGGGGGTCAGAAAAACGTACCAAAGGTAATGTTCTGATGCTCTTTCTGTGTTTTTGTGTAATAATGCTTATTTCTTGGTGGTTTAGTGAATGAATGTGGGCCTGATTGGCCATTTATTGTCAGGGCTCATTCTCAGTGTCTTTGAAGGTTTTCCCTACTTTTCTTAGTTATCTATACTTTTCCCTTTGCTCCATCTCTTCCTTTTTGTGGTCTGTGAGAGAGGACTGGCTGTGGAAGGCCTGTTTATGTTTAACTGGACAAATACGTTTTCTCCATCGGTGATCAGAAGTAATGCCCTGTTTACATGTAGCAGGTCAGGGAAGGATTGTGATGTGCTGATCGCAGAAATCCATTGTTTTGTCCAACAGTAACACCTCTCTCAACTCTCTGTGTATGTCTATATGTACATACATATGTATCTGTGCATTCAGCTGTATGTACACAGGAGACTGCAGAGATAGAAGATGCGTAGTGCTTCCCGCTCCAAGGGTGACAGGCACGAATGTTCTCAGACTGGAACCTGTGCTGCTGTGGTTGATTCAGCTCTGAGCTCCGTGTGATGTGCCTCGTGAAGATAAGAGACACAGCAGCTCCATCCATGTTGCCACCACACAGGAGAGCTTTGTGGCTCCAAGTCAGCTCTGACATGAGCGCAGGGAACGTGTGTTGGCAGTTAGCATACAGCATAGGTACAGGTCTGTCTAAATAGCTGTTGGATGTCCATTCACACTGTTACCAACATCTACCTCATACTCATGTTTATGGTACTAAGCTGCTTTGAATATTTAATACGTATGTGTATGTATTTGAGTTCTGGGCCTTAGTTACAGTTTTATAAAAACTCCGTGGAATTCGGATATTGATTACACTTGTGTATATTGAAAATGCCATCTGTTGTTCAGGCTGTCTGTTGCCTTTCTTTCTTTTACGTTTTGTAGAATATAGTTGTATTTCCAGATCAACTGAAGTAAACATGTTGCGGTGGACATGGAAATCTATTTTGTGAGCAGATGCGTGGAATATATACATGAAGAGAGAGCTTCTATGCTACAAACAATATGTATCTGAGGATCTTAGGTACCAAGACAGGAGCTGTAGGGGGACAGTTGCTGTTTGGTACCTCGCTCAACCAATCCTTAATTGCAGGCTTGCACCCCCGTGATCTGAAAGGAACCATTGGGGCATTTTGAGCTGAACACCACACAATTGTTTAGTTGCATGTGGTAGTTGTGAGCAATCAGTGTTAACGCAGCGTGCATCTACGGGCTTGTAGCATCAGTGCCACAGGCTCACCGAGGGTCTAACACTTGAACCTGAAGTTATGTGGCAGAGTGACTTGCAAAAAGTCAAGCCGTGTATTGAATTTGGCAGAGTGGGAAATGAATGTCACCTATTACTTTTATATCTTGTGTCCTGTGGAGCTCTTTATGTCTTTGGTATTTTCTGTGCTCGTGAGCTGAGTGTTGGATGTGAGAATGTTCAAACTTTTTTCTATGAAAGCAGCTAAAACTCATTAACAATTTTAAACAACAACAAAATCTACTTAAGTTAATTTGAACAGTTAATCAGTGCCATTTAAATAACAATTGAGAAGCAGCCACTGAGAAAACAATGGAATAATTTAATAGCATGGAATTAACAGTAAGATTGTATCTTCATTGTACTTGTTGCAGTAATTCGTATGAATGCAAGTGACTCGTTGCATTGTATAAGGCTCTAGGTAGGAGTGCCTGCTCAGAGCATTTTCAGCTGGATTGTTTCTCTGCTGGGTGAACAGGAGGTTGTTACAACCTCACGAGTCTCGTGCAGTGAGAATAAAATACTCCTGCTATTTCTGTTTTATCTTATGGCTCTCAAAGCTGAGGATGGTTTATATGAACAGAATTCAAATTCAGCTGTAGAACAAAGTGCTCAGCAGCAGTGGTTCCTCTTACCACACTACATTCTGCTTAATTTTGGAAGTTCAGCATGTGCTCGGCGCTTTCATCTGCATCAGATTCCATAGGAACGCGTGGTCTGGTCCAGAGAATAGTAGGAGCTGGGTTCTGATGTGCAACAGATTTAAACTGGGGCAGTGTCTGATTCAAGTAGAGTTACGACTGAGCTTTTGTACTGTAAAAGCTTATTAAATGCATGGTAAACTTCAAACACATCGGTATTCTGTTGGATGTAATTAGGCTATTACCATGGTTAAATTAGTACACTTGTTCAGGTTTTTTTCCAGATCAAGGCCTTAAAGCGTAAGGAGAGCCTTCGCCTTGAATATTTTCAGATGCAAATATCCATAGCAATCTTGTAGCTCAGAGATACTGAACATTAATTTTAACACACTGCTCGAATACGCTAACTAGAACACAGCAAGTGTGTTTCTGGCTGCTTATATTTTTGTTTCAATAGGCTTCTGAAACCCTGTTACTGAGCATTCTCAATGTGCAGGTTGGAGTTCTGGAAGCCTCACCTCTCCCGCAGGCTGTGGGAAGGGGCTGCTTCCTGCCTGCTAACAATAGGGATTCACTGCTGGTAAAACTGATCAGCAGTGAGGAGCAGATCTGGAGGGCACTGAGATGAAGAGCAGTCAGAGCTTAGCACAGTGGGTTTTGGAGCAGGGCTTTTGACCAAGTTAACTGCAAGGTCTTGGGTACCCCTGACTGGTAGCAATGAAAATACTTCCTTTTTCTGCCTGGCTCTTAGGCGTGCCAGGAGAACAATTAGTTCCTGCTGAAAGCAAAGCGGATGGATAGATGCATCCTGGGATACAGGAATGGGCTAGATAATCCCATGAAATCAATCTGTGGCATTTTGTGTTATTGAATATCTTAACACAATTAATGGAGATGATGGCCTTATTTGTTGCATAGATTATTTACCCTGGTGGCCAGGGAAACTGAGCTGATTTTCTTTTTCGCTTGTGATTCAAATGTGAGCATGGGAGAGGCAGCGAGCCTTCCTAATTTAGCTGTGTTTTGGCCTATTACTATAAACAAGCACTAATCAGACCCTTTTATTTTGCCACGCGTGTTTGGAGAGAGAACAAACACTATTCCTTTGGCACTGGAGAGAGACTGTTCCAGGATGAGCTGGAGCTTGATTTTGTTTAAAAAGAGCAAAAAGTAAACAAAACAACATTTACTCACAAGGAGCTGGACTTGTTTAACCTTGTTTTTTCCAAGAGAGATAAGAAACTGCTTGAAGGCAATGGGGAGCTGGAATTGTAAACTCTTACAGTAATTAATTTATTTGGTTACGATGTGTTTGCAGTTCCCCTCCCCTGAGGACTGGCAGTGGCAGGGGCACAGGCTGGGCAGAGGGTTTCCTTTGCCCTTGGCACAGAATGCTTTTTCTGAGCGTCCAAGCTGTGTGTGGATGTGAATTCCTGTGCAGCCCTGTTCTTCAGTAGTTCAGAGAGCACATTTCCAAATATTTTCAAAATGGAAATGCAGGTTCTTTAGTGGCTGTGCAGATAGTGTTGTAAGAAAGGAAATGCAGTTTCTTCCCCTGCTGCACTAAGAGCAAATGCCTAAATAAGACTTAAGGACTCAACCTGACTTTCCACCCTGGTGTTCCTGTCCTGCTTGTGTCTGCCAACAGCCAGAGCTTTGACTTCAGATTCTTGAAAAAGGCCTTGGAAAATGGTTAGATTGAGGTGAGGAGCTGGGAG